>NC_061514.1:276268687-276293737 GCF_022539505.1 Lolium rigidum | reverse complement strand
CACAACACAACCAAAGTACTTTGCCCCAACGAAACAGTGAGGTTGTCAATCTCACCGGCTTGCTGTAACAAAGGATTAACCGTATTGTGTGGAAGATGATTGTTTGCGGAGAAAACAGTAAAACAAGTATTGCGGCAGATTTGTATTTCGAGTATTAAAAGAATGGACCGGGGTCCACAGTTCACTAGAGGTGTCTCTCCCATAAGATAAAAGCATGTTGGGTGAACAAATTACGGTCGGGCAATTGACAAATAGAGAGGGCATAACAATGCACATACATGACATGATAAGTATAGTGAGATTTAATTGGGCATTACGACAAAGTACATAGACCGCCATCCAAGCTGCATCTATGCCTAAAAAGTCCACCTTCGGGTTATCATCCGAACCCCTCCAGTATTAAGTTGCAAAGCAACAGACTATTGCATTAAGTATGGTGCGTAATGTAATCAATAACTACATCCTCGAACATAGCATCAATGTTTTATCCCTAGTGGCAACAGCACATCCATAGCCTTAGGGGTTTCTGTCACTCCCCCAGATTCACGGAGACATGAACCCACTATCGAGCATAAATACTCCCTCCTGGAGTTAAAAGTAAAAACTTGGCCAGAGCCTCTACTAGAAACGGAGAGCATGCAAGATCATAAACAACACATGTATAATAACTTGATAATTAACATGACATGGTATTCTCTATCCATCGGATCCCGACAAACACAACATATAGAATTATAGATAGATGATCTTGATCATGTTAGGCAGCTCACAAGATCCAACAATGAAGCACAATGAGGAGAAGACAACCATCTAGCTACTGCTATGGACCCATAGTCCAGGGGTGAACTACTCACTCATCACTCCGGAGGCGACCATGGCGGTGTAGAGTCCTCCGGGAGATGATTCCCCTCTCCGGCAGGGTGCCGGAGGCGATCTCTGGATCCCCGAGATGGGATCGGCGGCGGCGGCGTCTCGGTGAGGTTTTCCGTATCGTGGCTCTCGGTGCTGGGGGTTTCGTCACGGAGACTTTTATAGGCGGAAGGGCAGAGTCAAGAGGCGGCACGGGGGCCCCACACCACGGGGCCGCGCGGCCAAGGGGGGCCGCGCCGCCTATAGTGTGGCCCCTCCGTGGCCCCTCTTCGTCTCTCCTTCGGACTTCGGAAGCTTCGTGAGAAAATAGGCCCCTGGGCTTTGATTTCGTCCAATTCGAGAATATTTCGTTACTAGGATTTACGAAACCAAAAACGAGAAAACGAGCAAGCGGCACTTCGGCATCTTGTTAATAGGTTAGTTCCGGAAAATGCACGAATATGACATAAAGTGTGCATAAAACATGTAGGTATCATCAATAATATGGCATAGAACATAAGAAATTATCGATACGTCGGAGACGTATCAAGCATCCCCAAGCTTAGTTACGCTCGTCCCGAGCAGGTAAAAGCGATAACAAAGATAATTTACGAAGTGATATGCCATCATAACCTTGATCATACTATTTGTAAACATATGTAGTGGATGCGGCGATCATAACAATGGTGATGACATGAGTAAACAGGTGAATCATATAGCAAAGACTTTTCATGAATAGTACTTCAAGACAAGTATTAATAAGTCTTGCATAAGAGTTAACTCATAAAGCAATAAATCAAAGTAAAGGTATTGAAGCAACACAAAGGAAGATTAAGTTTCAGCGGTTGCTTTCAACTTGTAACATGTATATCTCATGGATAATAGTCAACATAGAGTAATATAACAAGTACAATATGCAAGTATGTAGGAATCAATGCACGGTTCACACAAGTGTTTGCTTCTTGAGGTGGAGAGAGATAGGTGAAGCTGACTCAACATAAAAGTAAAGAGAATGGTCCTTCAAAGAGGAAAGCATCGATTGCTATATTTGTGCTAGAGCTTTTATTTTGAAAACATGAAACAATTTTGTCAACGGTAGTAATAAAGCATATGAGTTATGTACATTATATCTTACAAGTTGCAAGTCTCATGCATAGTATACTAATAGTGCCCGCACCTTGTCCTAATTAACTTGGACTACCGGATCTTTGCAATGCACATGTTTTGACCAAGTGTCACAATGGGGTACCTCCATGCCGACTGTACAAAGGTCTAAGGAGAAAGCTCGCATTTTGGATTTCTCGCTTTTGATTATTCTCAACTTAGACATCCATACCGGGACAACATGGACAACAGATAATGGACTCCTCTTTAATGCATAAGCATGTGGCAACAATTATTATTCTCATATGAGATTGAGGATATGTGTCCAAGCTGAAACTTCCACCATGAATCATGGCTTTAGTTAGCGGCCCAAAGTTCTTCTCTAACAACATGCATGCTCCAACCATGAAGGTGGTAGATCTCTCTTGCTTCAGACAAGACGGACATGCATAGCAACTCACATGATATCCAACAAAGAATAGTTGATGGCGTCCCCAGAAACATGGTTATCGCTCAACACGCAACTTAATAAGAGATAAAGTGCATAAGTACATATTCAATACCACAATAGTTTTTAAGCTATTTGTCCCATGAGCTATATATTGCAAAGGTGAATGATGGAATTTTAAAGGTAGCACTCAAGCAATTTACTTTGGAATGGCGGATAAATACCATGTAGTAGGTAGGTATGGTGGACACAAATGGCATAGTGGTTGGCTCAAGTATTTTGGATGCATGAGAAGTATTCCCTCTCGATACAAGGTTTAGGCTAGCAACGTTGTTTGAAACAAACACAAGGATGAACGGTACAGCAAAACTCACATAAAAGACATATGGTAAACATTATAAGACTCCATACCGTCTTCCTTGTTGTTCAAAACTCAATACTAGATGTTATCTAGACTCTAGAGAAACCAAATATGCAAACCAAATTAGCAAGCTCTAAGTATTTCTTCATTAATGGGTGCAAAGTATATGATGCAAGAGCTTAAACATGAGCACAACAATTGCCAAGTATCAAATTATCCAAGACATTTTAGAGTTACTACATGTATCATTTTCCAATTCCAACCATATAACAATTTAACGAAGAAGAACTTCGCCATGAATACTATGAGTAGAGCCTAAGGACATATTTGTCCATATGCAACAGCGGAGCGTGTCTCTCTCCCATAAAGTGAATGCTAGGATCCATTTTATTCAAACAAAACAAAAAAACAAAAACAAACCGACGCTCCAAGCAAAGTACATAAGATGTGGCCGAATAAAAATATAGTTTCGGGGAGGAACCTGATAATGTTGTCGATGAAGAAGGGGATGCCTTGGGCATCCCCAAGCTTAGACGCTTGAGTCTTCTTAATATATGCAGGGGTGAACCACCGGGGCATCCCCAAGCTTAGAGCTTTCACTCTCCTTGATCATATTGCATCATACTCCTCTCTTGATCCTTGAAAACTTCCTCCACACCAAACTCGAAACAACTCATTAGAGGTTAGTGCATAATAAAAATTCACATGTTCAGAGGTGACACAATCATTCTTAACACTTCTGGACATTGCATAAAGCTACTGGACATTAATGGATCAAAGAAATTCATCCAACATAGCAAAAGAGGCAATGCGAAATAAAAGACAGAATCTGTCAAAACAGAACAGTCCGTAAAGATGGATTTTATTAGGCCACCAGACTTGCTCAAACGAAAATGCTCAAATTGAATGAAAGTTGCGTACATATATGAGGATCATTCTTGTAAATTGGCGTAATTTTCTGAGCTACCTACAGGGAGATAGACCCAGATTCGTGACAGCAAAGAAATCTGGAACTGCAGAGTAATCCAAATCTAGTACTTACTTTTCTATCAAAGACTTTACTTGGCACAACAAAACATAAAACTAAGATAAGGAGAGGTTGCTACAGTAGTAAACAACTTCCAAGACACAAATATAAAACAAAGATACTGTAGTAAAAACATGGGTTGTCTCCCATAAGCGCTTTTCTTTAACGCCTTTCAGCTAGGCGCAGAAAGTGTGTATCAAGTGTTATCAAAGGGTGGTGCACCTACAGCGGGGTTTGGAGTTTTCTCAACCATGCATAGTATATTGGATACATAAGTTTCAGCGTCTCCCTTTTCATTAGTCTTGGGCTTGCTACTCTCATCAAACAAATTTTCGGGAACAAGCCAAGCATAGTTATTTTCTAGTGCATCATTCATAGCTAGGAGTTTACATGGTATTGGTGCTTTGATCTCCCCACCATCATTAGCATTATTAGTGTACCTTATTCTATCCATATCCATTTTTTCAAGGAGACCAACAAAATTAGTATGAGAACCAAGCATATTAAATTTAGCGAAGACCTTTCTAGCCTCTCTTGCTAGACCACCAAATTCTCTAAGAAGGGTTTCTAAAACAAAATCTTTCTTTTCCCCCTCTTCCATATCACCAAGTGTAAGAAACATGTGTTGGATTATAGGATTTAGATTAACAAATTTAGTTTCCAACGGGCGAACTAAAGCGACGGCAGCAATTTCATAAGTAGGAGCAAGTTCTACCAAGTGTCTATCTTCAAAATCTTCAACGGTACTAACATGGGTGAAAAATTCTTCTATATTGTTCCTCCCAATTATAGACCCTTGTCCTACCGGTATGTTCTTTGCGGTAAAATTAAAAGGAAACATGATGAAATAAGTAAAGTAAATGCAAGTAAACTAATTTTTTTGTGTTTTTGATATAGAGTGCAAGACAGTAAATAAAATAAAACTAGCAACTAATTTTTTTGTGTTTTGATATGATGCAGCAAACAAAGTAGTAAATAAAATAAAGCAAGACAAAAACAAAGTAAAGAGATTGAGAAGTGGAGACTCCCCTTGCAGCGTGTCTTGATCTCCCCGGCAACGGCGCCAGAAATTTGCTTGATGCGTGTAGTTGACACGTCCGTTGGGAACCCCAAGAGGAAGGTGTGATGCGCACAGCGGCAAGTTTCCTCGATAAGAAACCAAGGTTTAATCGAACCAGGTAGGAGCCAAGAAGCACGTTGAAGGTTGATGGCGGCGGGATGTAGTGCGGCGCAACACCGGAGATTCCGGCGCCAACGTGGAACCTGCACAACACAACCAAAGTACTTTGCCCCAACGAAACGAGTGAGGTTGTCAATCTCACTCGGCTTGCTGTAACAAAGGATTAACCGTATTGTGTGGAAGATGATTGTTTGCGAGAAAACAGATAAAACAAGTATTGCAGCAGATTTGTATTTCGAGTATTAAAAGAATGGACCGGGGTCCACAGTTCACTAGAGGTGTCTCTCCCATAAGATAAAAGCATGTTGGGTGAACAAATTACAGTCGGGCAATTGACAAATAGAGAGGGCATAACAATGCACATACATGACATGATAAGTATAGTGAGATTTAATTGGGCATTACGACAAAGTACATAGACCGCCATCCAAGCTGCATCTATGCCTAAAAGTCCACCTTCAGAGTTATCATCCGAACCCCTCCGGTATTAAGTTGCAAAGCAACAGACAATTGCATTAAGTATGGTGCGTAATGTAATCAATAACTACATCCTCGAACATAGCATCAATGTTTTATCCCTAGTGGCAACAGCACATCCATAACCTCGGGGTTGCTGTCACTCCCCGATTCACGGAGACATGAACCCACTATCGAGCATAAATACTCCCTCTTGGAGTTAAAAGTAAAAACTTGGCCAGAGCCTCTACTAGAAACGGAGAGCATGCAAGATCATAAACAACACATGTATAATAACTTGATAATTAACATGACATGGTATTCTCTATCCATCGGATCCCGACAAACACAACATATAGAATTACAGATAGATGATCTTGATCATGTTAGGCAGCTCACAAGATCCAACAATGAAGCACAATGAGGAGAAGACAACCATCTAGCTACTGCTATGGACCCATAGTCCGGGGGTGAACTACTCACTCATCACTCCGGAGGCGACCATGGCGGTGTAGAGTCCTCCGGGAGATGATTCCCCTCTCCGGCAGGGTGCCGGAGGCGATCTCCTGGATCCCCCGAGATGGGATCGGCGGCGGCGGCGTCTCAGTAAGGTTTTCCGTATCGTGGCTCTCGGTGGGGGTTTCGTCACGGAGACTTTTTATAGGCGGAAGGGCAGGTCAAGAGGCGGCACGGGGGCCCCACACCACAGGGCCGCGCGGCCAAGGGGGGGGGGGGCGCGCCGCCCTATAGTGTGGCCCCTCCGTGGCCCCTCTTCGTCTCTCCTTCGGACTTCTGGAAGCTTCGTGAGAAAATAGGCCCCTGGGCTTTGATTTCGTCCAATTCCGAGAATATTTCGTTACTAGGATTTCTGAAACCAAAAACAGCAGAAAACGACAGAACTGGCACTTCGGCATCTTGTTAATAGGTTAGTTCCAGAAAATGCACGAATATGACATAAAGTGTGCATAAAACATGTAGGTATCATCAATAATATGGCATAGAACATAAGAAATTATCGATACGTCGGAGACGTATCAGTGGCTACTTACAACAAGTGCACAATAGATGAACAAGCATATCAAAAGTATTAGGGAAGCCTCATACATTGGGTCACACGGCAGCTCAAGAGATTGTCCAGAAACTAAGTCTAGTGGCAAGGAATATGGCACACGCGACTAAGTTTGAGGGAAGCACCTTGCCTTCCACAATGTCATACTTGAATCATTGGCCGATGCATAAGAAAAACCAAAACAGGTCTCATACATTGGGTCACGTGGCCGGGAAAGGGAATGTCCACAAACTAAGTCTAGTGTACAAGGAATATAGCACACATGACTAAGTTTGAGAGCAGCATCTTACCTTTGGCGCAGTCATGCACAAACTCGGACCAAGCTACCAAACGGACCAAGAGTGGGGAATAGCAGCTTTGGCCGCTTGCAATCTGGTTTATCAATTCGGTCCAGCAAGTGAGTTCCAGTCACAAGAGTACACATACATTATTTCACAACTGTATTTTGGAGTCAAAAATTAATAGAGTTGTGAAGGGAGAAATATGGCAATTATAGAGGAATTGGTATAATATGTGGCAAAAAGTAAAATACCAAGCAATATATTGCTAGTTTTAAAAGTCTGAAGTAATGTGTGGCAATTTATAAAATCTCCCTCACATCGTATATACACGGTGGCACCTGATCATAAATATCAGAAAATGCTAACATATACAGGTAGCAAAGGGCAGCCGTGGTTGAGCTTTCATGGGTTGATGTCAGAAAACATCCAGCCCGATGTTCGCCATCTGCTACTAGTTCACCGACTGGAGGCCGAGGTTCGTGACGGCTGCTTCTACTAGTCATTTGAGCTTGATGGAGATTGTGAAGGGGCTCAAGAACACCAATCATCCTTAAAATTATAGTAATATTTAAATTTTGTTCAGCTCAAATGGGTATCTTTAAGTAATTTCTAGAGTAGGGGGCAATGGCCCCCTACCCTAGAGAAGTTCTGCCACTATGAATAAGGAGCTTTTGGTGTCGTGTCGCCAGGGGCGGGCGCAGGATTTTGGCACTAGGTATTCAAAGTAGAAAAAAGAAAAAGATGCACATTATTCCATACATGACTGAAGTGGCTCAAGTGGTTTGTGCGGGCTTGTTCGTGATGTGGAAGAGAGACGAGACCGGTACACTCTAAATAATGACTGAACGAGCAAACTAGCTACTACATATATACGTTGTATATATGAATGTTTTGTGCCAAAATTAATGGGTATTCACTTGAATACCCTTGAATTGAGCTGGGCCCGCCACTGCGTGTCGCCCTAGGGCTCTAAAAGTCTATGAACTAGCCCTGAAAATAAGAGGATTACAAGTAGAAGGACGAGAACGAAGACGATGCAAAAGACGGTAATTATGACGATCATTGTTAAGAAAAGACCTGCTTCGTCATGCCCAACCTTCCCCGGAAGTGTCTGCTGCATCCTGGGCATTCTGGATCTTGCTTAGTCCCTCTCAAAAGTAGGCTAACTACAGGTCTTGGTATGGAATTTTCAATATAGATTGGATCATTTATAGGCGGTAGCAAGGAGGAAAATACACGTATGCACCCGGGTCTAGCCATCTGATACGTCTCAAACGTATCTATAATTTCTTATGTTCCATGCTAGTTATATGATAATACTCACATGTTTTATATACACTTTACATTGTTTTGATGCATTTTCCGGCACTAACCTATTAACAAGATGCCGAAGCGCCAGTTCCTGTTTTCTGCTGTTTTTGGTTTCAGAAATCCTACACAGGAAATATTCTCGAAATTGGACGAAACAAAAGCCCACGGTCTTATTTTTCACGGAGCCTTCCAGAAGTCCGAAGAGGAGACGAAGAGGGGCGACGAGGCGGCCACACCCTAGGGGGGCGCGGCCCCACCCCTGGCCGCGCCGCCCTATGGGGTGGGCCCCTCGAGCGTCCCCCGACTCTGCCCCTTCGCCTATATAATCTCTCCGTCGCGAAAACCCTAGTACCGAGAGCCACGATACGAGAAAAGTTACTGAGACGCCACCACCGCCAATCCCATCTCTGGGGATTCTGGAGATCGCCTCCGGCACCCTGCCGGAGAGGGGAATCATCACCGGAGGGCTCTACATCACCATGCCCGCCTCCGGACTGATGCGTGAGTAGTTCATCCTTGGACTATGGGTCCATAGCAGTAGCTAGATGGTTGTCTTCTCCTCTTGCGCTATCATGTTTAGATCTTGTGAGCTGCCTATCATGATCAAGATCATCTATTTGTAATGCTACATGTTGTGTTTGTTGGGATCCGATGAATATGGAATACTATGTCAAGTTGATTAATTGATCTATCATATATGTGTTGTTTATGATCTTGCATGCTCTTCGTTGCTAGTAGAGGCTCTGGCCAAGTTGATACTTGTGACTCCAAGAGGGAGTATTTATGCTCGATAGTGGGTTCATGCCTCCATTGAATCCAGGACAGTGACAGAAAGTTCTAAGGTTGTGGATGTGCTGTTGCCACTAGGGATAAAACATCAATGCTTTGTCTAAGGATATTTGTATTGTTTACATTACGCACAATACTTAATGCAATTGTCTATTATTTGCAACTTAATACTGGAAGGGGTGCGGATGCTAACCCGAAGGTGGACTTTTTAGGCATAGATGCATGCTGGATAGCGGTCTATGTTCTTTGTCGTAATGCCCTAAGTAAAACTCATAGTAGTCATCATGATATGTATGTGCATTGTTATGCCCTCTCTATTTGTCAATTGCCCAACTGTAATTTGTTCACCCAACATGCTATTTATCTTATTGGAGAGACACCACTAGTGAACTGTGGACCCCGGTCCATTTTTTACATCTGAAATACAATCTACTGCAATCTTTGTTCTCTGTTGTTCTTTGCAAACAAACACCATTCTCCACACCATATGTTTAATCCTTTGTTTACTGCAAGCCGGTGAGATTGACAACCTCACTGTTAAGTTGGGGCAAGGTATTGTGATTGTGTTGTGCAGGTTCCACATTGGCGCCGAAATCCCTGGTGTTGCGCCACACTACACTCCTTCACCAACAATCTTCACGTGGCCTTCATCTCCTACTGGTTCGATAACCTTGGTTTCTTACTGAGGGAAACTTGCTGCTGTACGCATCACACCTTCCTCTTGGGGTTCCCAACGGACGTGTGCTTCACGCGTCATCAAGCTAATTTCTGACGCCGTTGCCAGGAAGATAGGGGCACGCTGAAAGGGGATTCTCTCACGCCCAATCTCTTTACTTTGTTTATTGTCTTGCTTTATTTTATTTTCTGTTTTGTTTGCTTTCTTTATATAAAAAACACAAAAAAATTAGTTACTTGTTTTACTTTATTTAATTTGGTTTTGCTTAGTTTATTTTTATTATTGCTAAAATGAGTAATCCTGAAGTTGAAGTTCGTTCGTTTAAGCAACAAGGGGGAGAAAGTTTTAAAGATGCTTGGTATAGAATTAGTGATGCTCATCATAGGTGCACTAAGAAACACTCCACTATTATTCTCCTTAGGAACTTTTATGTTGGTATCTCTAGCTGCAATATGTATGTTCTTGATACTCTTGCGGGGGGTAATTTCCTAGGCACTCCTGCTTTAGAAGCTAGTTGCATTATTGAGAGTCTAGTTGGAATACCACCTGTTAATGAAGTTAAAATTGAAATCTCTCTTGAGGATGTCATGAAAAAGTTGGAGGCCATAGAGAAAAATCTTCCAAGTGTTGAGACTAAATTGGGAATATTACTTGATAATACTGATAAACTTGATAAAACTCTAGGAGGAATTAATGAAAGAATTGCTGTTTTAGAAACTTGTGCTATCCATGATAATCAAACCCATAGGATTGGTGAACTTGAAGAAGTTATGGGAACCTTGGGTTCAACTTTTTCTTCTCTTAAGTTTAAGGAGAAAGCTTACGTGGGTAAGGAGCAAAAGTTCATGTATGTCTCTAAGGTGCCTAAACCAAAGAATTATTATAAGCCTAAAATTGATAAAACCCTTAGTACCACTATGGGAAATTTAGATAATGGAGCATCTAAGATACCCATTGTGACAAGTTGTGTTTTTAAGGAAAATCATGATGTTGATGCTTCTTCTCTTGATGTTACTTGATTTACACTTTCTGCGCCTAGCTGAAAGGCGTTAAAGAAAAGCGCTTATGGGAGACAACCCATTATTTTATTTCTGCAATTTTTGTTTTATATTTGAGTCAAGGTGTTTGTTACTACTGTAGCAATACCTCTGTATCTTACTTTATTGCATTGTTGTTCCAAGTAAACTCTTTGATAGTAAAGTTGATACTAGATTTGGATTCCTGCGCAGAAACAGATTTTTAGCTGTCACGAATTTGAGTAGATCTCTCTGTAGGAGACTAAAAATTCTGCCAAAATTCATGCGTGTTCCTCAGATATGTACGCAACTTTCATTCAATTTGAGCTTCTTCATCTGAGCATGTTAAGTGCCTCGAAAAAATTCGTCTTTACGGACTGTTCTGTTTTGATAGATTCTGCCTTTTATTTCGCATTGCCTCTTTTACTGTGTTTGAGTGGATTTCTTTGCTCCATTAAATTTTAGTAACCTTGGGTAATGTCCAGAAGTGTTGGGAATGATTGTGTCCTCTCTCAACATGTGAATTTTTGATTATGCACTAACCCTCTAATGAGATTGTTTTGAGTCTGGTGTGAAGGAAGTTTTCAAGGGGTCAAGAGAGGAGGATGATATAATATGATCAAGAAGAGTGAAAAGTCTAAGCTTGGGGATGCCCCCGTGGTTCATCCCTGCATATTTAAAGAAGACTCAAGCATCTAAGCTTGGGGATGCCCAAGGCATCCCCTTCTTCATCAACAACTTACCAGGTCACTTCTAGTGAAACTATATTTTTATTCCGTCACATCTTATGTGCTTTACTTGGAGTGTCTGTGTGCTTTTATTTTTGTTTTTGTTTGAATAAAATCGGATCCTAGCATTCCTTGTGTGGGAGAAAGACACACTCTGCTTTTTCATATTGAACACTGGTGTTCTTAGCTTTACTTTTAATGTTCATGGCGAAGTTGAAAGTCGCTTCGTTTATTGCTATTTGGTTGGAAACAGAAAATGCTTCATGTGGTAATTGGTATATTGTCTTGAATAATTTGATACTTGGCAATTGTTTTGAGCTCTCAAGTAGATCATGTTTAAGCTCTTGCATCATGTGGTTTAAACCTATTAGTGGAGAACTACCGTAGAACTTGTTGAAATTTGGTTTGCATGATTGGTCTCTCTAAAGTCTAGATATTTTATGGTAAAAGTGTTTGAACAACAAGGAAGACAGTGTAGAGTCTTATAATGCTTGCAATATGTTCTTATGTAAGTTTTGTCTGTACCGGTTCATACTTGTGTTTGCTTCAAACAACCTTGCTAGCCAAAGCCTTGTACTGAGAGGGAATGCTTCTCGTGCATCCAAAACCTTGAGCCAAAACTTATGCCATTTGTGTCCACCATAACTACCTACTATGTGGTATTCTTCTGCCATTCCAAAGTAAATTGCTTGAGTGCTACCTTTAAAATTTCATTCCTTGTCTTTGCAATACATAGCTCATGGGAAAGTAGCCTAAAACTATTGTGGTAAAGAATATGTCGCTTATGTATCTTATTTCTTATAAGTTGCTTGTTGAGCGGTAACCATGTTTCTGGGGACGCCATCAACCTGTTACACCTTTGTTGAATATCATGCGAGTTGCTATGCATGTTCGTCTTGTCTGAAGTAAGGGAGATTTGTAAATGGTTTGAGTATGCATATTGATAGAGAAGAACATTGGGCCGCCAACCAAAGCCATGTATCATGGTGGAAGTTTCAGCTTGGATATTAATCCTCAAATCTCTTATGAGAATATTATCTGTTGTTGACTGCTTAAGCATTAAAGAGGAGTCCATTATCTGTTTTCTATGTTGTCCCGGTATGGATGTCCTCAAGTTGAGATCTATCAAAATTGAGAAATCAAATGCGATCTATCTCCTTGGACCTTTGTACAGGTGACATAGAGGTATCCCTTTGTGATACTTGGTTGAAACATATGTAATGCAATGATAATCCATGGAAATCCAAGCTAACTAGGACAAGGTGCGGGCACTATTGGTATTCGATGCATGAGGCTTGCAACTTATAAGAGGTTTTATGCATAACACATATGAATTATTACTACCGTTGACAAAATTGTTTCCATGTTTTCAAAATAAAAAGCTCTAGCACATGAGTAATCCTCGCTTCCCTCTGCGAAGGGCCTTTCTTTTACTTTATGTTGAGTCAGTTTACCTACTTCTATCTATCTTAGAAGCAAACACTTGTGTCAACTGTGTGCATTGATTCTTACATACTTGCTTATTTGCACTCATCATATTACTTTGTGTTGACAATTATCCATGAGATATACATGTTGAAAGTCGAAAGCAACTGCTGAAACTTAAATCTTCCTTTGTGTTGCTTCAAAACCTTCTATTAAGAATCTATTGCTTTATGAGTTAACTCTTATGCAAGACTTATTGATGCTTGTCTTGAAAGTACTATTCATGAAAAGTCTTTGCTATATGATTCAGTTGTTTAGTCATTATCTTTACCATTGCTTTGAATCACTTCATTCATCTCATATGCTTTACAATAGTATTGATCAAGATTATGATAGTAGCATGTCACTTCAGAAATTATCCTTGTTATCGTTTACCTACTCGAGGGCGAGTAGGAACTAAGCTTGGGGATGCTTGATACGTCTCAAACGTATCTATAATTTCTTATGTTCCATGCTAGTTATATGACAATACTCACATGTTTTATATACACTTTACATCGTTTTGATGCATTTTCCGGCACTAACCTATTAACAAGATGCCGAAGCGCCAGTTCCTGCTGCTGTTTTTGGTTTCAGAAATCCTACACAGGAAATATTCTCGGAATTGGACAAAACAAAAGCCCACGGTCTTATTTTCCACGGAGCCTTCCAGAAGTCCGAAGAGGAGACGAAGAGGGGCGACGAGGTGGCCACACCCTAGGGGGGCGCGGCCCCACCCCTGGCCGCGCCGCCCTATGGGGTGGGCCCCTCGAGCGTCCCCCGACTCTGCCCCTTCGCCTATATAATCTCTCCGTCGCAAAAACCCTAGTACCGAGAGCCACGATACGAGAAAATTTACTGAGACGCCGCCGCCGCCAATCCCATCTCGGGGGATTCTGGAGATCGCCTCCGGCACCCTGCCGGAGAGGGGAATCATCACCGGAGGGCTCTACATCACCATGCCTGCCTCCGGACTGATGCGTGAGTAGTTCATCCTTGGACTATGGGTCCATAGCAGTAGCTAGATGGTTGTCTTCTCCTCTTGCGCTATCATGTTTAGATTTTGTGAGCTGCCTATCATGATCAAGATCATCTATTTGTAATGCTACATGTTGTGTTTGTTGGGATCCGATGAATATGGAATACTATGTCAAGTTGATTAATTGATCTATCATATATGTGTTGTTTATGATCTTGCATGCTCTCCATTGCTAGTAGAGGCTCTGGCCAAGTTGATACTTGTGAGTACAAGAGGGAGTATTTATGCTCGATAGTGGGTTCATGCCTCCATTGAATCTCGGGACAGCTGACGTAAAGTTCTAAGGTTGTGGATGTGCTGTTGCCACTAGGGATAAAACATCAATGCTTTGTCTAAGGATATTTGCATTGTTTACATTACGCACAGTACTTAATGTAATTGTCTGTTGTTTGCAACTTAATACTGGAAGGGATGCGGATGCTAACCCGAAGGTGGACTTTTTAGGCATAGATGCATGCTAGATAGCGGTCTATGTTCTTTGTTGTAATGCCCTAAGTAAAACTCATAGTAGTCATCATGATATGTATGTGCATTGTTATGCCCTCTCTATTTATCAATTGCCCAACTGTAATTTGTTCACCCAACATGCTATTTATCTTATTGGAGAGACACCACTAGTGAACTGTGGACCCCGGTCCATTTTTTACATCTGAAATACAATCTACTGCAATCTCTGTTCTCTGTTGTTCTTTGCAAACAAACATCATTCTCCACACCATACTTTTAATCCTTTGTTTACAGCAAGCCGGTGAGATTGACAACCTCACTGTTAAGTTGGGGCAAAGTATTGTGATTGTGTTGTGCAGGTTCCACGTTGGCGCCGGAATTCCCTGTGCTGCGCCGCACTACACCCCTTCACCAACAATCTTCACGTGGCCTTCATCTCTTACTGGTTCGATAACCTTGGTTTCTTACTGAGGGAAACTTGCTGCTGTACGCATCATACCTTCCTCTTGGGGTTCCCAACGGACGTGTGCTTCACGCGTCATCACCATCCCTCATATCCCACCTTGCACTCACGGGAAGATTCACACCTTGTTCATAGTACGGGTATATTGCAGTATTATTTCAAAGATGCATGTATTTTCCTCAAGTGGGCCACCACCCAGGAGACCATTTGCACAACTGTATGATCTCAGAATTTGAGGCTACAAATAGAGAGGAAACAAAAATATGCATTGCATTTATGCATAGAAAATCTGAAAAAAAAATTACGCTTTTAAATAAAAATTGTTGAAGTGATTCAAATAAAACATGCATAATAGGGTGCTAAAATGAGGCACGCTACCAATATATAGGCTAACCCGCACCTCGTCAGCTAAATATATTGGAAGCGGGCTAACAAATAGACACGCGACCGGTATGGACATAGCAGCCGTGTGTCACCATTGGGGCTCGCTGTGGGTAATTTTTTGACCCGGCCCACCTAGTAGTCGCGTGCCCTACTCTCTTCTACGCTACCAGTACGAGCATACCAAGTCGTGTGCGTGTTTTCAGCCCGTGACAAATAATAGCAGTCGCGTGTGTTTAGATAGTTGTGCTGCCAATGAACATGCCCTTATAGTGTTTCCCTACTAATGAGCAGCTGCCGGCGTCACCCATCTCTGCTATCTCGATGATCGCGCGCATCATGGTCACGCACATCACACGCACCATGGTCGTTGTCGCGCCGCGTGCCCCTTGTGAGTCTCGCACCAGCCACAAGAGCTGCCGACCATCAAGATCGTCGTCGTCTCTGCGGTCACGCCACTCATCCTCATACGGCGCAGACGGCCGACGCCTGCCCCCGGCCCCGTCCACCTTGCCTAGCTTGTAGTGGAGCTCGCACGGTGGCGACAGGTTTCCGTTGAGTCCACAGTAGTGATATCCTCAATGATGTAGAGGTGCTGCCTGGTTTAGGCCGCCATGGTGCATACGGAGTCAAAGACAGATGACCTGACTGAAATCACACACGTGTTGCTGAAATTATTCAACACCTCTTTTCCATGGCAAACTTCCTCCGTTGATCAGCTCACAACTATGCTCATCAGGTTCTCTGCCAACCTTCGGAACCTTTCTTTAGCCGTATCAGCTCGGTTTATAGGAACCGCAGATGCCCTGTTTCTGCAATTCCACAATCTGCTTGCATCCCCTACCCCCATATGCTGTAATTGTATGGCCGGGCCACTGTCCTAGAAGGCTTCGGACCAGGATCTCCCGCTAACAACACGCTGCCGCCTCGACGTGTATTTCATCTAGCGCGCGCCACGAGTTCGCCTTGTCTTGGTGCCCAATGCCGCACACCACGATGGTATGGATGCAAGATCTCATTCATTGCTCTGAAGCCTGAACTTTTATCCTAGGAGAACATGGAGGCAGAGCCGTAGGGGCAGGACGAAATTATTTTGGATATAGACGTGTTTTCTTCTTGATTTGTGTTAGAAATTCGTGTTGGCTGAATTCAATCATGCCGATGGTTTGTTATACAAATTCGTGCTGGCCCAATTGTCTGTCATGTAATCCAGAATTTTCTATGTAACTACACTTAAACTCTACAAATATATCAGTTAGTATTAAGATATGTTTATTTTTGCGAATAGTATTGAGATATGTTTATGCTCATTCACTTTGATACCTATACAATGGTCTACCAATTGTCTAATTGTTAAATGTACATAACATATAAAAGAAGATAGTATGCCTATATCACACATACTAAAAATATATTGATGATTTTTCTACTATTTTAGTTTCTAAGAATTGGAGGGGAAATAAATTTTGGTATATTGTTTTTTAGATGGCCCAAATTTGTTTACATAAACAATCAAAGTTTTATTTGTGCACTAAATGTTTGCACTAATGGACATCAGAACTGTACAAAGTATAGTAACTTACTTTAATATTCAAACTTATAAACCTAAGATAATAAACTAGAAACATGTATAAGATTTTAGTATAAATATGTTTGAAACTGCGAGACATCAATGGTAATATTAAACTGTGGGCTTGACACTATCATTCATGGTGTGCTAGTGCTAAGCAATGCCAAGCTCTTGCACATTTAGAAGGCCTCAAACAGATTATTGATCGACATTGTTTGCCTGCAACTATCGAAATAAATTATCCCAGGGTAATGACCGATATTGCGGTTAATTAATCTAATAAATCATCACTTTGGTGCGTCTACAGGGAGATCTAAGAGCTTCTAAGTGTAATGGGTTACTGCATGTGTTGCCGGCTGTCGTAGCTAGGCAAGAGTGAGTCTTGTGGAGTATTACCTGAGTCAGTATTGATCCAGTGTGTCGACACTAATCATAGAAAATTGTACAACAATTAATCACTAAATAATAAATCTCATGGTTTCCCTAAAAATAATACTTCATCTGATCCATAATAATTATTGAGGTTTTAGTTCAAATTTAAACTTTTTTGAACAAAAGTCCTCACACATATTAGAGATTGAAGGGAGTATGTATTTTTCGAATGAAGGGAAAAAGCCCCCAGCTTCCGTTCAGAAATCCGCATAACATACTTCTACAAACTTTTTGAGGGGTGATACAAAAAAAAAGCGCGTTATTTCGGTGTTTTAGGAACGATATAGTGTATTTGGAGAGTGGACGCTACAATTGGCTCGCTACGACCCTAATCCTGCTACTATTGACGCTACTAACGCTATTTTTTGTAGCATTGCAGCGGCACTATTTACACACAGGGAAATATAGGAGCCGACTAGCCATTTTGTGCCTTTTGGTCCCACCAGCTGCCGAAATCCCCATTTTTAACCCTAGTCATTCAACCTGTCGGCAACCACGGAACTATATTGACTGTTCCCACGTCTCCTCACACGACGTGTATATGTTGAACAAGAAGAAGCAACATCACAACAAGCGAGAGCTGCAACTGCAACAAAAAGAAAGAAAGTTTTCGACCTAGGAAGAAAGAAGTTGCTTCTAGTTTTTCGTGATGACGAGCTGCAATCTGCGAGTAGTTCTTCTTAATCAGATGATGACACCATGCATTCTTTATCTAGTTCATCTAATTTTGATTAATTACTATTTTGTTTGTATTGTTGGCTCATTAATTGTTAATCTGAACTATGCATGTTGGATGGTTAGTTACCTACTTGTCTTTCTTAAATTTTGATTCTCTACCCATCTGTACAAACTCATTACACATCGCTGGCAAAACCTACGTCGAGTTTTCATTAGTTCTGGACTATGACTCTTGAATTGTTGATGTTATTTGTTAGACTACGACAAATCTTGTCTTTCATTGTGATTTGGACTCTGTTAATTTGGTTCGTTGATCATTGTTTCCTAGATAATTTTTTAACTGCTGAAATCCTTAGTATACATGCTATATTTTTTTTATTTTTTTTGTGAAACGCTATTTTGTAACTTACATAATCTCCAGGGAGGAGCTTAATTAACATCCCTATCTCGGTTCCAACCGTACCCAAACTTGCTTCTTTCGGAAAATATAGCTTCACATACGATATCTCGTCTTGGCCTATACAACAGCAGTTTCGCTTAGCACGCGCCGCACTAACCTAACAATGTATGTGATTCATTGCTGCAAAATGGTAGCATTTCAAGAAGTGCTAGAATGAAAGTTCAGCTGGCCGAGCTTGCCATTTATGGAACGAACGCATCAGGCGTGTCCTTGAGCCATGCTCGCAGCTTACCGAAATCGTCCAGCATGATCTTCGCCTTCTCAAGCTCGAACACGGTTTGGCAGCTGTTGGAATCTTTAGAACAGGGCGTTGCACCAACAGCAATCAAATTTCCCCACGTACCTGTGCAGACTTTTGTCTGGCTCTCGGAAAGCACTTCCTAGTTCCTACAGGTAAGGGCGAGAACAGGTAAAATTTCCACCCATGCAAGTTCTTGATGCCACAGTTCTGGAAGAGAAGAGGATGAACTTCACTTGTTATTCAGATACGACTTTGCTCGTGCTGCCTGGTTTATTCAGCCATGGTGCATAAAGACAGATGACCTAGCTCAGAACCACACAAGTGTTGCTTAACTCCTCTTTTCCAGGAACCATCATAATGCTTCTCTACCAAACATTATTACATTACGTGGTGTATTTGTAAGTTCTAAATCAAGAAAGGAGAACCTTCCTAATAGGAAAACCGGTACTCCTCTGCAGGTTCATTAGGCAACGGCTGCGATTCTTCAGGCCCAACAGTTGGATGCCCGATGCCCTTCCTGCAATCAGCCGTGAAATTGACGCCCAGCCGAGCCTCCAATCCATGAAAGCCAGTATTCAATAGGGCGGCACGATCAGGACTGATTTACTTGTTGCTGGTTCAAGAGTAATGACTGGTGCATCTTGGAAGAACGGTAAGGGTACCAGCTACGAGCTGCTGCCTGCTGGCGTGCAGTCAAAACACTTGCCTGTATCTTCAGCACATGGACCAAACAGGGAACTTCGATCTCATGGTGCAAGCATCCACAGGTCTGCCGCCTTCACCTTTACATGCCGAAGCCTCGGGTTTTTCTCCTCGCTGCTACAATAGCTAATCTTCTCGGACTGACGCAGGCCACATTCCTGGCGGACAATCTGCCGGTCACAAGAGCAACGGCAAGCAACAAGTCAATCAGCACTGCTCAAGTAAGCTGGGAGATGAGCTGATTAGAGACTACATTAGCAAACTTCCTCTAGTGATCTCTCTAATGGATGTGGCTCACAATTGTGCTCATCAGGCTGTCGATCAGCCAATCTTTGGAACATGTCTTTAGTTGTATCAGCTCGGTAAGCAACAAGTCAATCAGCACTGCTCAAGTAAGCTGGGAGATGAGCTGATCAGAGACTACATTAGCAAACTTCCTCTAGTGATCTCTCTAATGGATGTGGCTCACAATTGTGCTCATCAGGTTGTCGATCAGCCAATCTTTGGAACATGTCTTCAGTTGTATCAGCTCGGTTCATAGGAACAACAGAATAGCAGATGCCCTGCTTCTGCAACTCCACAATCTGCTCCCATCCCCTACCTATGTACTCCAGATGTTGTACTATGTTCATGCTGTAATTGTAATTGTACGGCCGGGCCACTGTCCTAGGAGGCTTCGGACTAGGATCTCCCGCTGACAACAGGCTGACGCCTCGACTCGTGTCTTTCGTATAGCGCGCGCCACGAGTTCTCCTTGTCTTGGCGCCCGACGCCGCACACCACCACCATGGTATGGATGCATGCTGTGGTTCATTGCTGTGAAATCTCAACTGTGATTCCAGGAGAACACTGGGCAGGGGACGGACAGTACTTTTTTTTTTGTTTGGATGTGAGCGTGTTTCATTTTCTTGATTTGTGGTAGAAATTCGTGTTGGCATAATTCCAACATGTTGGTGACTTGTTGTACTAGCAATTCGTGTAGGTTTAATTCGAACATGTCGAGATTAGCTGAATGTTTGGTGTTGTTTTCGTTGAACCCCTTTATTAGCTTAACACACGTAGAGATTGGTCGGATTCCAACTTTGAAAGAAGAAAAATAGGTTTGCAGTAAAAGGAGATTTAACAGGCGCGGGGTTACTGCGATTTGAACTGCGCTTCCATGTTGAGAAAGAAACCCAAAAAAGAAAAATAAATTGTGACCAGAGTGGGATTTGAACCCACGCCCTTTCGGACCAGAACCTTAATCTGGCGCCTTAGACCAACTCGGCCATCTGATCAACCGTGCAAAAAAAGGCACTGGTGTTTATTTATATCGAGACATAGCATATTGACCACGGTCATGTTCGACTCTGCCATAAGCTTGCTGGTTATGCCGTTGTTTTAGGACACATGTCCGCTCCGTTATTAAAGAAGCGTGAAGCTATATGTTCAGCTGCCAGTCGCAACTCGCCGTAAGCAAGTTACCCACGTTTTAATTACTGTATCACAGAGGGCAGCGACGGCTATACTGAACAGAACACAGCTGTGAAGCCATGAATTCCGATCGACAGGATATCGCAAAGTTTTTGGTCTGCAATTCCATGCAGGGCCATCGATCTCTTGTTTTGAGACCGTGTTCTCTGCACGACCATGTACGAGTATATTGCTCTCTATCTTGTAGAGTACCCATTTGCCGATGGCGAATCGAATTGTCCTTTGGGGTGTGTTTGGTTGATGCCCACATTAGCCCTACCAAATATTTGGCAAGAGTTGGCTGCCAAATTTTTGGTCAAGGAATCCTTGGCCCACGTTTTGCCAACTTTTTGGCAAGAATCTGTGAGGGAGAGAGATGGGCATGCATTGGCAGCCAAAATTTTGGATACAAACCAAACAATAACCACAACTCTATGGGCAACCAATTTTTTGGCGGGGCAAGTTGGGGAACCAAACCAAACACACCCTTGTTGACAGGAGACTGAAAGGCGAGTGAAAGATGGCCAGAAGTGAAGCATCCCTTCTTGCTCGTTCATACGTACGCTGTACCGGTCGTGGTCATCCCATGTCCTGCCGTTGTTCCATCTGCAGGAGAGGAGAATAACAGGTGGTCCGAGGTTCCGAGCGAATCCATATGTTATCATCTCGTCGACCCCCACGGTGGCGCTCGGCCGGAAACATGTTGGCGAGCGGTTGATTAGTTTGGTCCTAAGGGCATCTCCAGCGGGGCGACCTAAAAAAACAGACGTTGAGCGACCGTTTGTGTCCGCCGTGACCGAAAATGCGTCGTGCACCACCTCCAGCGGCGCGACGCAAAGTGACCGGGCCGTCCGCAGAGACGCAAACCTGGCCCAAATATGCGCCAGGTTTGCGTTTCGGCGGACGGCTAGCGCGACGCGCAAAGTGTCCGCTCGGTCCTCGCACGGGCCCGCCGGCAGCGGCACAACCGCTTCGTCTTCGGGCATTACTCCGGGCGGCGCGCCGCAACCTTCGCGAGGCCGCGTTAATGGCGTGCCTCGGCTTCCGCGAGCGTGCGCAGCTAGTAGACGTTGCAATCGGCGGGCCATTGAAGGCGATATGGCGTCGGAGCCTTTTAAATGGACGCTACCGGCGTCCATTTCGACGACCAAACCATTGCCAAATCCCACAGTATCCACCCCACCGACGCCATGGGAAAGAAATGCTGGCCGTTCCACAAGACGAAGAACGACCGAGAGGCAAGCGGCTCGCGTTCCGGCAAGAAGGCAAGGGTCGGCCGGTACATCCGCGTTGAGCTCGCGCGGCGGCCTATGGGAGGAAAACCGGCACGTGCCATGGCCGGACGCGAACTTGCCGGGAGGGGCTGGTACCCGAACTCGCGGCGCGTGCCGGTCCCCCGTGCCGCGCGAGGGCCGAGAGCGGCGGGACGAGGTGCGCCGCCGCCGGAGCGATCTTGCCGCCGGATCCGCGGGAAGATGAGGCGTACGCGCCGAACTCCTACAACCGGATTTCATTCGGGACGTGGGAGTTCGACGCGCGCCGCCGCGCTGGCTACCTCGGCGACGTGGACTTCTTCGACCGAGAGATCGCCGCAGAAGAAGAAGAGAACGACCAGGAGGACGCGGACGACGAGGAGGACGCGAACGAGGACGTCGACATGGTCGACTACGACCACGACGCCGGCGGGCCGGCGTGGGATCCGGAGACCCAGCCGCCGGACCTTTCCGAGGATGAGGCCATTGCCATGGCACGCGGCCAACGGCGCGCAGGACGAGCTCAACGAGCTCGCTTTGTGGGAGGGGCTCGCAATCCGACTGCGGGAGTCGGCGCTCGCGCGGGGAGGCCGGCGACTCCTCCGGCTACGCCGACGCGTTCCAACGACCGCGCTCCGCCCTCGCTGCTCCGGCGTGGGATCCCCGGCCACGCCCTCTCGCCCATGCGGCGGTACCTCCTCCACCGCCGCCGTACGAGCTTCCATGGCCGACGCCGGAGTTCATTAACCTCGTCGGCGACGACGACCGATAGGCGGCAGCAGCTTTAGCACGCCTTTATGGCTTTTTTATATTTTTTTAACGTAAATTATGGTTGCATGAATGAAAAAAAAAATTTATGCGTCGCGCCGCTGGAGCCACCCCCGACGCAAACGGACGCCCGGACGATTTCGACCATTTCGACCGACGCAAACGGACACGACGCGTCCGTTTCGACGTCCGAAATACGTCGCGACGCTGGAGATGCCCTAACGCCTGTACGTACGTACGCGCCTGTGCTGATTAGTCGGCCGAGAAAGCGTCAGCCGTGGAGGAGTAGAAAGAAGAACGCTGCAAAATCTTGCTGGCCGACCGGACACGTACGCTAGTATCTGGAGGCGCTGGGCCAGCGTGTGTCGCCACGTCGGCCGCACGAGGACCCGCCCACGCTGCCCAACTCATGTAACCATGTTGGATTCAAAGTGCTACTAGTTTAGTTTTATAGTCTCGTGATGACGATCGGCGGTTCCGACCATTCCTTTTGTTGTTTTAAATGGACTAGTTGCGCAAACGGGGAAAGCCACTTTGAGGCCGTGAAGCCCGCCGGCCGGTCAAAGCAGCGAGATCCACGGAGGAGCACAAACGCGCGGCCGTGAGCATGATGGACGCGTGCCGCGCGCGCTTTCCCGGGGTTTTTGCCGACCTAATTCAAAGGCGAACCCGTCATAGTATTAACAAGCTACGGAATCATGGGGGTGGTATCGTATCAGCAGCGGGGACGTCGCCGTCACCCGCCCGGTGTGCATCCCGGCCGCCGGCCGGATAACGGGATAAGGGTGGCGCTGCTGTCGCCGATAGTCCACCACTGCCACACTTGAATCTTGACCCTGACGCCCACACGGCCGCCGATACGTCGAACGCAGCGGGTCGACCTGGGCTACTTGGCGACGACGACGTCTAGCTCGGGTTTATCGGGAGACTTCAACTGATTCAGCTCTAATTAACGCAAGCCTCACGATGTTCACAAACATATTTCGTTTCTGGAACAATCTGGATGCTTCCAGCTCGGCCTAGTGGTTCAGCAGCCTCATGTGCGCTCGTGCACGCACACGGGGAACTGTAAGCTGATAAGATGATCAGCTGATCACACCATCCGCATCCCCAACTACATATTCCCGTGCTCTCGTCTCGTCCTCGGTTTTCTTTATGAGTAGCTTTGGGGAGTGGCTAAACGGAGTCCAACCTACATGTAGCTCTGTATTTTTTTTAAACATTTGAAAATCACATTTTAAACTGTTTTAAAAAAATCGGAAAACTCCCGTAGATAGCCAATTGATGTATACTATAAACGTGTAAAATCTCAATATAAAATTACATACTACTTTATATTCTAGGCTACATAAAAAATGAAAAAATCCGAGAAACAATACAAAGTGGTTCACATTGAGATTTTACATGTATGAATATACATACAATGTTTGAGTGCCCGAACAAAAAGGTCTGTCGGGGCAGCATCATAAACATGTCAAACTGAAAAATAAAGGTAACGTTAAGCTCCACATTTTAGAGCATCTCAACGGCTGGACTGCGTAGATAAGTGGTGTGTCGCCACCTGAAGAACATCAAGCATGCATGTCGTCTCGCCGGTTTTTATCTCGCTGCCTATAGAGCGGGTACTACTGCTGCAAAAAAATGGACAAGAATTAGAACACATAGTCATATGCCCGTCTTACGAAGACACGCTTGATGACCATCTTATTGCGAATAGTCCATACGATCTAGGTCATTTCTACAAACACTAACCCAAAGAATCGCCTACTCCTCCTACTAGTACCGTTAGCATGCACTTCCAAGAACTCGCCAGGTCTAGGGTATACCACTCAAGCCCTAGAGTCTCGAAGACCGCACAAAGGGAACACACGCCATTACCTCACACGTGCTGCTTTGCCAGCTCAACACCCGAAGGTAGCCGGTCTAAAATGCAACTGTCACATGAAGATCTTAGTTTTTAAGGGCAACGGTGATTCTACAGGGACGTATAGGTCAAGGAGAGCCCTCTAAATAGGGTCTAGTATGTGGACCTCGCATTGAAGACTACAGAAGGAGACACATGCCACGAAACGCTATGCACAGATCCGAAAGCTATTCTGGATGGCGTTCTCCAAGCATGTTCCATGCTAACACGTTTCCTTTGGGCCAAAAGCCAGCCGTAACGGGATATCCCACATCCTATGGGTCGTTGTAGCCACCATGAGCGTCAGGGTCTATACATATTGCAAAGAGCTCCGTGAAGTCAAACACTAGCCCCCTTTGAAGCCATGGATCGAGTCAGAACAGTGTACCCTCTCCATCTCCTATGGAATGGGTGATCCTGTTCTAGTATCATGCTTTATGTCATCAAGGGATTTCCAAAACTATATTCATGAGGTGAACTACTTTTTTAGATAATGATGATG
>NC_061514.1:276050194-276268587 GCF_022539505.1 Lolium rigidum | reverse complement strand
AATTGGGTTTTACTTCCCTCGAAGACTGTTGCGATCCCCTATACTTGTGGGTCATCACACCACCCGAGAGACGATCTACCTCCGAGTGGGTGAAGCGAGGCCGCTGTACTTCGACGGTGCTCGGGGAGGTAGAACCACGACGAGAGCCACCGGAAGCAGAACCATGCCGAGGTTCGGCAGAAGCACCAGGAGAACAACGACCGGGGTGCATCGGCGTACCATCAGGAGCGTCGTTCCCGGATTCTCCCAATCCCTACATGTTGGAGGGAGTTTGCAACTTAGCCATGTCACACCAAGTTAGCAACTTAGCCAAGTTAGAAACTTACCGGGGTCAACTGACGCTGACGCTTGTCCATGCAATAGAACTCCTCCTTGGAAGGGAACACTGGCGTCGGCCCCGGATGAGGTGGCTCTGGGAGTGGTTCCTCTCGCACTCCAGTCATCATGAACCGAGTGAAACTCTGCAAGAAACGGGAGAGATAGCTCAGATTCAAACATGGGGACTTATGATGTTTTGCAACCATAGAGATTGAAACTTACCGCCATCCGGTTGCTCGTCCACTCGGACATAGGCATCTTTCACAAGGTCATGCTCCTTAATCTTCTCGAGATACTCCTCGTAAGCTACCGCATAGGCCTCCTCGAGCCGAGTCTACAATTTCGTAAATAATGCGTCTCATCAACATAGCCATTCGGGAACAAGAGTCAAAACAGAGGATGAAAGTGTGGATGACTTACATCTACCTCTACCCGAGAACGGCATGTAGTCCGCGAGGAGGTAGCGTAGGCCGCCGGAGGGGAGGGTAGCCTTGATCTGCGTGAAGTTCCTCTGAGGCTTGAAACCCCCAGCAAGGCAGGCGAGGACGTCCATGCGGCTGGCCGGATCCCGCCAGCATCATCGCCACCTCGTCGACCGGCTCGGCCATAGGGTCCTCCACCTCCGGATGGAGCTTGGCGTACTCCTCGCAAGTATTTTTCCTTGCTCTCTTTGGCCTTGCCGTAGTACATCTCGGGCGCGGGCCGAGGCTCGTTCGGACCGGGCGTCACCAGCCTTCATGTGCGTCCACGCTTCCATCTCACCAACTTCCCTCCCGAGCTTCTTCCCCTGCATCACAAAACAAATGTTATGCATATCATCGAAAATAAAAAATGCAGCTTGTTCCATTTTTATATGTACCGGACGGTCCCGATAGCGATCGGTGCCGCTGCTCCCCGCACTGTGTGTTCCCTGATGCCCACGGTTGGCCTTGTTCCGGTCGCTCACGGCCTTGAAATCGGGGTTTTCGCCGACCCTATTCTTGGCCAACTCCATGAAGGCGGCCCTCTTATTATTATCAGCCCAATGTGGTACAACCTGCAAAATCAAAACTCATTTGAAGAACAAACAATATAGTTGCAAGTTAGCCGCAGTACATAGAATCGCATTGACAATTACTTACCGACATGAAGTCCTCTATCGTCATAGCCGGGGCGAGTCACTGCCCAATCTCAGGCTTTGTGTACCTTACAGACGTACAGGAGAGAGAGGAGGGCGGGAAAGCGGCAGAGGAAGGCCGAGGTTGAAGCAGAGTACGCCAAAGGAGAGGCGTCGACATGGGGGGAGAATGATGAACGGTGGTCGTGGAACCTCACAACCACCGCTTCAGAGGACACCCCCAACGAGGATGAAGATTTCGACTTCTCTGATTAATATGTGTGTGTGTCGAGTCCGTGTGTCTAGCGGGTCATGCGTCGACCCAGTGTTAAGTGCTTTATTCGTGTGTGGGTGTAGTTCTTTAAATGCTTTGGTTTGTGTGTGGGTCTAGTTCTTTAAGTGTTTTGGTTCCTGTGTGTGGGTGTAGTTTCTTTAAGTGTTTTGGTTCCTGTGTGTGGGTGTAGTTCTTTAAGTGTTTCGGTTCGTGTGTGGGTCTAGTTCTTTAAGCGCTTTGGTATGTGTGTGGGTCTAGTTATTTAAGTGTTTTGTATCGTGTGTGGGTCTTAAGTTCTTAAATGTATCACTTTTGTGCATGCCATGTGTACACACACAAGTTTTGGGGCCATTCACCCCCTCCGAGGCTCGATTTCTAACGAAACCCTAGTTTTGTTGACCGCGCGGTCTACCCCTTTGACTGCATCCCATCGGGGGTCTCCCGGTGGGCATATGCGTCCATTTGAGTTTGGTTAGGTCATAGGTACATGTGGTAACAAGGATTATCCCATGTGATCTCAAGTTTCTCTCCGGTTCACCTCCGAGGGAGTTCCCCCAATACATCCAGAATCTGCCTAAGTGTAGGAACCCCCTGTCCGAGAAGCCGGACACACCTAGGGGGTAGCCTAGGATATAAAACCATCTCAAATCACTCTCCTTTCCTCGATTTCTGAGAAAACCCTAGACCGGGGTCCCGGCGGGGGATCTATACCACCCTTATACATATATAGGTTTCCCGCAAAGGGGTTCGCCAAACTAGCAGTAAGAAAGAAATAAACAAATAAAAATGATTGGGATTAACAATTATATGTAGTAAAAAATGTTAAAAAAGGTGGGGCATCATTTGTTGTGCCGACGGCCGAGGTTGTGCCGTGGGTAGCCATCGGCACAGTAGGAGATGGGACCCAGTTGTCAGGCTCTGGGCCGACGGCCGCGGTTGCGCCGTGGGCCACCGTCGGCACAGCCTAGACGGCGTCGTGACAGCCTAACGGCTGGGCCCACCTATCGCGTGCTCGTGCCGACGGGTGAGTCCGTGCCGACGGTGACCTTCGGGCTCCATATTTGTGTGCCGACGGCCATAGTTGCGCCGACGGTGACCGTCGGTGTAACATGCAGGTGTGCCGACGGCCGGCCTGTGCCGACGGTGAACTCCGTCGCCGGTCGACGAGGGCTTCTGTGCCGACGGCCCCGACATTTGGCCGTCGGCACATCGGGTGGCCGTCGGCACATGCCGGCTCTCCCGTAGTGTCGGCAACTATCTTCTTAATCAATGAAATGGGCAAATCTTTTGCCTGACGTTTTTTTTGAAAAAACAACCTTTCTTTAACATTCATTATCTTAGGCAAACCCTAAATATGTAGGGGAAATTTTATGGGGCACTGGACTACACAATTAGTTGTGTAGTATATGAATCAATCCGTGGTTTTAGTTAATTGGGCCAGTTTTGGCCAAAGGCCAATTTGGTAACTCCTCTCAAATTTTCGGGAGGTATAATCGATATTTCACTTAGGGACGAATGGGTATATACTATACATTATTGTGTGTACCCGTGTAGTACATTTAACACCCCATTATTAATCTAATCGGTCGACTAGGTGTGCTAATTCAAATTATTTTTGTCGCAGATGAATGACACCCTCTACCGACGAGAGCTGCCACCCGTGACTTGCCTCCGCACTGTCTCCAGCCGTGGGGAGCGCCAACGGCTGAAGATAGTCATCGGCTTATGCCGATCACCAGGAGACCATATGCGAGCATCCGCATTGCCACCGTGCACTTTTGGAGGACGGAAAACCCTACCATGCCGGTGCAGTCCAACTTGCATCTGAAATAAGAGTCGTACTATCGAAGGGCATACACAATTTTCAGGAAGAGCTTCCGGCTTGTAGCGGCCCAGAAAATACCCCTATTAGATTTTGCCGGTTGTTTTGCTCTGTGCATCATATTGCATTCATGCATATCATACCATGTCACTTTTGGTTCTTATCAAATTGCATCTGGTTTGTTCCTTTGCCAGCTCATGGAGATCCTGAGTTCAATCTCCAACGCTGCAATTTAAGCCCACATTTTTCCTCCGTTTTGCCCAGATCATCCGCAGATGGGCCTATCCCAGATCTTCCCTGTGCGGCCCATTGCCCGCGCGTCCAGCAACTTCCCGCCGCCTATGCGGTTCCGGCCCAGTTCTTCCGACGCAGCATCAGGCCAGATCCGGCCCAGTACAGCGCAGGTCCATCCCCTGCTTGTTTCCTTTTCTTTTTGCAAAAACATGTTAAATTCATATCTTCTAAACCGTAAATCGAAATAAAATGTTTTATATATGAAAATTGATCAGAAAAATGTGCTGAACATGAATATGCCATACATGCTTGCTGTTGCATAATGCATCATACCATCTCGTGATAGTTTGCATTAACACCTAATATGGAACATATGGAATATGAGGGATATTATATAAATGTTGACCCGGTTCCATTTAACTTTGTTGTAGCTCACCCCTGCCATGTTTGCTATGTTAATCCACCCTTAAATTTGTCGGTAGAAAATGCAACTCCAACTCTAATTTGTTTGTCCGGGGTTCCGACTCCGATTAAATTGGATAAGTGCATCGCATCATCCTTGCCATGTCATGCATATCATCTCGAGCATGCCGACTCTTTATCCGTAGTAGTAAGATTTGCATCCGTTGTGTGTTCCAGCATTTGCTTCTTCCCGGATAGGATCGCGAAGTGGTGTTGTGAGATACGACAAGTTCTTCCGCAGCTTTTCACAGGCGAGCCCTCTCTCTTCACCTATTTTACTCTCTCCCTCGCACTGCTATCCTTATGTTGCGATTCTTTATCGAGTCACGTGTCCTATTCCACTTGTTTACCATAATAATCCTATATGTACCATTCCTTATCCATAGCCGTTGCTTGATGTTTGAGCCTTGCGAGTCGTAGGCGTGTTTAGGCTCGTTGTTTATCTCGATCTCGTTATCGGGATATGTTGGGTTGTTGGGAGGTTATCACATGCTATATCAGTTGTTGGAGATACACATGCTTTACTTATTTGTTAACAACTAAAATTGTAAGCAGAGGCATCTGTGAGCCCCTTTGCGAAAGCATCGGAACTTTGACTCGCTAATGTCCCCAAGGACCCGAGTTCTTGTTATCTGTTCCGAGATTGAGCGCTCTACCCATGCGTGGGGACGATTATTGGGACCCCCCCTCACCCTTTACCTTTTCTCAAGTCAGTTGAAAAGGGGGCCACAACCTTGGTTTTATTTTCCTATGCCATGTATGCCATGCTTTACTTACTGTTGCCTTCAGGTGTTTACTTCCTGTTGCCTTCGGGTGTTTATATTCTGTACTGTACCTTGCGGGACGTTTAGCGAAGCGTGTGGTTTGCACGCCTAGCCGCCGGCGCAAACCTCCGAGTCCGCTTCGAGTACGGCCGGACTTCGTCACGGGTAGCTTAGTTGGGTGGCCCCCTAGACTTTCTTGTTGAACCGGGAACGGTCTTGTTGTGAGACATCCACCTGTCGTAAGTGGGTCGAGCATGCGTATGGTTACATTTGGGCAACCCCTGCAGGGTGTACATCTTATCGATAAGCCGTGTCCGCGGTTATGGACGACTTGGAATTGTATAGCTTGATCATAGAACAACTTACACCTTATACTTGTTGTTAATAATCCGATAATAACTTGCGTAGTAATATAGCATTACTACAACCGATACCTAATAAAACTTGTCCACCGTTGAGTGCCTTTTACATTGCCTCTTCGCAATTGTTGGAGGGGATATGTGTAATCGGTTGGGTTATGTTTGTGTAGTATTTATCTGTTACCTTGTGCGCTCTCTTATCTTCTCTTATTAGACGGATGTTGTAGCGTGTCTCTATTGGTTATAGTTTTGCTGCCGCTAAACCTACCATATAGCCCCAGGCGATATATATTTATACTTGCTCGGCGAGCATAGCCATTTCTAGTCTCGCTAAGTACGTGCCGGAGTTCGTTCCTTGGTACTTACTCTCGCCTTTCCTCTTTCTCTTTTGCTTCCTCCCTTTTATCGGCAACCGATGGCCCGACTTTGACAGGTACGAGATGACGATGTTAGCAAGGTTACCCTCCCGGCTTGGCCTGGGCAGGGTTATGGACGCCACTGGTTATCTTCAGGACTCTTAGTCCAATTTGTATCTTGTCCGTACTCGGACGTATTCGATCTTCTGTATGATTTGGATCTTTGTGTTGTATATTTGTATCTTGGCTCGTTGGAGTCGTTGTTGTAATATATGTATCTTGTGGGCTCTATTGTAATCCTGTTGTAATGTTACCGCTCGTGTTAATTCCTCTGGCATCACGTGTGTGATTCGTCGCGCACGTCGTGTCGGAGGGCGTCTCTGAATCGATATCGTGCGGATTTTGGCGGGATCGCTGGAATCCTCATGGTACCGGTTCCGGGGCGTCACACGGCTCATCCTGAAACGACACATAAAAACAGCATCACCGTGCAATGGATCGTCGGCGAAGTAGTCAGCGTAGAGCATGCAGTAGCCCTTGCTGGCGTGTAGTTGACGTGGGAGTTAAAAATCTTTGTGGTGTAACTTTTCTTCAGTCCCCGGCAACGGCGCCAGAAATTTAGCTTGATGACGCGTAAAGCACACGCCCGTTGGGAATTCCAAGGGGAAGGTGTGATGCGTACAGCAGCAAGTTTCCCTCGCAAGAAACCAAGGTTTATCGAACCGGTAGGGAGTCAAGAAGCACGTCGAAGGTTGATGGCGGCGGGATGTAGTGCGGCGCAACACCAGGGATTCCGCGCCAACGTGGAACCCGCACAACACAACCAAAGTACTTTGCCCCAACGAAATAGTTGAGGTTGTCAATCTCACCGGCTTGTCGTAACAAAAGATTAGATGTATAGTGTGGATGATGATTGTTTGCGTGAAAACAAGTAGAACAAGTATTGCGATAGATTGTATTCGATGTAAAAGAATGGACCGGGGTCCACAGCTCACTAGAGGTGTCTCTCCCATAAGATAAATAGCATGTTGGGTGAACAAATTACAGTCGGGCAATTGACAAATAAAGAGAGCATGACAATGCACATACATGATATGATGAATATTGTGAGATTTAATTGGGCATTACGACAAAGTACATAGACCGCTATCCAGCATGCATCTATGCCTAAAAATTCCACCTTCAGGTTATCATCCGAACCCCTTCCAGTATTAAGTTGCAAAACGACAGACAATTGCATTAAGTATGGTGCGTAACGTAATCAATAACTACATCCTCGGACATAGCATCAATGTTTTATCCCTAGTGGCAACAAGCACATCCACAACCTTAGAACTTTCTCGTCACCGTCCCGCATTTAATGGAGGCATGAACCCACTATCGAGCATAAATACTCTCTCTTGGAGTTAAGAGCAAAAACTTGGCCAGAGCCTCTACTAATAACGGAGAGCATGCAAGATCATAAACAACACATAGGTAATAGATTGATAATCAACATAACATAGTATTCTCTATCCATCGGATCCCGACAAACACAACATATAGAATTACAGTTAGATGATCTTGATCATGTTAGGCAGCTCACAAGATCCGACAATGAAGCACATGAGGAGAAGACAACCATCTAGCTACTGCTATGGACCCATAGTCCAGGGGTGAACTACTCACTCATCACTCCGGAGGCGACCATGGCGGTGAAGAGTCCTCCGAGAGATGATTCCCCTCTCCGGCAGGGTGCCGGAGGTGATCTCCGAATCCCCCGAGATGGGATTGGCGGCGGCGGCGTCTCGCAAGGTTTTCCGTATCGTGGCTCTCGCATCTGGGGGTTTCGCGACGAAGTCCTTAAGTAGGCGGAAGGGCGGAGTCGGAGGGGTCACGGGGGCCCCACACGAGCAGGGCCGCGCGGGCCCCTCCCGGGCCGCGCCGCCCTAGTGTGGCGGCGCCCGTGGCCCCACTTTGTCTTCTCTTCGGTCTTCTCGGAAGCTTCGTGGCAAAATAGGACCCCGGGCGTTGATTTCGTCCAATTCCGAGAATATTTCCTTTGTAGGATTTCTCGAAACCAAAAACAGCAGAAAACAAGAATCGGCTCTTCGGCATCTCGTTAATAGGTTAGTGCCGGAAAATGCATAAATACGACATATAATGTGTATAAAACATGTAGATATCATCAATAATGTGGCATGGAACATAAGAAATTATCGATACGTCGGAGACGTATCATCCCTCCATTAGCTGCCTCGGCTTGCACTTCCGGTGACCTGGTGCCGACCCGGGGGGCGGGGGATAGCCTGGGCTCTCTGGATGGATTAAAGACCACATCCGGGATTAAACGAGGAGCCAGGGACGCAACTGAGTCAAATAACACCGTCCTGATGTGAAAAACAGCTGCCGAGGGTCTCGTCGGGGAGACGACTAAAGATTCTCTAATACACCGCAGGTGTCTCGAACGTGTTGCTCTATGCACGGTGATCCACCTCAAACCTTGACCTCACACCTCGGTACACCAAGGACACCACTTTCTCCGCCATCGGACTATGTCACATCGCCTTCTCACATGTAAGTGGTCCCCTGTATCCTCATTAAATCTAGTTTGTGCATCTTGTAGTAGTGATATTCTGTTATGCGTCACAAGTTCATGGGTAGGTAATTTTATTAGTCTTACATAATGCTTTTGATTGTGTACAGACAAATATGATATATGAGACATGCGTAATTAGGCTGCATTAGGGATCACTCCAAGTGGTTTAAGTTTAGCTAATCAATCCGTCAGAAATATGATATTAGAAAGTTTTTAACAAAAGAGTGTTACAAATTATAACCAGAAAATATGATATTGGAAAGTTAAAGAAGAGTGTTACATGTTCACGTCAATTGATGCAGATGGCTTTTTATTGCATTATACCAGAAGTGTTAAAGAAGGATCTCCTTCTACGGAGGAAGCACATAACAAATAACTGTTTTTGTATGTATGTATGCATGCATTCTTTCTTGTACGTACCAGCAATCAAGCCTCCAACTCCTAGTAAGATGTTGTGGTTTTGGCATGCGGTTAGTGCTAGAGTACTTTTTGTCATGTTTTTTTTTGAAGTGTACTTTTTGTCATGTTAAGCAAACCATAATTATGTTGGGGTTATCGTGGTCGGATGGGTTGCATGCCTGCTTAGCTTGTGCTATGTACGGCTACTCGGTTAGAGTTTTGTCACGTACACACGAACCACAATCATATCATCTACGATCGACGTCTACCAAAGCGCTTAATTTTTTGTGTGACTAGCATAGCACCGTATTTGTGCTTTTGTCGCAGGCAGGCAGGGAGCAGCAGCGGTGGTCGGCGACGTGCATCACTCAAGTACATCATGGATTCTGCGACGGAATAGACGGCGTCGCTGCCATCCTCGGTCGAGTGTACATGTGAAAGGAAACGACGTACACGAGAGGAGCTAGCTAAGCTTGGCAGGCATAGCTGAGAAACAAGAAGCCAACATGTCGTGCGACTTTAGCTCAAACAGATGTGATGCAACGTGTGTCTGCTTTGTCTTTCTCCTCCCCCAAGGACAAGGAGGTTGGCCGGCTGGCTGTGCTGGTCAGACTTGCACGAACGGCGTTGCTTTGCTCTTGGGCTTCGACAGAATCCTAGATACTAGCTTAATCTGCGGCGCTTTACACAAAAATAACCTTTTGTTGCAACTATAGCACAGACTGACCCTCCGGGCAAACTATTTCACCCATCTAACCCTTTTGTGTGGCACCCCTCCCATGGGCGCCACACATGGCAGTGTGGCGCCCGTGCCTGCGGCGCCACTCTCCCAGCCGACGTGACGTCCTCGACGCTGAGCTGGTGTGCCGATCCGACGTGGCAGCATGTGTGGCGCCCTTGAGAGGGGCGCCACACTACTCTTTATATATAATGTCTGTCTAGAGATAACAGAAGATTGTGGTAGCTCAATTGGATGAAGCCTTTGCTTCCCAATCCAAGGTCATGAGTTCAAACCTCTGCACCACCTGAATTTATTTTTATTTTTAAAGTTATGCTAGACATTGTAGTATGTTTAAAACATAAAATCTAGCCTCGTACTGTTTTGTAGAGTTTTTTTTATCTTCTCTTGCTTGCAAACTATGTTTTTATGCCACGAGAGGCTTTGCTATTTATTTAGATACAGCTAATCCTCCGTTGCTCCAGAACTATGCCTCTTCAATATTTCACCCATAGTAGTACATGTTATTTTCACATTTAATTTATTTCACATTGTCTATTTATGTTTTTTTTTTCTTTTCATTCTCTTGTGTAGTATGTAAATACAACCTCTGTTCCATGAAACATTAGATTTGTCTATATTTGGATGTGTCTAGAGAGTACTAAAAATATCTCATTAAAACCTTGTGAAAATTCATGTAGATTAGATTTAATTTTGCACAATGCCCCCTAATCATTAAAACCTTGTGAAAATTCATGATGAAGGAGCTGGTTTGGGTTTGAAAAGAAAAAAACTGGAAAAAACAGCAACTGAACCAGAAAGAGAATCAGTGAGAACGGACGTGCTCAACTGGAACCAAAATCAAAATCTGACCTGAGGCCAAATCGAAAATCAGCTAGCTGATAATTAGGCACTCCCTAAAGAAATGGCGGCTTGCCAAATCCGGGAGCATCGCGGTGAATCTAGTGGGTCGTGGTCTCCTCATCTGATGGGCCAATGTACGTGTACCTGGCTAATGCATCGGTGCTTAAAGATCATGGCGATATAACAATCCATCTAACCCTAGTTAGCTGCACGTACATGGGGAGCTAGCTAGCTTCTGCATTATACCATCCCTGCCATTGCCAACTTGCATGCGAGCTAGTGAGATCACGAGGTGCGTTGAGCCTCGAATTAGGCGGCCAGCAATACAATAACGCAGATCGTGATCGTGTGAGGGACTTGTTAAAGACATGGCTACACAATTATGCATGAGGGCTAATTAACACAATGATTAGGCCGTGGTCAGAAGGGACACGCTAAAAAAAGGAGCATGCTTGCACAAAGGCACCAGCAGAGATGAGATGAGTGCTTCTAGGCGTCTTCAAGCCGGTTGTTGCTACTAGCAGTCATTTCTGAATCTCTTTGGCCGATAGATAGGTGTTGAGGTAGGTGCAAAAGATGACATGAGCAGGATGCAGCATACATTTGGGAACCAGCAAGCAACACTCACTAACTGGTCAATCTGCTCTAGTTCACAGAATTTGAGCAGTAGCCGGTTATTGGTGAGCAACAGCAGAAATGATAAGCTTAAACCAGAGGCTAATTTGACTTCTAAATTGTAATGCCTCTAGAAGCACTGCCTTATAATAGCAGGTGAATCATGGTCGAAATGAATCTCTCCTGGTCAAGATGCTTATCCTAACCACTCTTGGTAGTTGACAAGCGTGATGCAGTGATGCATCGCACAATCGCCACCATTTCTGGAAATTATTGGCCAAACCTACTCCCTAATCACGTGAAGATAAAAAAAACTCTACAAAACAGTACGAGGCTAGATTTTATGTTTTAAACATACTACAATGTCTAGCATAATTTTTAAAAATAAAAATAAATTCGGGTGGTGCGGAGGTTTGAACTCATGACCTAGGATTGGGAAGCAAAGGCTTCATCCAATTGAGCTACCACAGTCTTCTGTTATCTCTAGACAGACATTATATATAAAGAGTAGTGTGGCGCCCCTCTCAAGGGCGCCACACATGCTGCCACGTCGGATCGGCGCACCAGCTCAGCGTCGAGGGCGCCACGTCGGCTGGGAGAGTGGCGCCGCAGGCACGGGCGCCACACTGCCATGTGTGGCGCCCATGGGAGGGGCGCCACACAAAAGGGTTAGATGGGTGAAATAGTTTGCCCGGAGGGTCAGTCTGTGCTATAGTTGCAACAAAAGGTTATTTTTGTGTAAAACGCCTTAATCTGCCGTGCGCACGTGCGGATTTTGACCTGGGGAACTGAACGGCGTTCTCTGCCTTTTGACCGGCGGAGAGGGCATGAAAACCCTGTTAATCTGAACAAGTTGCAATCGACTCTTGAGGCCTTGTTTGGAAACACTGAATTTCTCAGTTTCAGATTGTATAATCCACCGTGTTTTGGGTGAATACCCTTTCATCGCTCGATCCCCTTCTCTCACTCAAGAAACTAAGAAACGCGGCATGTGCCTCGCATCTAAAAATGTAATCAGCCGACATGTTTCTATAGTTTTACTCAGCCTCGACCAGATAGTGCCATTGTTGTCACAATAAACGTTCAAAGGATTGGATGTCCCCTAAACCACTTAACCACACCGTGTCTCATCGGGAACTTTCTGATCCAAACACTCTCCTTTGTTGACTGTGAGGCGGCAATGTACTCATCTTCTATTGTAGAGTCAGCAACTATATCCTCTTTGAAACTCTTCCAACTCACAGATCCTCCGTTCTAGATGAACACCTATCAAACTGTAACTCAGAGTCATCTAAGTCGGTTTGAAAATTTGCATCCCTTACATCTAGCTCTCCTCCGCGCCGCCACAAACTAGAAGCATGTCATTAGACCTTTATTGATATACTGCAAGACCATGACCCAATAATGCTACATCTACGTGATTATTTGTATAGAATGTGTGTTACGGACCGACGTGGTGTCACCCAGTGCATTCCTAGTCCTAAAATCACCGAAGGAAAAAAAAAACACTGAACCAACCGGCTGTTAGCACATCTGATCTTTGCATGAGACAGCTCTAGACTCATCAACAAGCAAGAAAAACACAACTAGCCAATTTCTTTGAGAATATAACTCATTATCCAACACGCAAAACTACTACATTATGTCAGTTGATCATTATAGAGTTCACGCAGCACGCGATACAGCTGACTGACAATTGTTCAGGCGTCCATCTTCACGAACAGGTTTACCTCGTACACGACGGACTCCAGGGTCGGGTTCGACATGGCGTTCATGACGCAGTACCCGCGCGCCATCCTGAAGGCGCCGGTGCCGCCCACCACGGCGCGCTCGAAGGCGCTCTCAAAACTCTGGACCGTGCCGAGCATGGCCAGCGTGCTCCCGCCGTGCTCCCCGGCCGTGAACACGAAGGTGATCACCGACTGCATGCCCGGCGGGCTCACGAGCCCCGCGAAGGCGACGATGCCCTGGAACCTTCCCACCAGCGACGAGTTGCTCGGGTCCGGGCCGTCGCGCAGCTCGTCGTCGAGCACTGCGACCATCCCGAACGTTGTGTTGCTCCTGATCGTCGAGCACTGACGGGGCGGCACCGCCGCAAACACCGTGTCGTTCGGGCCCCTGGAGGTCTCGTGCATGTATAGGTGGATGTGCGTGAGCCCATGGTGGCCGTCGCCGGACCTGGCCGCGCGGTGGCCGGAGCCCGTGGTGGCCGTCGACGTGGCCAGCAGGAGGACGAGGGCAAGCAGCGTGGAGGAGGCAGTCATGGCGATCGGACGAATGTAAGCCAAGGTGTTGAAGGGCTCGGAGCTGCGGAGATTTCGAGCTTATGGATCGAAATTGCTCGATGTTTATTCTAGTATATAGACCTACGGGACGACATTGCCTGATCGGTACAGCAGAGCAATCCTGCATATGGCCAACTGTACGAGAACATGCATCGGTACCACTAATTGGAAACTAACTTGCAATGCTAGCTTAAACTAGTTGACTGCCCGTGCGTTGCCACGGAGAAACAATACGTCTTAATATCTTTTTTAGCATCTAGCTATCTTCCTCTCTCTCAAATCCTCTACCGACTCTCCACCAGGTTTACATGTACACCACATTCTTACTATGTCTAGCAACATCTTATTTTGCAATATTTCTTCATCCTTATTTTGCAATATTTCTTCATCGCATGCACAAATTTTACTAATCCACGAATCTACGTGGTTAAAGGTTAAATTCTCCTTCGGTGAACTCATCATGTAAGCTCCGGATTTACCTTTAGCTTCATCGTTGGTATTGTGCTATCGTGCCATCCTTATCTTCATTATATCGTCATGTACCTTCTCCTATCTCAAGGTTTCTTTGATCAGATGTATGCTACTTCTTACGTCGTATTTTCACCCATGACTCTATTCCTAGCTTTGTTGTTGTAACGTCACTCCACTGCTTGCATCTTCTCACTCTACCTCGCTCTGCCATCGCAAACACGCCTTCACCTACGCTCTCAAATCTCTGATGTGGTTCCTAATACCTCTTTATCCTAATTGTCCAGCTCATTTATTTGACTCTAGATCTGACGCTATTATACTTAGGTGTCATCACACTAAGCATCACTTCGGCTGTTCCGCCATCACCCATGCGACAAAAGATCAATCATTTCTTACAACTCCCTACATATTGACTTTATCATTCTCTCCAACTCTTTTCCACCTTGTTCTGATGCAGCTTAACCTACAGCCAAGTCGAGCTACCGTCCGTATACCTAGGATAGACTTCTATATTTCATGATCTAAGGCATAACCATCAGAAGGAAGTCATAATAGCTCATTCTACGTTCTTATGTAGAAAAGCATTTGTTAAGAACAACCTTAGAGGCATAACTATATTAAATTATATATGAATCACCCCCTTTGTAGAGACCTGTCATAGATGCGGATAGGTAAATAAATTTAAACGTCCCTAGAGATATATAACACTCTCCTTTTTTTAAGAATTAAGAAATCAAACTTGTTTTCTGATCAGGTAATAAGGAGGATCCATATATTGAACTATCACTCCACCGGAAGGAATAAATACCTATCCATCTCCAAGCTTCTGTAGATCAAAGCGTCTCAAGCTGATTAAATAACAATGTAGCACCACAAAATCATTGCTACTTGCAGCTATTTCACATTTCATCCAAACTGTTGGAACAACTAAATTATTGTTCAACGAAAGGAATTTATTTAAATAAAATCACACACATCAATACAAGTGTGATGCTAATATTATTTTCGGACCTTAAAAATTTCCACAAAAATACACAAACATAAAAAAGTAGGTATATACAAATATACTTCCATATATCCAATCATCAGTGACCTCCATAGTAAAAGCAAATATGTTTGCCAAAACTGAGGTATTTAATATTTTCTATTTACATTGACTTGTCTTTTTTTGCGTAGCCTAGCTACGAAATACGTAGTTTTTAGTAATCTTATGCAGATATGTAGAACTATCTATATGTCTCAATATAATTTTTTTCAATTCTTTTGGAACTTATAATTTTTTTTTTGAGAAAAATAGTTTGAGTGTGAACCTGGTGAAAATATATGGGATTGAAGGAACCATTGTTAAAAATAAAATGGTATACGAATATATTTTGGAATTTCCCTCCGGGAAAATATAGATGGCAGGCTAACCTCTGAGATGGGGCTGCTTAAAGATAAGAGTATCCCCAGCAGAAACAAATGTATCATACACACATGGTTGTCATATGTATAATCTACAACCAAGCATCAAAAGAAATTGGTATGTTTAATTCACATTGCTTGATAACAAGCAAGCTGAATCATAAAGACGAAGCAAATAATCTCATAAAACAGCATCCTTTGTGCCTTTGCTCGTAGAGAAATAAAACCATAGCAGGGTCCAAACTGTAAACCTTTGATAGGTTGACAACAACATATGATCCTTCAAAAAAAAAAGGGAAATGAATCTGAAAATTACCACATGATTGCATATCTCGTGCACAACCTACCTAAGAAACGGAAAATGTACTACCTTTTACAAATTATAGATTTGCTATCTCCTTGCCAATACGTTGGATCTGCCTATGTCAACAAAGGGGGCATAACTTCGTGTGAAGTCACCTTCACCTTGTTATTTGAAAAAACAAACTACCAAGCTGGATTCCTGCAATCAGCAACAATCACAAAGGTCGAACCTCTGGTGCTCTAAATCTATCTAGGACAACATGACTAATAATTTCAACATATGAAGTCTTGAGTAGAAGACTACCTGTGAGGACCTCACGTGGATGGTGGCGATACAAAACACAACGGTCGTCGTCGACGATCGGCATGCACAAATTACATAAGCCCGCTGCATATATAGACTGCAAAATTGATGCATATATAGATGGTACAGACGTACACTAATTTAATAAACTTAATATATATAGACCTGTATGCCAAGGTGGACTCCATTCTGACGCTGGAGCTCCCGCTGTTTAATGTCCTGGATATGGATCTTCCTGAGGCGGAAGAAGCACTCCTAGTTCTCCTGCTATAGGTTGCCATACACAAACGCAAACCCAATGAACCAAAGAAGATACTGACTCTGGCTGCAACATGTCAGTGATGACTCCATTACTATGAACGTTAAGGTCCAGCTCCCTGTCACCAAACACGACTGCTCCCCTGTATAACACCATAAGAACATCACGGCCAACCTTGGCCCGGCCCTCGTGTCTGCCCAAGCTCATCGTTTTATTGCTGGAACAAGCAAAATATTTAGACTGAAGAACAAAAGGAAATATGAATGTCTGAAGGTTTTCACGAGTAAATGAGACTGACCCCATGAAGAAGGCCAATCTTGCTGTAGCCGAGCACGAACACAAAGATTGATAAGCTGGCACCATTGCCGCAACCGATCAGTTTGTCGGACTCCAAGCAAGCGATAAGGTTGTTAGGCCTACCCCGTGTCCCCGAGTAGGAACGAGGTGAGGACTGAGGACTGGGGAGGCATCGTGTGACCGGCGGCGGCGGCGCCTGGGCGGGTGAGTTGCGATGGCGGAGGAAGGAGAGGGAAACCGGAAACGAGGACGGACCGACGGAAAGGACGAGGAGATCGTGCAAGCCGCAAAAGAGGACACGGTTAACGCCATTGTTGCATGCCTGCTCTGCGACGACGTGGTACCCCCATTGATGAACTGCGCCTCCACCATGGTTGCGTGCGCCCGCCTCTGTCCTGATGTAGGTGATGACGGCTGGTGATCTTGATCACCTTGTTATGTCGCCCAACATTAATGCGTTGGAAACGACAACAGCTCCCAGTGGTGTGCTCCGGCGGTGAGCAACGCCGATGATACTGTCAGGGTGGGCGAGGCTGGGCCGGCGACGTAGAGAAGAGTAAGGTGGAGCACCTCGGCGCGGCGAAGGAGATGGAGGCAGGAGGCGTGCTGATCTCATCCACGGTGACATCTTGCTCGTTTATTGGACAGTATGCAGGATGCTCTCCTCCGTTTATCATGCAAATAAGTTGCTAAACGTATGGGGAAACCTACCTCATGCAAGCTAATAGACTACCGTATCCCTAACAGAATAGCAAAAATTGGCGGCAGCCAAAAAACTCGTGCTTCCAGTTTTTCTGAACAGAACGAACTAATTAGACCGAACTAATCGGAGTGGATGCGTTTGGTGGCAGAAGATAAAGTGTGAGCGGTGGCATTTGTTGTAATTGAGTTGAAGTGTGACACCAGGCATTCACCAGTTTGCTCTTAATAGTAGAGATAATGTAAGAATGATCACACGATGTTACCACCAGGCACCACACACCAATAACGCTAGATCTACCGACTGGGCATATGCATGTTAGGAGGCTCTACGGAGTGATGCGTTGTGAGTGGATTGGTTGAGTTTTCTGTCCTCGTTGAAAAATGGGAACTTGACCTGCATCATACATTTTCCACAAGCATGATTTATGCCATATTACTTGATTTTATTCGGTATTTTTATTTTCTTGTTCATCAGGATCCACATGGACCAAGTGTCCACCAAACCGGCGTCGTTTTTTCGCACTATTTAGTGTTTAAAACTTCAACACATTAAAACCCAATAAAAAGCTTCAACACATTAATCTATACATGTAAATATAGTTGTTAGTTCTGAACCGCAGTGACCCGACATTTCCAATATAGCGGTGCTTGAATAATCTTCAAAGAGAATTTACAAGTACCAAACATCGCATATTGTTTGATATAAATCACTTGATCATATTAATATAGAACAACACAATATATCAGTAAATTCTTTCCATGCATATAATGGTATAATTACGAATTATTCAAGGACTAATTCTTGTTTGTCACATCTAAGGAAAAATACAAAATGGTAGTAATAACAATTTTTATAAGTCCATTTCCCCATACATTCATATTTTTCATAATAATTTAATAAGTATAAATGTTGTAGGAATGTGTAAATCCTACGAGGGTCCCATATAATCCTACATGGAAAGTTGACGAATTCAAGCTTCAACCCAAGTCTATGCCGTTTTCCATGGTGAAAAAATCAAAAAGGAAGAAAATTGGAAATAAAGTCAATAGAAGGCCCTAGTTGGAAGAAGCCCATCGTGTAGAAAGGATAAGAAGGCTTAATCCACCATCTACCATTGGTTTTTTAAGGGTATCCTATAAACCAATAATGGCCTTAATATCCATCATCTATCTACCCCTCAAGGGTATCCTCAATAGCCTATAAAAGGCCTCTCATGGACATATAACTCACTCACTCTAACTTGAAATAGAATTTAAGGGGGAGGCTCATAAGGGGCCCATGAAGAGCTTGAGAGGAAGGGTAGGATCCGAGGGATCGGACCTTTGCGACTTGAAAAAAAAATTAAGTGGGAGGCTCATAAGGGACATATAACTCACTCACTCTCACTTAAAATTAAATTGCACATGAGCTACATCGGAAAAGACTAAATGGAGTAATATTACAGATTGACTTCGATAATATTTGTGGCAAAGTCAAATGGTATTTCCTTCACCAAACACTCGGAATGATAGGTTTTCTGATGAGTGACGCGCTCTAATGCGTACTTTTCTTTTTTGGGATAATTGTGGCCATCAAAGTCAATGATGACATTGGAAAGATACTTCGAAACGGAAAAAATAATTAAGACAATGTGATCTATTATCATTCATGCTCTTTATATAGTGGTCGATATGTTAGCCATAATTATATAGGGCGCACATTTTTTGGCCAAATTGAAGGAGTCGTCCCACACCGAGTGGGTGGTGGACTATCTATTCTTTAATATGCCGACGACACGATTCTCTTTATGAAACATTTCCTTAAAAATACGATAAATCTGAAATTAATATTATCAGCTTTCAAGTAGCTCTCAAGTCTCAAAATAAATTTTCACAAAAGCAAATTGTTTTGCTTCGTCGATGTCCAACACGAGGCTACCCTTTATGCTGAGCTATTCGGCTGCGGGCAAGGACAGTTTTTATCAGATATGTTTAATAAAAGTAAAACGTAGATTGATTTGTCTGACCCAACGTGCCTCGTTGGGTAGGGTTCTTCTCATTATATAGGTGTACATAATACAATTACATAGGACTCCTATACATATACGGTATCTATTCTAACACCCTCCCTCAATCTCAACTAATGAAAGATTGAGATTGCGCTTACAATGTTCGTACAAAGGTAAAGGGAGTGGTTTAGTAAAGATATCAGCAACTTGATCCTTTGATGAGATAAACCGAATCTGAAGTTGCTTCCGTGACACACGCTCACGAACAAAGTGAAAGTCCACTTCAATATGCTTCGTCCTCGCATGAAAAACTGGATTGGATGACAAGTAAGTTGCACCAATATTGTCACACCACAAGACTGGAGGACGATGTTGGGTCACACCAAGCTCTCTCAACAAGGACTGGACCCAAACAAGCTCAGCTGTAGCATCAGCAAGAGCTTTATACTCAGACTCCGTGCTCGATCTCGAGACAGTAGACTAGTCAACGAGTCCGAGAGTGCCTTCATCTGATGGAAGTAGACATTGATAGTCTTGTTGTCCTTCTTCAAGTCAGCCATCTCTTGCCTGAGGGCCGAGGCACGAGCAATAGACGTCGACGCAAAGGCGCCACTCTAAGTCTCCCAAGCCTCGCGAGAAGTACCGGCGAACATGATCATGCCCAAGACACCCTCGGTCATCGAGGAGACGAAGCCCGAGAGGATGGCCTGGTCCTGCTGAATCCAGTGCTGGTGTGCCGGGTTCGGCTGTGGGTGTAGGCTGCCGGCATGACTGACGACGACATGCGAGTCGGGGCAGACGAAGGATCCATCAACATAGCCCATCAACATATGATCTGCGGAGCAGCAGGCCAACCGAGCACGCCGGAACATGTAGTTATCGCTGGTCAGCTTGATGGTGATAGCCGGGCGCGATGGTGACGATGCTCGGGAAGTGCGGTATTGGTGAACCGGCCGGCACCATAGAACGGTGGCTGCTGCCGTCTGGGGCGGAAAGCCGGGCGGCGTCGAGCTGTAGGGCAGGGCGCCACCATATGGCAGCGATGACGTGCTGGCGTGAGACGGCTGTGGCGCTCGAGGAAACCCTAGTGCAAGGGGGTATGTGCCCCGGGGAAACCCTCGCCATCTGCGGGTAGTTATACCCAGGGTAGCGCAGGGAGGCAGCGAGAGCGTCGGAGTAGATTGCCGCATCCGAAAAGATGGTGTCCATCGTGGCGGACGGCAGCGGAGGAACGTCCGTGACGGCGGACTGCTGCCCGACGGAGATCGCGTGCTGCTGTACCACAGTTGGAGCGCCGGCGCCCAGGGTTGAAGCAGGGGGCATAGGAGGAGACACGCCGGGCGGTGTCGCGCCATGGCCGGCGCTCGGAGCAGGGGGCGGCGCCGCGACAGTACACGGGCGCCGGAAGCCCCGAAGAAGTAATCGCGGCGTGCACCGAAAGCCCCGCGGAACCTCGCGGAAGGTAGCATCGCGGCAGGGGCAGTGCTCGGAGATCCCGCGGAAGAGGCAGGGATTGACGAGGTCGTCCCGGACGTGGTCATCGCTCGCAGCGACGACGCGCGGAAGAGGCAGGGACGGAGATCGCGTTGCTTCGCAGCGACGGTTTGCGGAAACTAGCGGAGATCACGTCTCGGCAGAAAACTAGGCCGTGATCGCTCGCTCTGATACCAAAATAAAAGTAAAACATAGATTGATTTGTCTGACCCAACGTGCCTCGTTGGGTAGGGTTCTTCTCATTATATAGGTGTACATAATACAATTACATAGGACTCCTATACATATACGGTATCTATTCTAACAATGTTGGTACTCGGATACATTATCGGAAGCTCGCAAATGCTGAATGGAAACATGTCGAGGAAAAGTTACAAAAATGATTAAGTGGTTGGGAAGGAAAAATTACTATCTCTAGGAGAAAGATTGGTTCTGTATGTAATTTCCTTCTTCCACTTGCCCAAATGAAATATCGACTGGCTACTTAGTTTACCACTGTAGAGATCAAGGAGGTCTTCAGATTCATGACCTGAGATTGAGAATAGAGCTTTTCTAGAAAAATGATTGTTTAAGCTTCCCACCGAAAATAGGGTGTGGCAAGTCGTTCTAAATAGCGATCCTGAACTCCCCTGTTCGGCCCACCACGGCGGGCTCCACCGTCGCGCCGAAGTCGGATTGGGACTTGCCCTGCAGGCTGCATCGTCAGCGTGCTCCCGCGGCGCTCACCGGCCGTAAACACGAGTGTGACGGTGGACAGGTAGGTCCGTGCCGATGAAACAAGGCCTGGAACCGGCGCACGAGCCTTGAATACCGGTGCGGGCCGGCACGCAGCTCGTCGTCCAACACGCCGAGCTCCCCGAAGTCCCGAACAGCGGGGAACGAAGCAGCGGGGACGCCACCGTGGAGTTGGCGCCATCGAATTTCTCGTGGATGTAGAGGCGGAGGCGGGTCGGCCTGCCGTTGCCGCCGCTGGCCGCGAGGACGGCGGATATCCCTGCCGAAGCCAACGCCGAGATCTTGCGCGCCATCGTGTGCTCGTGTTGAGAACTTGAGATCAGTGATTACATGCGCACGCCTTCAGCAAATATACAGGCCGGGGGTGCCGTGGACTCGTGGAGTTTGAGGCTTCTTCGAGTGGCCGCATGGAGAGAGGGGCCGGCATGTAACGCACGCACGTATATGTACGTATGTATACGAGCTAGTGTGCACTGATCACTACGCCTGTCCAGCTCGATGCATGTTTTTTTTTTTCTATGAACATTTGGTTATTTGATCTTTTTCTTTAAAAAAAAATAGGGAGCCTTAGCCTTGGCCTCCGCGTCAAAGTAGCACAAAGCCTTTATTCATCGCAAAGTTTCAGTTATAAAATTTTATAAATCATGGGTCACTCAAGGTCGCGACATAAATCAGCTAGCGGACTAATCCATGCAGAAAGCGCATCTTGTAATCTAAAAGGTTGTTGCGAGCAAGCTTTGGTTGAATACGAGTTTGGCTATGAATCATGAAATTTCATTTGCAACGAAGACAAGCTGCTCGGTATGCTGATATATTTGGTTGCGGGCAAGACAAATTTTGTATCAGCCATTTGGTTACTCTGATGCATTATTAAAGACTTACTAACGCTAACTAGAAGCACGGCGAGGAGAGACTACAAAAGAAATTAAGAAGTTAAGAAAGGAACATTGCTACCTCCTAGCGGAAGATTGGTTCGCATTCAGTCAGTACTATGTAATATGGTACTACATATGATTTCTTTCTTCGAGTTAACCAAAGAAGTATTACATAGATTGGATTGTTTCCGTTCAAGATTTATTTGGCAAGTAGATAATGATAAAATGAAGTATCCGCTAGCACAGTCTAATTTAGGTTATTTAGAGTAACTTTGTTTGTTTAAATTTATCTTAGAGTAACTTTAGTTCTAGTTGTAGTTATTTATGGTAACCCTACTATGTTAAGTTGTACCCCCTCCATGACATAATATAGTGCGCATTGGTTTCCGCACAAGTCAAACTACATTAAATTTGACTAAGTTTATTGATCAAAATATATATCTACAATACCTAATCTATACCATATTAAAATATTTATGATGATTGCGATGGTATTGATTTAAGATTCTAAACTTTGACATTTTTTTTTGATAAATTTGGTCATATTTCACCCGGTTCGACTTCGAAAAAATCTTATAGACACTATATTTTGACATAGAGGGAGTTCATAATTTGCTTAACATTGTCTACAATGTGTAGTTACTTAGAGCAAATTATATTCTAGTCGTAGTTGTTCAGAGTAACCTTATGTATGTATAACATTGCGGGGCTCCATGAAAATTTATCGCCTGGCAACTTATGAATTCGGTCGCACGCGGGTTTGCGCGTCATAAAATTCGAAGTTGAAAAGGGGATAGAACAGGAGTGCACATTTTTATAGTTTTGGAAATTTCAGAGAGCAGAAAAATGCAGTAAAAGAGAAATTGGGGGTCAACAAGTGCAGAGACAACTGTGATTGGATCGCCGGCTGACGCAAACTCCACTCACCAGAAAAATCGACTGTGCAAACTGCGGAGAAATTAAGCAAAGATACACATAAGACCCACGTCGTGCATGATAGTGCATCCAAGAAGTTAGAGGTAGCTCGGGTCGCAGGGGAGCACGTAGAAGTCGATCTCGGAGACGGCGCTGTTGGGCGACGTGAGGCCGAGGAGCTTGAGTAGGTAATACCCGCGCGCCATCCTGAACTTGCCGCTGCCGCCGACGATGCTGCGCTCAGCCGTGCCCTGGAAGCCGATCATGGGGCCCTCGAGGGACAGCTTGCTCCCGTTGTACTCCCCGGCGATGAAAAGAATGGAGGCGACCGACATGCGGCCCTCCAGAGCCGGGCCCTCCGCCACCCCCGTGGCGACGATGATGCCCTGGTACCGCGCCACGAGCGGCGAGTCCCTGCTCCGGCCGGTGCGGAGCTCGTTGTCGAACACGCCCACCGAACCGAACGTAGCGTTGGCGCCGAACGGGGACGGCAGCATGGCGCCCTCCGTGGCGTTCTCCCCCGAGAACGTCTCGTGCATGTACAGGTGGATGTGCTTCAGCTTCTCCCCGCCGCCGAGGCCGGCGACGCCGGGCGCCGACGAGGCTACTACCGCTAGGAGGACGAGGAGCAGCGAGGGTATCGGCGACATGGTTAGTTGCTGAATGCTGTTGATCCGCTCGTGGCGCTGCCGCCTGCCTTTGTAGAACGCGGAACCAATCGACGTGCGCGCATCTCCGACTTCCCCGGTTGCAAACTTCCAGCTATCTCCGATCATCCGCTCCATAAAAAAATTGGAGGATAAGTAGCCAGCCAAGCTGGCTGGCGGGCGGGCGACCGGGAGAAGCAATAATGCAATAATCAAAGCGGCTTCCAGGGTGATCTTAGTCGAACATATGAATGAGCAAGCTCATTTTCAAGATCATTTGACTTCTAGCGATGTTGACTTCTACCATGGCGTCATGTTTCTCCTGCTCGGTGGAATTGTGGAAGCTCCAACTTAGCAAATTTGTGGATGAGATTGTGTTATTACTTCAACTCAACTCAGTATTTTTTACATGACAGCGTTCTCACTCTTATGTACTCCCTCCATTCATATAACGATGTCGGAGATTCGTCTAAATTTGAATGTATGTATACATCAAAAAGTGTCTAGATAAATCTTAATTTTGACAAACTTGTAACATCTATTAATGGATAGAGGTAGTATGTTACTCTCACTTAGATTTGCCTAAATTTGCATTACTTCATATTTTGGGTTTAGTCAAAGTCAAAATTTGTAACTTTGACCAATTATTTACTAAAAAAATATGAATATTTACGCTATAAAATCTATTGTTCTGGAATCGTCATGAAGCATATTTTCATACTGCATGTATTTGATTTTATAAATATTGGTATTTTTCTTAGATTTCTATCAAGAATTTTAAAATTTTACTTTGACCAAGTTTTTTGTCAAATGAGTATCTATATATTAAAATGCCTCCAAATGAATGTGTATCTAGATAAATTTGCATCAATTAGTTTAAAAAGGATGGAGCACGTAGAATTCTACTGTGCTTGGGAGTTGGCCGAAAAGTGCATTTTTTATCCGTGGAAAAACTTATATCTTCCTCATTAATACACTTTTTTCATACATCCGTATCTAGATAAAATAGAGTGGCTTTTTTAGGACAGGGGAAGTAATCTATTTGTCATTTGTCAACTGGCTGATCCATCGGCCGGTTACATGCGTGTGAGTATCTCTCTCCTTCCCTATATGTCTCTTGCTTTAGGGGAGATGCTGGCCGCTGCACCTCCGCGGGCGGCGCTGCTGCCATCCCTCCTCCTGCGCCACCGCCAATGACCGGTGTGCAATGTCACCGCTCCTCCTCTGTGCGTCCCTGCCGATGATATACGCGTATTGCTACCGCTACTACTGCAGCTCCCCCACGCTCATCATGCAACCGTTGCTCCTCCACGCAGGCGGCGCTGTTGGCCAGGTCGTTCGTCTCCACCTCTAGGTCGCCGGCGCTATCTTGCCAACCGCTACCCGCCAAGGGTTGGCTAAGCGTCCCACGCCATGGATGTACATGTATGTGCTGCAATCCCTAGTTATCGACGTGCTCCAGGTTTGAAAAGATAAAGGAGCGAGAGGGATATATGTTGGGGGTCGCCGGATCCAATGCAAAATGGCAACCCCACAACATGACACCATTGCGCCACACTTCTTTATCACTGACACAATAAAAAAGTGAAGCAAAACCATTAGCGATAGGTACAATAGGATTCGCCAACAAGGAGGATCCAATGAGTATGGTTTGTCGTTGGCGAGCTCGAATTAGCCCAGGAGGAATATCCATGGTGACACTAGAGGTTAGTATTGTTTGCAATATCGCGTTTTGCAAAGGGAGCCCTGATTTGTTGGATGCTCGTTGATCTTTTTTTGTTGTAAATCCATGTGTAAAATGTTCCAGAGATTTTGGGCATATGCTACAAAGAGTTTCCTCCAAATATTTTAAACGATTATTTATGTAATGTTGGATAAGTTGAGCACATGTTGGATACATTGATACTTTTGTTGCAAATGATCACACATTTTACATTTTGGTGCAACCAAAATTGGGGGATTTGTTACATACTATGTTGCCTTTTGCTATATTGGTGTGTATAAAATATTGCAAATGAGTGAAACACACAAATGATCCAATTCTGACGTGTTCTGTAACAAACATGGGATTTATTGCATATGTTTTTGATTTTGCTACATGCATGCATTCGGAATGTTTGCAATTAATGTTTTTTCACGACTTTTGCTGGAAAAAAATGTTGCAAATAGATGTTGAATACATAGAGAAAAATTGATACACGCCAAAACGTTTTTGTTACTATGATCGAACGCATGATATTCCCTCACTTAAAGGTTCAGATTGTTGGGAAGCCAACTAATTTTCCCCAAATCAGTCGGCTGATTCCTAGCGCTCAAATCATCTCGCTTTGAAATTGGAACGTTTTTTAGACAACTTTGAGATTGTCAAGTTTTCAAATTGGTTTAGGCCACATAAAGAATTTTGGTTTCTTGGGCCAAATCCATCCTCAAAATGATTTATTGGCCCACCAACATATTATTTCAGTGTCATCTAGGTAGTATTTAGCCAAACTAAAGAGCAGTGAGGCACATGTCCCTTTGTTAGCCGGGGAACGTTGATACGTCTCCAACGTACCTATAATTTCTGATGTTCCATGCTTGTTCTATGACAATACCTACATGTTTTGCTCGCACTTTATAATGTTTTTATGAATTTTCCGGAACTAACCTATTAACAAGATGCCGAAGTGCCAGTTCCTGTTTTCTGTTGTTTTTGGTTCCAGAAAGGCTGTTCGGGCAATATTCTCGGAATTCGACGAAACGAAGACCAAACATCATAATTCACCGAGACGGACCAGTACACCGAAGGGGAGTCAGAGGGGAGGCCTGGGGCCCCGCACCATAGGCCGGCGCGGCCTGTAAGAGGGGCGCGCCGCCCTATGGGGTGGACCCCCAGGCGCCCTCCTGCGCCGCCTCTTCGCCTATATAACCCCTTTCGACCTAAAAACGCGATACCAATTGACGAAACTCCAGAAATACTCCAGGGGCGCCGCCGCCATCGCGAAACTCCGTTTCGGGGGACAGAATCTCTGTTCCGGCACGCCGCCGGGACGGGGAAGTGCCCCCGGAAGCCATCTCCATCAACGCCATCGCCTCCATCATGCTCCTTGAGTAGTTCCCCCATGGACTACGGGTTCTAGCTGTAGCTAGTTGGTACTCTCTCCCCCATGTACTTCAATACAATGATCTCATGAGCTGCCTTACATGATTGAGATTCATCTGATGTAATCGGTGTTGTGTTTGTTGAGATCCGATGGATTGTTACTATAAAATTTATGAAGTTATTGTTGCTGCAATCTTGTTGTGTTTAATGCTTGTCACTAGGGCCCGAGTGGCATGATCTTAGATTTAAGCTCTATACTTATTGCTTAGATTGTATCTACAAGTTGTTTGCACATGTCTATGTCCGGAACCCGAGGCCCCAGAGTGACAGAAAATGGGGATAACTGGAGGGGAAGGCTTAGGTATGAGGATCACATATTTTCACGGAGTGTTAATGCTTTGCTCCGGTGCTCTATTAAAAGGAGTACCTTAATTTCCAGTACATTCCCTAGAGGCCCGGCTGCCACCGGCTGGTAGGACAAAGGATGTTATGCAAGTTTCTCATTGCGAGCACGTATAACTATATATGGAAAACATGCCTACATGATTAATAATCTTGATGTTCTGTCTTAATGCTATTTCAATCCTATCAATTGCCCAACTGTAATTTGTTCACCCAACACTTGTTATTGGAGAGTTACCACTAGTGTAGATAGCTGGGAACCCCAGTCCATCTTTCATCATCATATACTCGTTCCTACATATAATTGGAAGTAGTATCAACTATTTTCTGGTGCCATTGCCTCTGTGTTACTGTTACTATTGCTCTCATATCACTGCTGCTTCCACATCACCCCTGTTACTAGTGCTTTTCCAGGTGCAGCTGAATTGACAACTCAATTGTTAAGGCTTATAAGTATTCTTTACCTCCCCTTGTGTCGAATCAATAAATTTGGGTTTTACTTCCCTCGAAGACTCGTTGCGATCCCCTATACTTGTGGGTCATCAAGACTATTTTCTGGCGCCGTTGCCGGGGAGGCATAGCTCTACTCATAAGTTCACTTGGGGAGTACACTCTACATCTCTCTCTGTTTTATTTTATTTTGTTTTGCTTAGTTTACTTTTGCCTAGTTTGTTTTTGTCTTGTTTTATTTTCTCTATATACCCGAAAATCCATAAAAATTTGAAAAACCGAAAAATTAAAAAACTGTTGCTATGGGAGAACCTACAATCTATTTGGAGCTTATTGAATTATATAATAATTATAGAGAATCAAGAACGGGAAAAGTTATGAGTGCTGTGATAGAAAAATTGAATGCAATTGCTAAAATCTTGCTTAAACGCCATGATATAAACTGTTGCTCTAAACAGGATACTAAACATCTTAAATTTCAATGTGGCTTTAGTGAGGAAGTTTTAATTAAGAACTATAATTGGAATAGCTATATTCATTTTGGGTTCGAAGAAGTAGAACAATTTGTTTTGTTTATGGGAGCTTCTGAGATAGAATCATTCATGGCTAAAAATTATGAAACTTGTGTTGTTTGTAAGGACCTTAAAGATTATGTCTCTTCTATCCTTAATTTTTGCATAGAAAGCTATAGTGATAATCCTTATATCATTGATTATAAAGAGAGATTCATTAATGCACAAGAATGCACTCACAATTTGCAGGAACCCGTGGAAGAAGAAATTGATGAACCTGAAACCTCATTGGATGAAAAAGAGAAGGAAATTGATGAACGTGAAAGCTCATTGGATGAAAAAGAAGAGGAGAGTGATGAACAAAAGGAGGAAGAATGGATTAGCTACCCATGCCAACCTTCTAATGAGAGTAACTCTTTATCTCTTACACTATTTGATTGTCCTCCATGCTTACCAAAGGCGGATGAATGTTATGTTCCTGTGGATTCTCTTGAAATATTCTTTATGAGTAAAACTTGTGAGAATAATTATGCTACTGTTATTCATGATAATCCATGCTATTTTGATAAATCTTATGATAATGCTTTGTTTGTGCCTGATGTCGAAATGCATGGTACTAAAGAGTTTTGCTTGACAAATGTTTATGATAAATCTCTAGATGATGGTCATATGTTACTTGATAATATTAATTGTACTACTAATGAAAATGGGATTGGAGAAGTCTTGACTTTATCTAGGAGTCCCATATCTTTTGCGATTGATCAATCATCTTGTTATATTATTGATAAAAGTGGGTTTGAAAGTTTTGATACCATTACGTTTGAGCTTGATAAAAATTATGTGTTTATGGATCATGAAAAACATGCTTTATGTGATAGTTATATTGTTAAGTTTATTCATGAAGCTACTGAAAATTATTATGAGAGAGGAAAATATGGTTGTAGAAATTTGCATGGTACTAAAACACCTCTCTATATGCTGAAACTTTTGAAGTTACTCTTGTTTTATCTTTCTATGCTTGTCACTTTGTTCTTCATGAATTTATTTGTGTACAAGATTCCTATGCATAGGAAGTGGGTTAGACTTAAATGTGTTTTGAATTTGCTTCTTGATGCTCTCTTTTGCTTCAACTTTTATTTCTTGCGAGTGCATCATTAAAACTGCTGAGCCCATCTTAATGGCTATAAAGAAAGCACTTCTTGGGAGATAACCCATGTCTTTATTTTACTACAGCACTTTTGTTTTATATTTGAGTCTTGGAAGTTGTTTTATATTCGAGGTTCAAATCCAGCTAAGTAGGTAGCTAGTAGTACTGGCCGCACGGCGGCACTAGCTAGCAAGAAGAGGTCGATCCCGAACACGGCCGTCTCCGGCGTCGGCGCGCTCACGACCATGAGGAAGGAGTAGCCGCGCGCCATCCTGAACTGCCCTGTGCCGCTGCCGACGGCGCGCTCCACCGTTGCGCCGTGAAGTCGAAGTGGTAGGTACTGGCCCTGCACCGCCAGCGTGCTCCCGTGGCGCTCCCCGGCCGTGAACACGAGCGTGACGGTGGACAGGTAGGTCGGCCAGATCCATGCTGACGAAGAAGCCCTGCAGCCGGCCGACGAGCTCGGACGAGCGGCGTGCGCGGGCCGGCGTGCAGCTCGTCGTTCAGCACGCCGAGCTCCCCGAACGTGGCGTTGCCACCCAGCAGGGAGCGGAGCAGCGGGGACGCCGCCGTGGAGTTGGCGCCGTCGAATTTCTCGTGAATGAAACGCACATACGTACGTACTAGGAGCTAGCGTGCACTCATCACTGTGCCTGGTAAGGTCCCTATACCGATTTGTGTATTGAGCGTGTGTGCTAAAAAAAAACCATTAGTACTTGTATAATATTTATGTGTAGGACTATGTGGTATGAAAACAATGCATTTTATTAATGTATTTTTCTAGTTGGTAAATAGAATGTCATGCCAACCTCTCTTGCAGGCAACCTTAGTTTGATTTAGGGGATCTCGCGTTTTTATGTTGTTTCCAGCGTTGGCAGACATCATATCTTTATTGAATTTTAACAATTCCAATTAATTTGATTAATGACGGCTCAATTTGGAGGATGCTGGTGGGGGGAGCAAAGCCCCAACCGCGGCAGTGTTGCCGGCGCTCCCCTAAACGACATTACCAACGCGTTGTTGCGGTGCAATATAGAGATCACTAGTGAAGATGATCTAACAAATGTACCTATTAGAAACTAGCGTGCACTGATCACTATGGCCGCTTGGCCAGATCCATGTTTTTGTTTGTATGAAGATTCGTTATTTAGGCATCTACAATGCGACTAGAGCGGGCGTAAGGGGTAATAATCCTGGCGGTTTTGGCCAAATCCCTTCCAATTCTAGGAATATATCTTGTGTCGACTCTTATTCACGCGTCGGACGCTCCACCTTTTTTGCCGCATGCAACATCAACGGCAGGCACTATTCTAGCGCTAAAAAAATGTGTTTAAGCGCCTCAATTAGCGCTGCACATTGTAGGTACATACTCTTGCCTGCAGCTTGCTAGGCTTCGTCCCATCTGCCAGCAACACAGAGTGAGTACAAAACTTTACTATATCGGTGAGTGTTTACAAAAGCCGTGGGTATATTATGAAGCGAATCTAGCTGACGCTTATAAGAGGTATATATAGATGGTGGTATCGATCCTCGCTCTGCTCGTTAGAAGTTAGCTTTCTTATGAATTTGGATCACAATATAATAAACACCACATTGAGACAAATTTCTTCTTGTAGCATGAACTTCAACAATCTTCTAAACAAACAAAGAAAACACTTGCTTGCATCAATAGCCACTTGGGATAAACGGTTAACCAAGCTCGAGCAAACCTCAAACTTGACACCAAGAACTGACTTTGTCATCATATGAGCAGGATTATCATGAGTACTTATCTTACATAACTTCAGTTTACCTTGAGCAACAACGTCGAACATAATGGTACTTGATATCAATGTTTTTTGTCCTCCCATGGTACATTCAGCCCAAGCCTCAGACAATGGGTCTCGCTCCGCTCGTTAGAAGTTACCCTTTCTACAAATTAAAATCACAATATAACAAGAAGCATATGCTGGCTCGGTCGCATATTCTTAGATTCCTGAAGCGCTTAGTCAGAGAAATGCGTTTTTCCGTGTATGACCATTGAGGATTCTGCATTTTTCTTTCAGAAAAATTTCGCACCAGACAAAGATTCATTAATTTCACGAAAATAAGGAAATTTTGTAGAAACTTTTCAAAAGTTTTAATTAGATTGGAGTCTAGAATTCAAATTATTTTCATCAAATAAATTTAAGTGGCAAGCAATCAGTCTCAGAACCTAGAAACAACCCACCTAGTCCCTCTACCGCTGCAATTCAACCCATTTGACGCAAGATGGACGCCCTCTTTATCTACTAGTGGTTGGGGCGCCCCATGGGGCGCCTCTTCACTGGTCCTGTGCGATCCAATTGTGGCCAAATGCTGCACACGCCATGTCGATGTTGCCTAAATTTTCCGCTCATGCTGTTATGTGCTCGGTGTGCCACTTCGCCGCCGTAGAGTTCCGATAGGCAGATCTGGGTTTGGTGCTCCTGCTGTCTAAACCGATGTGCCACTTTGCCGCCAAAGGGTTCCGGTAGGCAGATCTAGGTTTGGTTCTGCCAGCCACATGGGGGCTCTCATCGTGATATTTACCTCTCTCCCATTTTCTCTACGTTCAACTACGTCTTGCTCGTGGACGGCACATGACCGGCATTGACCTTTGCATCCAATCTGAACATCGTGATGGCTTATGTACTGTACTTGTCAGTCAAATTGGTTGTAATTCAATCTCTTGTGACAAACATACATGCCATGGTAATAGGCAAAGTGTTCATAGGTCACGGTTCCAAAAGATATTCACTGATATTGAGTCAATTTCTATAGAATAGATTAGCTAAACATAAGAGTTATTTTACACGTTTCGCAAAAAAGGAGTTGTTTTACATGCCACTTCTGGTAATAGTAATGCTACTGTGAGGCTATTAGGCTCCATAGCAATGGTGTCTTCTGCTTTGCCTTCATCTATGGAATCAACTACAAAGACACATGGATAGGTGCACCTTCCAGAGACAGTTCTTAAGTGCTGAAAAGTAGAGCCCCACAGATCTTGTGATTTAGTACACTCTGCGACAATATTCAGTCTAGCTAGCATGAGACTGAGCATAAATCTGTAGGAAATTTTTACCACTATGGGAGCCTTTTTGTCTGGAAGATGACAAGGTAGCAGTATCAATAAAGCAGCAATTTTATGTAGATGGAAAATATATAGCATTCTGCAGTTTTAAATATCAATATATGAATAGGAAAGGTGAATCTCTTTCACTGAAAAGTCGATTTTCCATCCCTAACAATTCAATACTCCCCACGGATGGGAACAAACTATCCATGTTAATATTTCCAGAGTAAGAATTCACGATTTTGCATTATTTGCATATAGGTTAGAAACATATAAAGTGGGAAATTGTAGCACATATATAATTATATGGACCTTTTACCATCCATGAATGAGTTATTGAACAAGCACACAATTCAGAGTAGGACAAGCAGCATACCTTGCTCTTATAATCCTGACACTGATAGACCAATTTCAAAGAACACTAAAATTATGCACTCTTGGTTTGTCACTGCACATCAATATGGAAAGAAATTTTACTGCAACCTTGATTAACCTTCAAATCAAACACATCTGAAGAAAATGTGTTATAAAAATCACTTGTGTCCCTTTCTGAGGCAAATGGTTGATAGATCATGAGAAACTAACACAAAAGTGATGTATCTTAGCTTCCAAACATCATATGTGTAAACAAATAGTACTGGCTCAATATGTCCAAATTCATTTGCGTAAATAAATGATGTAATGGAGGCAAACAAATTAATAAACAACAAAACCAAAAGAAAAACAAATAGATCAGCTCCCAGCTTGCCTAATTATCATATCAGTTATCAATTAACCACTAATCAATTAAAACATGGACATGCAATGACTAAATGAGTCATCATGATTAAATGAAGCAAGTGAGAGAGCAGTACGATTCATTTTTCAAGCAAGAGGATCTCTCGGTTTTGAAGCAAGTGAGCTAGCACTTTGGTTCATTCCTAAAGTAACACCTGGTCAAATGCTCTCTGAGATAATTAACGATAGTGCTTGATTTAGTTTTTGAACTGTTCAAGTGCAACAATCTAAGCAAGACGAAATGAATATAACCACCCGTCTCCTCGATCGAGATCTCATATCCGGATCTTGCTCTTGTAGCATCATCAACCCTACAACACAATGTGGAAAACTTAGTGTCGTAAATCCGCAAAAAATAAGATATCACAGACAATGCATAAAATTGGGCTATTGAACAAAGGAAACTATATAACAATGGAGCCAAAAAGTTATAGATATTTCACATCAGCGAATATCAAACAATTTCTCCATGGGTCTTCCAGCCAACCGGCACAGTAAAAGAAGATCAAGAATGTCCATGTGATTTGCTGCAACTATGACCTGCATGCCACTAACACGAAGTTGATGGTCATTTAATTGTAGGATTAGCATCTTCCACATCAGTAATTTATATGATGATTTGATCAGATAAGAAAAGAGATAGAAGATGCCATATATAATTCTGAACAAAATGTTGGATTCACCAAAAAGTTCAGAGAATCCAACAAGTCCAAACAAATACTCTGTGGTAGTGCATATGTAACTTACTAAAAAAATTCTTTCTGTCGGCACCTGTGTGACCGAAATCTTCATAATGAGTCCAGAATGTTTTTCTCGTCAAGTTTAGGCCTACAAGATACTGACATTTTTAGCCCAAGTACTGATACTATGAAATACAGCCATGATCAACGAAACTGGTTCTGGAACACATATAAGATTTCAAGTTCAGATTTCATTCTTTAGACTGTAAAGCACAACAAACCTCTCTTTGGAAGAAACAAATTCATCTAATGATAAGAACTGAAAGAAAACTCCTTGTCACGTACCGGGCTTGTTGGATTAGCATCGAATCTCCCTCTTGCAAGCCTAAATAACAACTTTTCATAGAATTGTGTTTCTTGACATTGCCATTCACCAGCACCCCGTTTGGAGCTCCACAAGCAGATGCATTCCTAGCAAGTAGAAAGAAGTGACCAATCTTCTGAGGCGTGAGGTGTGTAACACAACAAAGAGATAGTACATAACTTTAAGTTATCGTAACTGGAATTGTATGGCATAAAATAAGATATTGTCATGTGCAAAAAATCGTATGGAGCAGTGCAAGTAACCGTGTTTAACCTGGATGCAGACCACTCCCTTCCCATACTCCATCTGAATTCGGTATGGCTTGCTGCTCAATGCCCAAGCAGCAAAAACTCCTCCATTGTTTGCTGCTACTGCAGAAGAAGTGGTTCACCGGGGGAGAAAGGGAGAAGAAAAGAAAAAGTAAGACATAGAGATTAGGGGGAAGAGAGACACGGCTAGCCGGCTACCTGTAGAGCACCCGATGCATCTTCGTCAAGCATGATTCCATTGTCTTGATCTCTTTGGACGAGGTTGGTTGCAGCATATCTTGATGCAGAAGATGTCAGACGATGGGCTACCTTGGCAAGTGTCAATCTGGGCTGCGAGATTACTGATACGGGGAACACACTGGCGCAGCAAGGCGACCAACGTAGACCCCCGATCGAGAGGCGTGGGCATGGGGCGCGGTCTCTCCTGGCCACTGAGTCGACTTACAAATCTCGTCGCCGTCACCGCCTCGTCATGGCCAGTGTGCTAATTCTTCGCCTCGCCCATCGGCGGCCCTTGTCACAGAGGAGGGTGGTGGTGATGGGATAACGCCATGATGGTGGAGGAGGCCAAGGAGAGGAGGTTTGCGGCTGCGGTGGCGGTGGCGGCACAGGTCCGGGAGCCGGCCCGACCCGACGAGAGGAAGAAGATCTAGATGGGAGTGGAAGTGGGTGGCGTGTCTTGGGAGGCCATGTGCATTGGGAGAGAGGAGATCGGCTCGGGCCTCGGGGCTCGATGCGCTTTCTTCCCAACGAAGGAATCCCGGGTGAGATATCGTACCAAACAACAAACAACCCCTCACAATTACAAGAGCTATGGTCCATGGACAGTGTATGGAGGGTAGAGCACCTGCTGTTCTTCTTAACTCCAACCAACCGTAGCATGCCACACGAGAAAGCAACCAGGGCAACCAGGGAAAGATTCGGCCAACAGAGGAGCGCAAAGTGGCTATCGTGGACAGCCCTGGCATAGGGCAAACCTATACGCACTTGCTTGTTCTCAATTGACATATGGTGTCTCGAGTTTATTCAAATTTGACCAAAAAATTTGAGTGACATAATAATTTTCCTGTCTCTTAACGAGAATTGTTTATTTCGTGAAATTCGTTTGAATTTCCGATAACTTTTTCGTTGTGACCATGTATTATGTACTCCACTGATCAGTAGCTAGCACGCCAATAATTCTCAGTCAACCAAGAATTAAGTTTATTCTTGGTTCCGATGATACCATCACATTTCATCTTTTTTTCAAAATGTGGAGTTTGGCCTACGAATCTGCATCAAACTGATGCAGTCTTCATTTATTGCAAAATTTTAGTTAGAACGTTTTACAAAGCACAGATCACTCAATGTCGCAACAAGAATCCATTATGTTTGAGCTTGATAAAAATTATGTGTTTATGGATCATGAAAAACATGCTTTATGTGATAGTTATATTGTTAAGTTTATTCATGAAGCTACTGAAAATTATTATGAGAGAGAAAAATATGGTTGTAGAAATTTGCATGGTACTAAAACACCTCTCTATATGCTAAAACTTTTGAAGTTACTCTTGTTTTATCTTTCTATGCTTGTCACTTTGTTCTTCATGAATTTATTTGTGTACAAGATTCCTATGCATAGGAAGTGGGTTAGACTTAAATGTGTTTTGAATTTGCTTCTTGATGCTCTCTTTTGCTTCAACTCTTATTTCTTGCGAGTGCATCATTAAAACTGCTGAGCCCATCTTAATGGCTATAAAGAAAGCACTTCTTGGGAGATAACCCATGTCTTTATTTTACTACAGCACTTTTGTTTTATATTTGAGTCTTGGAAGTTGTTACTACTGTAGCAACCTCTCCTTATCTTTATTTTATTGCAATATTGTGCCAAGTGAAGTCTCTAATAGAAGGTTGATGCTAGATTTGGATTTCTGCACAGAAACAGATTTCTTGCTGTCACGAATTTGGGTAGGATTCTCTATAGGTAACTCAGAAAAATCTGCCACTTTACGTGAGTGATCCTCAGATATGTACGCAACTTTCATTAGTTTTGAGTTTTCTGATTTGAGCAACGGAAGTACCTCTTAAAAATCCGTCTTTACTGGCTGTTCTGTTTTGACAGATTCTGTCTCTGTTTTTTGCATTGTCTCTTGTGGACTTTAAGCAAGGTTTTCTAGATATGGAGAGCTGTAGCTAATGTTTTATTGAATTCTTGCAATATGTCACTACAGGACTAAGGTGGATTAAAGTTTTTTTGAGTACTAACCCCTCTAATGAAGTTTATGAGAAGTTTGGTGTGAAGGAATTTTTCAAGGGTCAAGAGAGGAGGATGATATATGATCAAGAAGAGTGAAAAATCTAAGCTTGGGGATGCCCCCGTGGTTCATCCCTGCATATTTCAAGAAGACTCAAGCGTCTAAGCTTGGAGATGCCCAAGGCATCCCCTTCTTCATCAACTTATCAGGTTTCTTCTATTGAAACTATATTTTTATTCGGTCACATCTTATGTGCTTTACTTGGAACGTCTGTGTGTTTTTATTTTTGTTTTTGTTTGAATAAATTCGGATCCTAGCAATCCTTGTTTGGGAGAGAGACACGCTCCGCTTTTTCATATGAACACTTGTGTTCTTCGCTCTTACTTTTAATGTTCAATGACAAAAGTTGGAAGCTATTGCACTTATTGTTATTTGGTTGGAAACAGAAAATGCTTCATATTGTCTTGGATAATTTGATACTTGGCAATTGTTTTGAGCTCTCAAGTAGATCATGATTAAGCTCTTGCATCATGTAATTTGAACCTATTAGTGGAGAACTACCGTAGAGCTTGTTGAAATTGGTTTGCATGATTGGTCTCTCTAAGGTCTAGATATTTTCTGGTAAAAGTGTTTGAGCAACAAGGAAGACAATGTAGAGTCTTATAATGCTTGCAATATGTTCTTATGTAAGTTTTGTTGTACCGGTTCATACTTGTGTTTGTTTCAAACAACCTAGCTAGCCAAAGCCTTGTACTGAGAGGAAATACTTCTCGTGCATCCAAAACCTTGAGCCAAAACTTATGCCATTTGTGTCCACCATACCTACCTACTATGTCGTATTTTCTGTCATTCCAAGTAAATACTTCATGTGCTACCTTTAAACAATTCAAAACTTTATTATCTCTTATTTGTGTCAATGTTTTATAGCTCATGAGGAAGTATGTGGTGTTTTATCTTTCAATCTTGTTGGGCAGCTTTCACCAATGGACTAGTGGCTTCATCCGCTTATCCAATAATTTTGCAAAAAGAGCCGGCAATGGGGTTCCCAGCCCCAATTAATTAACTTTCATTAATAATTCTCTTCACATGTTTTGCCCTGATTCATCAGTAAGCAACTTAATTTTGCAAATAGACACTCCTTCATGGTATGTGAATGTTGGAAGGCACCCGAGGACTCGGTTAGCCATGGCTTGCGTAAGCAAAAGGTTGGGAGGAGTGTCAACCATAAATAAAAACTAAAGTACATGTGTCAACAAAAGAGAAGAGAGATGATCTACCTTGCTGGTAGAGATAACGTCCTTCATGGGAGCCGCTCTTTGAAGGTCTGTTTGATGAGGGGGTTAGAGTGCCCACTACCATTCGTTGACAACAACAAACACCTCTCAAAACTTTACTTTTATACTCTCTATATGATTTCAAAACTTAAAAAGCTCTAGCACATGATTTAATCCCTGCTTCCCTCTGCGAAGGGCCTTTCTTTACTTTATGTTGAGTCAGTTTACCTACTTCCTTCCATCTTAGAAGCAAACACTTGTGTCAACTGTGCATTGATTCTTACATACTTGCTTATTGCACTTATTATTCTACTTTGTGTTGACAATTATCCATGAGATATGCATGTTGAAAGTTGAAAGCAACTCGCTGAAACTTAAATCTTCCTCTCGTGTTGCTTCAATGCCTTTACTTTGAATTTATTGCTTTATGAGTTAACTCTTATGCAAGACTTTTGATGCTTGTCTTGAAAGTACTATTCATTAAAAGTTTTGCTATATGTTATCTATTTGTTAGCAAATATAGATCGTTGCCTTGAGTCACTTCATTCATCTCATATGCTTTGCAATAGTATGATCAAAGTTATGTAAGTAGCATGTCACTACAGAACTTATCCTTTTTATCGTTTACCTACTCGAGGGCGAGCAGGAACTAAGCTTGGGGATGCTTGATACGTCTCCAACGTACCTATAATTTCTGATGTTCCATGCTTGTTCTATGACAATACCTACATGTTTTTCTCGCACTTTATAATGTTTTTATGCATTTTCCGGAACTAACCTATTAGCAAGATGCCGAAGTGTCAGTTCCTGTTTTCTGTTGTTTTTGGTTCCAGAAAGGTTGTTCGGGCAATATTCTCGGAATTCGACGAAACGAAGACCAAACATCATAATTCACCGAGACGGACCAGGACACCGAAGGGGAGTCAGAGGGGAGGCATGGGCCCCCCAGACCATAGGCCGGCTCGGCCTGTAAGGGGGGCGCGCCGCCCTATGGGGTGGGACCCCCAGGCGCCCTCCTGCGCCGCCTCTTCGCCTATATAACCCCTTTCGACCTAAAAACGCGATACCAATTGACGAAACTCCAGAAAGACTCTAGGGGCGCCGCCGCCATCGCGAAACTCCGTTTCGGGGGACAGAATCTCTGTTCCGGCACGCCGCCGGGACAGGGAAGTGCCCCCGGAAGCCATCTCCATCAACGCCATCGCCTTCATCATGCTCCGTGAGTAGTTCCCCCATGGACTACGGGTTCTAGCTGTAGCTAGTTGGTACTCTCTCCCCCATGTACTTCAATACAATGATCTCATGAGCTGCCTTACATGATTGAGATTCATCTGATGTAATCGGTGTTGTGTTTGTTGGGATCCGATGGATTGTTACTATAAAGTTTATGAAGTTATTGTTGCTACAATCTTGTTGTGTTTAATGCTTGTCACTAGGGCCCGAGTGGCATGATCTTAGATTTAAGCTCTATACTTATTGCTTAGATTGTATCTACAAGTTGTTTGCACATGTCTATGTCCGGAACCCGAGGCCCCGAAGTGACAACAACTGGGATAACTGGAGGGGAAGGCTTAGGTATGAGGATCACATGTTTTCACGGAGTGTTAATGCTTTGCGCCGGTGCTCTATTAAAAGGAGTACCTTAATTTCCAGTAGATTCCCTAGAGGTCCGGCTGCCACCGGCTGGTAGGACAAAAGATGTTATGCAAGTTTCTCATTGCGAGCACGTATAACTATATATGGAAAACATGCCTACATGATTAATAATCTTGATGTTCTCGTCTTAATGCTATTTCAATCCTATCAATTGTACAACTGTAATTTGTTCACCCAACACTTGTTATTGGAGAGTTACCACTAGTGTAGATAGCTGGGAACCCCGGTCCATCTTTCATCATCATATACTCGTTCCTACATGTCATTGGAAGTAGTATCAACTATTTTCTGATGCCATTGCCTCTGTGTTACTGTTACTATTGCTCTCATATCACTGCTGCTTTCACATCACCCCTGTTACTAGTGCTTTTCCAGGTGCAGCTGAATTGACAACTCAGTTGTTAATGCTTATAAGTATTCTTTACCTCCCCTTGTGTCGAATCAATAAATTTGGGTTTTACTTCCCTCGAAGACTGTTGCGATCCCCTATACTTGTGGGTTATCAAACGTCCCCATGGTGTCTTGGATCAGGATTTGCCCCATCACATTGACAAAGTCAAGGAAACGACGGATACTCCACCTTAGGACCAACATACTCGCTCATGAGCATCCACCTCGCCCTGGCCGCCAGTTGCAGATCACGACAAACGCCAGCGACATACCGAGAAACTAATATTGCAAGATCCGAAGAATGATGAGAGGACCAAGCCATCTACTTCATTCTGCCGCCGATTAGAGCACCCCGAGATGGGGAGGGAATAAGCAGAGGCACCATATTTTGGCGTGACGCCCCAAAACATGGGTCAACCCTAACTACTCGTCAAAGTTGAAGCACCAAGGTCCCTTTCCTCTACCTCCGCCGGAACACTAGAAGTAGGAGGCAGGACCCGTGGCCTTGCCTGCGGAGGGAGGGGAAAAGCGGTCGCTGCCCTAGTCACCTATCTGGAGAAGGTACATTGTTGCTAGCCGACAGGGGGCAGGAGAAGCAATTTGCAGCTGTGTGCCAGTCCGTTTCAAGACCATTGCCTCCTGGCCATCCGCATGGGCTGAAAAACAACAACAAAAAATGCTCCCTCCATTCAAATAAATGAAGTCTATATATTTGGAAATAAGTTTAGTAAAGTTCTACTAAACTTTTATATAACTATCAACAACTATAACATTATCGCTTTTGCTAGCTCTTGATTAACGAGAACCAAATTAGCCGCTCGATCGATCTCTATTGTGACAAACTGAGAGAGGCAGAGCTCCTCGTTGATGTGGACAAGAGCGATCTGGAGCCACCAAGGCACCGACAACAAGGCCGGCCACGGCGGAGGCGGTGGAGGCGAGCAAAGAACATAGCTTGGGGGTGGGGGTGCCGGAGAAGACGCAGACAAGGGTGGAGGGATTTAGAGGGATGACCTAGGTGGCGGCAGCGGGCAGGAAGATTTTGGTCACGCCGGTGGGGGATGTGGCTTGTGGGGGTCGCTAGAGGGAAATGAGAAATCGAAGGAAAATTGACTAAGCAATATCTTGTTTCTCAGTCGACTAAGCCTTAGGTGGGTCCTAATATTATTTATATATTATATTAAAATATTGTTCATGATGTATCTAACGATATTAATTTTGTATTTGCATGTTAATAACTTTTTTTGAGCGAATTACATGTTATTAACTTTGAATAAACTTAGTTGAATTTTATGTTGTTTGATATTTCAAGAATATATACATCTTATTCATTGGAAGAAAGTGTTATTCATCTGGAGACTATAATTAACTTCAGTTCAGCTAAGTTTATTGACAACTTATCTGGACATGGCAACGGTGCTACTCTCAAATTATGTGTGGCAAACTGGTGTTGTTGCTAAAAGAAAGTCAAGCAATAAAACGCTCAAGTACTACGAGTGAAAACAGAAGGTATAATAACAGTAGTGCACTGCCTAACGTACTTACATCCTGGCAATAATCAGGATAACTAATAACATGCGTGGATCACTGGATCAGTAGTTGAAGCGAACCCATCCAAGGAGAAACTCGCGGAGAGAAGGAAGAAGCAAACACGAACCTGGTAACCTGATTGTCAGAGCCGGAAGCCCATAATACACTACGTTTAACAAAGCTCCATTGTATGAATGGGAGCACAACCATAGAAACCATAGATTAGATAGCGTACAGTATCCTGGCAATATTTACATGCGGGTTACATACTTGCTATGAACCCATCCAATAAAATATGTACATTTTCTTGATATTTTTTTCAGGGGATTTCCTAGCATCTTTTACAGATATATGTACATGGTGAATGCTAATGCTAACATGACTAGAACTAGCAAACCATTTTGGAGAATAAATCATCTAGAGCTTTGTACAAGGGTTGGGCAGCTCTGGGCTTCTCCACCCTCCCAAACAGAATATCGGTTGTGGTCAAGTAAGCGTCCCCGTAGAAGCGCAGATTGGTGTCTGATCTGGTCGTCACCACATTTCCTTCCAGTGAGATCCCAACAAAGGCACCTGTTTCACGTTTTGAAATAGAGAGGCTATAAATTAGAAGGCTACTGAGATAGCTGTAATGAAAGGTGTAAGCTAACAAACAAACATAGGAGATGGATTATACTTGTAAAGACATATTATGGCTAATGAGATGACTGGATCTGTAAAAACGATTTCTTTCCCCTCCAAAAAATGACTATAAAGTATCTTCCAAATTATTTTACATGCAGCAATAAACACCAAATGTGACAGATAATTTTACAGAGCAAGCTCAGTCCCATGTTTAAAGTCTTCCATTTGGCAATTTCTTACTCCATCTGTCCAGAATTACTTTGTCGCAGATTTGACTTTTAGTGTATAAATACATGCGAATCTAGACAAATCTGTGACATCTAATTCAGGACGGAGGGAGTACTTGTTAACAGTGTCAAAATTGAACGGATGTAGTATATCTAAAATGACAATGAGGGGAAGCAACTTTTCTTATTAGTACCTTTGCTGCAGCTGTAAGTGTAGCATATACCAGAACCTTTTTCACTTGCTCGAACATCTGCTTCAAGGGCTCTGCCGATTGGTCCTGCTGCCGCACTCAATCCTGCCCCAAGAGAAAGATGCAGGCGGCTACTGAATGCCTTGACAGCTTTAAGATCATGAAGCACGATTATAAAATCTGTCAATTCTCCTCCAATCTGAAAAAAACAAAAAGAAATGTCTTTACCATTGCGAAATCAACAAACCAAAGGATAAACTGTAGTTCAGCATCCAGATAGGAGTGATTGAACATAAACTTGTTTTTGGCATCATGCAATCTCATAAGAAAAAATGCCATGATGCTTAAATGACTTTCATGGAAACTAATTCAGTGAAGAACAGAAGAATTAAATTCCTTTTTTGCGGTGAAAATAACAAGAATTTAAATTAGCAGCAGATAGATGTAGATGTTGTATGTGCATTCAATTCAAAGAAAGATTTATATTGGACAAATACCTGAACTCCCCATCCCAATCCAACAGATAAAATCGCAGACGGGGCAGACCATGATCCATCTGATCTGCGAGCAACTACAAGTCCAGTGCCCATTTTGTACGTAAGAACTGCACCTGCCTTGGCAACTGTGAGCACAGCAAGCCCCTTTGCTCCCTTGAGGATAGATGATGGGATGGACTTCTCAGGATTTAGTCTAGACACCTACACATTCCAAAACAGAAACACTTCTCAGATCTAGATGACAAGCATTACATCTGCTTGAGCCTTTGAGGGGCAAAACATAAAACATACCTGGCAATATTTCCTGAGCGTATTCGTTGCCTTGTACAGCTCATACTCCATCGATAATCCAACAGGCAAGTTCAACCAGCTCCTCGTACTTGTCCAATCCATGACATCATGTTTCGCAGGCTGCATGGCGTTACTGTTGTAGTTGATCAACAAGCCCTGGAGAGGATCAAGCCTATCATAGCAAGCATCGCACACCCTCTGAGGATCACGCTGCCTGAACTTCATGGGCATCAAACACCTCCCCTTGGAGCACTCCTTGCAGAATATACCTCCGCAGAAGCGGCAGTGGTGCCTCCCCCGAGTCAGTGCCGTGAAAGGATTGCTGCACTGCAGGCACACACTGGTAGAGCTATCCGGCAACCACTCCGGGGGATCCGCCAGCAACACCTCCTTGTACGCGCTGAACTGCATAGCGTTTTCCTCAAGCAGCGGCGGCGCGCTCGGAACGCAGACAGACGGGTGCAGACCACCGTCCTTGCCCGACGCTAGAAACGACACACCCGTGCCGAAATTCTGCTGCTGCGACACGCCGTCCTCACCCTTACTTGCGCCTGAAACAATCGCCGCGATACCGCCCAGAACGGTCTTCAGATTGATGGTTGGGCTAGCCCGTGCTGTGGCGAAGGGGTCTTCCCTGGAACCGTATTCTGACGGGAAGTCTGGTTCCAGCGACGGCTCGTAGAGGTAGTCGTGCGCCAGGTAGTTGTTCTCTGGAGCTTGGTCGGACATGGGAGCTCCCTGGCTGTAGTTGGGTTGGAATTGGGGGAGGGATGAGTACGGTCTCGCTTCGTTTGGAGTCTCCATGGAATCATTCAGATTGTGCAGTCATGTAGCAATCGGTAATGACGCGGAATGACCTAACAAACAGAGATGGAAACAGAGATTAGTATGGTATAACATTCATAATGTTGCTCTAGTTCATTAAACCATGGTCATTCTTTCGCCCAGCTCATTGATTGTACCACTCCCTCCGATTCATATTAATTGTCGCTGATATGGATGTATCTAGACACATTTTAGTTGTAGATACATCCATATTAGCGACAAGTAATACTAATCCAAGGGTGTATAAAACTCTAGGTGCAGTTGGGAACTACTATACCCAGTTCATTAATTATACTACAAAACTCTACTAGGTGTAATTGACAACTACTACTACACAGCTAAGAAAAGCACGCCTTCGATTAATTGTTCTACTTGTGTGTTTTCTTTAGCACTAATAAGTATTGCAACAGAACAACGAACCACGGCCAACACACCCCGAAGTGATTCCCAAAACAACGATGGCTTGCAGCACGTCTACCTAGCTTCTACGGGTAAGCAATTGGGGAGAAATCTACGAAACCCTAAACTAGCAGATTACAGATGGATCGATCAACCGAGAAACCAACCCTGCTTAACCAGTAGAACAGCTATCTATGACGTCCAAGCACCACAATCAATCCAACAAAAACAGCGTGATGGGATCAAGCGGCTCGGCAAAGGGGGCAGATAGTGAATCGCCCTCATCCATCAACCCTAACGAATCAGCACGGAATAAAATCCGGGAGAGCAGGCGGTACCAACCTATGGGCGTGCCGGATCGGAGGGGGGCGATGGTCGCGGGAGGAAGCGTCGGGCGTGGGGATTGGGCGGGTTTCTTCCGTTCGCCGGCAAGATGGGGGTAAAGTGGGAAGGAGAAGACGGAACAAGGGGAGCACGCGGCTGCCTCATCTGTACGCTACCGGGCTTGGGCCCGGCCGCCCGGGCTCGGGTCCGGCAACGTGTTGGTTTCCCACCACAAGAAAGAAAGGGTCCGAGCTGGCGACGCCGTAACGTACTCGGTTTGTTCTTCGGACGAGTGGGCCCACTGTAGGCCCAGTCAGGCCGCGTTGGATAATGGGCCGGGCCGTCCCCGCTTTGCGACGGTTACCGTGCCTGAGACACCGGCAGCTCTGGCCGGCGGCCGCCGCGGCAGGAAGCGATGGTCGACCACTCGAGGGCGAAGCGGCGAAGCGCAGCGTGCCCGGGTTCTTGTCGGCAGCCGCGGCTGCAAACTCGCGGTGTGAAGGAGCACGGGCGGGCGGGCAGCGTCGTTGCGTCTAGGCGTCCGGGCTTTGCCCGCTTTGGAGGTTCGGTTGGCGAGCAGCTCGCCGCCGGCGTCGACTTGTCCTTCAGCCCTCCGCCGGCGTCGACTTGGCCTTGAACCCTCCGCCCCTCTGCGCGCCTGTTGCGAGTGAGTCCTCTGTTCAGTTTGCTGTTTCGATTCCGTGGAAAAATTGCTGGCATCCTGGGGAGTTTGACGAATTACGATGGCCACATTATTTTATCAGGCGTAAATTTCAATCCTACAAAGCATTTGCCTAGAATTCTAGATGCACCCACCGACCACACCACTCTGATGAATTTGTGCTACTGAATGTTAGCTGCGAAACTGCACGAAATTTTGGGTAATATGGGGGTAAACAGAGATTTATCTTATTATTCATTCAAACCATAGCATCCATGAAAAAGTACCAACCAGTGAGCACTGAGTACATTCTCACATTTAGTTCCTCTACCACAGACAACACAGAGACTCCACAGGAACTAAGTTCCCTGTAACTACAATCTAGGAAAAGCAAAGGCAGAACACTCTCCAATCTGTGCTTCAATGCTGAATCAGGAATGGGGAAGTGGGGCGCTGGTCCGCCCTTTTATTTCTTCAATGAGGCCAAATCATTTGCCCGAGGTCTCGCCCTCGATAGCCAATGGAACAGTGGTAGCCTGCACACAACAAAGGCACAGAGAATTAAGTGTCGGGTCATGAACTGGGGTAAATTTATCAAGGTGGTCGAATGCAATGTCATGGCACGTACCATTTTGCGGTACTTGAGGGCGTAGAGCATCTCGAGGTAGCGGCGAGTCTCGCGCCTGTCGAGGTTGGAGACGTACTTCCAGAAACCATAGACACCAGAGAGGGTCATCAGCCTCTCAGAGTACAGCTTCCAGGTGTACCTGCGTCAAGATCATGGCACGGCATCAATCTCAGTTCAGTACTGGTAAGAGAGGCAGCGCATGTGTATCAGATGGTGATATAGACAGATGAGGGGGCATTGCATATATACTTCTCCTCGATGCGCTGGAGTCCGCCCTGCGAGATCTTGTTCCAGTGGCTGGGATCTTCCTGGCACTTCTCAAAGAACTCCACCAGCAGCGCGGAGGCCTTGTCGTTCTGGTATGGATCGATGTGGTAGCCGGACACGCCATTCACAATGATCTCAGCTGGACCACCGTATGCAGTGGCAAATGTGGGAAGGCCACATGTCATGGCCTCTATCACGGTAAGCCCGAAGGCCTCATAGAAAGCAGGCTGTGCACAGGGAGGCAAACAGAAAAGAAGACGTCAGAACTAGCGGATTCTGTGATTCAGTCATAGTGAGTTCCTAGGTTGACAGTGTTCTTCACCTGCACAAAGGCTCCCTTCATGTCGCAGATGTAGCGGTAGAGCTCACCGTTGCGGACGCGGTTCATCTGAGCAGAGATCCAGCGGATGTGGCCGCTCAAGTTGTATTCTTCGATCAGATCAAACATCTTCTTGAACTCGGCCTGCTCCTCCTTGTCCTTGGACTCCTTTCCATGGTCTCCACAGACAACTACAAGGTTCACCAGCTCCTGTAGGCGTGGGTTCCGGCCATACAGTTCAACCAGGCCAGTCATATTCTTCACACGGTCCAGCCTAGCCATGGAGAAGATGATCGGCTTCTTCTTGTCCTTCAGCACAAATCTGGAGAGGTGCTCTTGTTAGATAACCAGAAAAGCATGCATTCATTACAAGAAACTCAAATTCAAAAATGATACAAGTATGACCCTTACTTGTGCTCAGAATTCTCGACATCACTGAAGAGTAGCTCCTCAATCTCAGAATGGAGGGAAGTAAGCCTCTTCTGTTGTTCAGTGTATGGGAAGTAGATGGTCATGTCAGCACCAGGGGAGACGATGTTGAACTTGGGGTCGAAGACATCAATACCATGGACAACGCGATAGAGGCCAGGCATTGTGAATGCCATGTGCGACTCATACTGCCCTACTGTATCCTTGCTGAAAAAGGAAAATTGGACAGTAACATTAGAACATTTGATGATATTTGCAAATGACCATAGTGGGATTTCTGTGAGAAAGAGAATCTTACTTTCCAGCAATCTCTTGGAAGGTACTGGTGATGATGAAGTCAGCATGGTTCATTGCAATCAGGTCAGCCGTGAACTGGCAGGAGAAGTGGTAGTGATCTTCAAATTTCTTCCAGTAAAGGTCAGAGTTGGGGTACTTGGTTTTCTCTAGGGCATGAGCAATGGTACACTGCATATACGGGAATAAGAGTTATGATAAAATACTACGGAGATGAAAATAGATCTTCTTTTGATCAAGGGGGTAGAATGTTTACATGAGTAACCCCCAACTTGTGTGCCAACAAACACGCGACAAGGTTTCCATCACTGTAGTTTCCAATGATCAAGTCAGGGTTGGCCTGCAGCTCTCCGGCAATCTCATGTGCCACATCCTGAAAGCAACAGAGAAATATATGAATTGTGTCAACCTAATGAAACACTACAAACAACCTGATGGAAAGTTAGATGCATACATCGGTGTAAGCTTCCAGGTAAGGCCAGACTTCAAAACGTGAGATCCATTTGCGAACAATCCCATCTTCTGTTTTGAATGGCACACGCAGAATGTGGGTGTGCTCAGTGCCAAGGACCTTCTCAAGGCGCTGGCCGCAGGTGGTGCCGTGTGCATCAGGGAGCAACCTGGTGACCTATGTAAGGCCAAATACACCTCATTAGGGATCAACTAAAATAGCGACTTCATATTTGATCATATTGGGTACTAAACTTACTATTAGAATCTTTGGTGTAATGTCAAGACCTTGCTGCTTGATTCTCAACAGCATCTCATTCTCCATAGCACGGACTTGGTCCAAAATGTAGACAACCTGTGGATTGCCATCACATAAGAAAGTTGGTGATAACAAATATGTGGTGTTGTTTAGAATATGAAGAGGGAATATGCTGAAGTGTCAAAATTTTGCAGGGGACTCTACCTGCCCACCAGTATCTGGGTACCCCAAGACATTGGCCTGAGCAAAGTAACCATGAGGAGAGAGGATGACAACATTGAACACCATTGGGATTGTTCCGAGAAACTTTTCCAAGGTGGATGGATCAGGAGCCTCGAGAAGGTCCAAGAGAAGGTGGATAGTCTCATGTGCACGCTGAGTACAGTCGCCCCAACCTTTCTCCAAACCAAGTTCCTGGAACCTGAATGTGCAACGAAAAAGTATTGGTATAGCAATGCGATGTTTATTTTTTGTTGAGAGCAAATAAGGTTTTCAATGATCATGAGTATGATGATTATGCAGTACCGGTGGTGGAACTCTGAGTACGGGGTGTCAGCTGGAAGGCCTGACAGATGCTTCTCTGCCTTCCTGAGTGCATCTTGGAGGGCACTGAGACTGCGAATTCTGTCGTTCAACATCATGGTCTGAAGCAAGAAAGAAAAGATTACATAATCCACATAATTCAGCAGGAGGTAATGGTTCCAGACTTCCAGTTCATAACTTTCTGGGTCACAGACAAATAGCGAGTATGCTTCTGTACTTAGTTGAAGAATTTGTTCTAAACATATTTTTATTACTTACAAAGCGCACAAATCATCAGGACAAATGCCCAACACTTCAACTATGACTGCATCTATATTTTCTTACAGGCTGATTATGCTCATATGCTGTTATATATCTGAGTGACAGTTCTATTCTACCAAATTTGCAATAGAGTCTCTGTCTGCCATTTTCTGTGCGCTTTCATCAACATGCAACCTCCCACATGTTTAGTAGCAGCTAGATCTAATTCCGTTACTTTTAAGTTTCACTGCACTATATGCTAGAACACTCAGGCTAGGAAATTTACACACAAAATTGTCATGCCATGGGAAAATGTTACAAGCCTGTCATTTTTCAACGACAAAGATGTTTTACCAGAGAACCTTTAACACATATATAGTCAAGTGATTAATTTATAAAGCAAGATGCCAGAGACCGTAACCTACCATCCCCTTGTAGTTGTGTGCACGGAGGAAGTTGAGCAAGGGGTACATGCTCTCCTTGTCATGGAACAGCTTTGATGACAGGTGCCTGTTCAAGAACTGCACACCATTGCCAATAGACTTCGACAGCGATGGCCGAGGGAAGGAGGCATTGAATGGCCCAAAGTCCAGTTCAAGCACGAAGTTGTTATTAGTGCTGGAATTTGAACATAAGGAGTGTCAAGTGACCGTATTAGCATCTGATAGAAATAAGGTATAAGGTAGACTCTTAAATCTTGATAATTTCACAAAATCACAGATACCTTTCATTCACCAATTGTTCCTTGAATTGCAAATACTCAGGGACACTCAACTCCTCAACGCCAAGCTCGCTCACATTGACCCTCACATACTCCCAGACGCCAGGCCTTGGCCGGATGGCGAGAGCAACCCATGGAGGGATGACAATTGCCTCCTGTATGAGAAACCAACATGTAGATCAAGAGCTGAAAACTCTGGGCACATCACTGGGATGACGTGGTGACGCAAACCTGTGCCCCCCTTAGGAGATCCTCAAAGGCGGTATCCTTCAGCTTCTCTCGCTCAGCCTCGGGAATAGCAGCATTGTACTCAGCAGTGATCTGGTGGGGCTGAAGCATTCCCTTTCCATGGTTAACAAGCCTGAACAATCGCATACAGCAGATATATCAGACCTATCAACGGATGTTACTTAAACAAAAGTGTGCTAAGAAATATACAAGTACTTTGTTATAAATACAGGTAGCAATAAGAGTTCAAAAGGAAAATACAAGGAGCAGAAATACAGAAAAAAATTGTTCACTTTGAAATTATTTTTGCGCAAATGATGCTTCGGATTAGCTCCACTAAAGCAATCTTAACAAGTGAAAACATGCAGAATTGCAGATCACGTCAGTTTGGTCAGGTCTAACCTTTTACAGCAAACAGAATATGGTGCAACTGGGCACGCAAAGTTATCATATTCCTACTGACACTATAGCATGATTTAGATATACACAAGGCAACCACATGTCATCACTTAAATATATCTTGTATGCAGAGATTCTATAAACTGCCAGCCGGCCAGTCTAGTTTGGAAAAGATTAAAGAGAGACCTTGAGAAAACGGCGACGAGCTCATTGGTGTGCGCTGAGAGGGAATCACCGATACGCTCCCTTACGCTGTGGAGACGGCTCAGGGCACGCTCTCCAGCACTCTCCCCCATTGCTATCCTCCACTCGGGTCCTCAAACCTGAACAACAGGAACAGTTTATCTGATCAGCCCCTTCAGTCAACATGTTCCAAAAGACATGACCTGATTTTGGCATCACGGTTTGGCAATCAAATATGTAACCAGGAGAGGATAAAAAGTTACTCCCTTCGTTCCATAGTTGTTGGTTTAGTAATACAACTTTGTACTAAATCAGTGAGAAATAATATGGAACGGACGGAGTTATCACTAAGAAATCCAAGACATGTGACAAATTTTGTGGAGAAAAACGAACAAGAAGTCGACAGTGTCTGGCACAGTAAAGACCGGCACTTTTCCTCTTGTCCCCAGGGTGTAAGGGTGACGTACTACAAAGAGTGCCTAAAAAGTTCTGTACTTTGCGAACCGAATCATGGGATCAGCGTGGGATCTAGCCGTTTCTTGCGTGGCGTGTCAGATTAATTAACACTAACCAACACATGAATGAGCACAGGAACATAGAACCGGATCAAAAGCAGTACTCCACGAACAAGAAGTTTATCTAGGATCTGTCATGATTAACTCATAATTACTGGGTTTGGCAGAACTTGCTTAGAAAATTTATAGCTTTCACAAGTTGCATAAAAAGGAAGTCAAAAATTGCTAATAGATTTATTTTGTATACCAGGACTTTGAATATACTCCCGGAAAACAGAAGAAAAATTGTAATTAAAGCTAAGCCCCCGGCATCCCCGAAGGATACGTCACATCCATATGCACAGGCAAGCATGATGTGCAATTCTGGAGTGGATCTTGATTTACAGTAGCCATACGCCTATACTGATCCAGTGTATAAACCAGCATAATAATTACATGGATCTCCCAAACAATTCGCACACTCGTCCATCCCAGTTCCAAATTCAGAGACAAAATGATAAGATCTCCTCTATACCCTCTACAGCAACCAAAAAAGAAAACAAGCCAGTAGAACAAAGCACCTAAAGCATGCAGATACCGAGAAGACCATATCGAATCAACAATCTGACCCAGAATTATGTTTGCACACTCTCAAACCCAAGCTCAAGAAACTACAGAGAAGAAAAATCACACCACATCTCCTGAATTAGCTACCCCAGAGATCTTTCCGGAGTACCAACCTCAACCATACCAACAGTCATCCATAGTAGTACTACCAGAAGTTAAAATAAAAACATTCTTGATTCTTGAAGTATATATACTGCAAATTGATAGGGTTTCTTTACCTTGCTCCGAGGAAGAAGGAGGCGAGAACGCACGGAAGGGGAAACACGGAAACGTCACAGGTAGGGGACGCTGTGACTGTGAGAGTGAGATAGCTGGGCGATGCCTGCGCCCCTATTTATACACGGGCAGCGCAGGAGGAGCCAGGAGGCGTGGGCGAGATACTCAGGTGCCACGCGACGCCTCTCATCACTCGCCTCATCACCGGGGAAAAGGACGCACCTGCTTGCTCAGCATCCGTTCATCTACTCTTGGCAGGAATTGCATCAATGGCTGTGAGAGGGCGTCGGAGAGAGGCTCCATTGTTTGGAAACTAGCGTTCAGTTCTCGAGGCGAGATAAGACAAGTGTTCTGCTTCAGATAATACACTGTGACAAGTGTTCAGCTTCAGAGAGTACACTGTGACAAGTGCTTCGTGATCCTGATCTACGGTGCATGATGCAGTTAGAGTGTTAATGGTTAGCTGCAAGTACCAACAGATTTTGTTGCGTACATCGCCTCGGATGCCCTGTCCTGCGGCTGCTAAGCTGCCCCCGGTAACACGCAGTTTGTTTCTGCACCTAAAACCGCATTTAGAAGTTTCTGCAGTCACCGATGGCACCGTTGGTTGCAGATTAGGCTGCCATGCAATACACACATGTCCTGTAGCAACGGACGGCTCTCCTACATCGCTGCCATGTCATTTGCGATTGAGTAGCATCCTTTCTCACTGAAAACTCATCGATGCACCTGGGCACTAGTGATTTTGCGAAATTTGAGTGCCCAAAAAAATCTGCTGAAAAATATATAGCTAGATATGTACATCGAGATTGTACGCCAGAAATTTCGCTTTAAAATACTTTATATCTTGGGAAAATACAAAGGCAAATTTCAGACAAAAAGAATCATATATTATTCCAATACACAGTCAGAATTTTTTTCTATAGCCCAAAATAGAACGATTTTTCTACCGAAACTTCGCACGGATATACAGACCATGTATACCTATTCCTGATATTTTTGAAATTTTTGAAAACTTAAAAGTGCATTTTAAAAAAAAAGGGCACACTGGTGCCCGGGTGCTGCAAATCTGTCTCCCCTTTTCACGCACTTGTTTCACACTCGCGGAAGTAGCACTTCCGGGTAGGGAGGAAGTGAGGATCCTACTTAAAATGAAGTCATTTTCTACATTTTACTAGGAGATAATCTTATAACACTTAAAAGAAAGTCATTTTTCTACATTTTTTCTTTCACAATTTTGTTGGATTTTACCATTTTTGTGTACCCTATCACATCCAAAAACTTGTTTTCAACTTTTTTGAAACACGTAATTATGATTTTCGAATTTCTGTCTCCATTTGCCCACACTCGAACATGTATTGTATAATATATTCTCTCGATAGATTATGATAGGGGTTACTAATACAAGGTTACCTTCTCGCATGTCGTCTCTTGTAATGCACACCCTCTAATGGAGGAGACTTAGGAGCAGCAACAAAGCCAATAGGAGAAAATTATCTATTATAAGGTTTGAATTGTTGAAAATATGAGCAATTTTCCACATCTCATGCAATCTAGTACATAGTATGAAAACAACAAGTCTAAATAGATTGTTACTATTAGTTACTGAAACATGATCTCACATACTCCTTCCTTTCTTTTTTAATCGACGTGAAGTTAGTTCATTGTTTGCACGCAGAAAGTGTAGTGCCCGTGTCAATTAATACGGGCCAGAGGTAGTAGATGATAAAAGAACACATATGGTGTGTTGGAAGAAGACATGCCCACGGTATCGTCATTGGCAGTCATGTCATCGAGGATGTTGTCGATGCTGGGAAATAATCATTGTTGGGCAAGTAGTTGCCAGAGTTTGTGTGGGAAAAGAAGCCGGTAATCACACAAGAGCGCTCCCCGAAAAAATTATTGCCTCTCTCCCGTACAAGATCACAAGAGGACGGGTTTCGAAAACCTACCGTCCCGTACTACGGTGCACGCGGAAGAGTGATGGGGAAGACATGAGTGCGGTGGTGCAATGCTCTACAGCTAGGTGGCAAACTCATGTATTGTTTTGTAGACATGAAAGGAGTCGTCAAACAGTCTAATAGATGGTTCAGTTCGTCTTCACTAGTGAGTGCGAGCAAGACCTTTCGGTTTCTTCTTCCACTAGTCTAAAAATGTTTCATCTTTTGTGTGATCAACCGTTATGATAAAAAAGAAAGACAACACGTACACGTGTCATAAGTCGTGTCACGTCGTGGCTAGGCTGATGAGACAGGTGCTTGTATGTATCATCTTCTCATGTACCAGTGGTACAAGTGCAGGAGTTCGATTTTGCTCGATCGATGCAAAACCCAGCACATCGTCATCTCTTGTTGCATCCATCGTCCCCTCCAGGGCGACTCGGGGCGGCAAACCCTAGCCGCCGCCGTCCTCCCCTCCCCCTCCCTCCCTCCTCGTCGTCCCCGGAGGCCGTCGCCGGCGAAGCCGGGCGCGGCCGGTGATGGGGGCGACGGGGCTTCTCGCATGATCCCTCCGTGCGGCGGATGGAGGATAGCCTCCGCACGGGGGGGATGGCCCCGACCAGTGGAGGATGTGGGCGGCGCGGCCCCTCGCCGGGCGAAGCGGTGATGGCGGTGGCGGCGTGCCCATGATCTGGTGGCGCGACCATCTCCTCTTCCTCGCCGCGGCCTTCGGGCGGGCGGTGATGGGGGCGGCGGCGCGGACCCGAAACCTGGCGGCGCGATCCTCTCCTTCCGTCCTAGCCTCGGCATCGCCGGGCCAGCGGTGATGGAGACGGATCCCGCACTGCTCCTCCTCAAGGTCTGGGACCACGGCACCAAGGGCGGCGGCCCTGGATGGCGTAGACGGTGTCGACCTGGTGGCAGGTGGTGGGCGTCTGGTGCCACAAACCGTGGCACCGCGGTGGTGGTCTTCTCTCTCGCCGGAGGAGATCGGCTAGTTGTGTGGCTAGCCGTGGCGGATCTCGCGATCCGTCGCCTAGCCCCCGATGGCGAGGCGCAGCTGCCGGTGAAAGCCGGCCGGACTTCGGTCATGGCGGATGATGGCGGCGTGCTTCGTCGTTACCTTGTTGAAGGCATTGTCTCTGCAGCCTGCGTTCTTCGCCTGGGCAGCTCCGGGGGAAACCCTAGACCCGGGTCTCCCGGATCGGATGATGGCGACGTGCAACGCCGTTCTCCCTGTTGGGGGCATCGTTTTTGGAGCAGACAACGGATGGCGGTGGTGCTGAGGTGGAGCGGTGTGCTTTCGCTGTGTCGGTGTCGGCGAGTCGCCGCGGCATGGTGCAGTGGTGTCTCGGGACGGATGCAGTGTGATGGACTCGCGCAGGATGGTGGATTCGTCTGGCGCCGTGGCGGTGATGACGCGTAAAGCACACGCCCGTTGGGAACCCCAAGTGGAAGGTGTGATGCGTATAGCAGCAAGTTTCCCTCAGTAAGAAACCAAGGTTTATCGAACCAGTAGGAGTCAAGGGCCACGTGAAGGTCGTTGGTGACGGAGTGTTGTGCGGCGCAACACCAGGGATTCCGACGCCAACGTGGAACCTGCACAACACAATCAAAATACTTTGCCCCAACGTAACAGTGAGGTTGTCAATCTCACCGGCTTGCTGTAAACAAAGGATTAAATGTATGGTGTGGAAGCTGATGTTTGTTTGCGAAGAACATTAGAGAATAATGATTGCAGTAGATTGTATTCAGATGTAAAAGAATGGACCGGGGTCCACAGTTCACTAGTGGTGTCTCTCCCATAAGATAAATAGCATGTTGGGTGAACAAATTGTTGGAGATATGCCCAAGAGGCAATAATAAAAGTGGTTATTATATATATCTTTATGTTTATGATAAATATTTATATACCATGCTATAATTGTATTAACCGAAACATTGATACATGTGTGTTATGTAAACAAACAAATGAGTCCCTAGTAAGCCTCTTAACTAGCTTGTTGATTAATAGATGATTAGTTTCATAATCATGAACATTGGATGTTATTAATGACAAGGTTATATCATTATATGAATGATGTAATGGACACACCCAATTAAGCGTAGCATAAGATCACGTCATTAAGTTATTTGCTATAAGCTTTCGATACATAGTTACCTAGTCCTTATGACCATGAGATCATGTAAATCACTTATGCCGGAAAGGTACTTTGATTACATCAAACGCCACTCGCGTAAATGGGTGGTTATAAAGGTGGGATTAAGTATCCGGAAAGTATGAGTTGAGGCATATGGATCAACAAAGTGGGATTTGTCCATCCCGATGACGGATAGATATACTCGGGCCCTCTCGGTGGAATGTCGTCTAATGTCTTGCAAGCATATGAATAAGTTCATAAGAGACCACATACCACGGTACGAGTAAAGAGTACTTGTCAGGAGACGAGGTTGAACAAGGTATAGAGTGATACCAATGATCAAACCTCGGACAAGTAAAATATCGCGTGACAAAGGGAATTGGTATCGTATGTGAATGGTTCATTCGATCACTAAGTCATCGTTGAATATGTGGGAGCCATTATGGATCTCCAGATCCCGCTATTGGTTATTGGTCGGAGTGAGTACTCAACCATGTCCGCATAGTTCGCGAACCATAGGGTGACACACTTAAAGTTGGATGTTGAAATGGTAGAACTTGAATATGGAATGGAGTTCGAATATTTGTTCGGAGTCCCGGATGAGATCCCGGACATCACGAGGAGTTCCGGAATGGTCCGGAGAATAAGATTCATATATAGGAAGTCATTTTATGTGATTTAAAATGATCCGAAAGGTTCTATGGAAGGTTCTAGAAGGTTCTAGAAAAGTCCGGAAGAAACCACTAAGGAAGGCGGAGTCCCGGAGGGACTCCACCTCCCATGGCCGGCCAACCCTAAGGGGGAGGATTCCCAAGTGGACTCCCCTATGGGGGCCGGTCACCCCCCCCACATGGAAGGGGAAATCCCACCTCAAGTGGGATTCCCACCTTGGGTAGGTTTCCCTATCACATGGAAGGTTTTGGGTTCGGGTCTTATTCGGAGACTTGTAGTCCAACACTTGGGGCTTCCACCTATATAATGAGGGGCCAAGGGGAGGGGGCCGGCCACCCAAAGACCACAAGGTGGCCGCACCCCATAGTGGCCGGCGCCCCCCTCTCCCAAACCCTAGCGGCCCTCTCTCCTCCAACACATCCCGCACGCTTAGCGAAGCTCCGCCGGATTTCTCCACCACCACCGACATCACGCCGTCGTGCTGTCGGATTCAAGAGGAGCTACTACTTCCGCTGCCCGCTGGAACGGGAAGGTGGACGTCGTCTTCATCAACAACCGAACGTGTGACCGAGTACGGAGGTGCTGCCCGTTCGTGGCGCCGTGATCAAGATCTTCTACGCGCTTTTGCAAGCGGCAAGTGAACGTCTACCGCAGCAACAAGAGCCTACTCTTATAGGCTTTGGAAATATTCAAGGGTGAGTCTTGATCATCCCCTCGTTGCTCCCATCTTCTAGATTGCATCTTGGCTTGGATTGCGTTCTCGCGGTAGGAAATTTTTTGTTTTCTATGCAACGAATCCCTACAGTGGTATCAGAGCCGTGTCTATGCATAGATGGTTGCACGAGTAGAACACAATGTTTTTGTGGGCGTTGATGCTTATGTTGTCTTTAGTTTGAGTACTTTGCATCTTTGTGGCATAGTGGGATGAAACGGCTCGGGCTAACTTTACATGACCGCGTTCATGAGATTTGCTCCACGCTCGACATGCAACTTGTATTGCATAAGTGGCTTTGCGGGTGTCTGTCTCTCCTACTATAGTGAAGATTCAATTTACTCTTCTATTGACAACACTAGTATCACCGTTGTGGTTCATGTTCGTAGGTAGATTGGATCTCACTCGAAACCCTAAACCACGTAAAATATGCAAACCAAATTAGAAAACGTCTAACTTGTTTTTGCAGGGTTTGGTGATGTGATATGGCCATAATGTGATGATGACTATGTATGAGATGATCATTATTGTATTGTGGCAACCGGCAGGAGCCTTATGGTTGTTTTTTAAATTTCATGTTGAGTAGTATTTCAAAGTAGTTGTAATATTTGCTACATGGAGGACAATCATGAAGACGGCGCCATTGACCTTGGTGCTTCGCCGACGATGATGGAGATCATGCCCGTTGATGATGGAGATCATGTCCGTGCTTTGGAGATGAAGATCAAAGGCGCAAAGACAAAAGGGCCATATCATATCACATATGAACTGCATGTGATGTTAACCCTTTTATGCATCTTATTTTGCTTAGATCGCGACGGTAGCATTATAAGATGATCACTCTCACTAAAATATCAAGATAATAAAGTGTTCATCCTTAGTAGCACCGTTGCCAAGACTTGCGTTTCGAAGCATCTCGTGATGATCGGGTGTGATAGATTCAACAAGTGCATACAACGGGTGCAAGACAGTTTTGCACATGCGGATACTAAGGTGGCCTTGACGAGCCTAGCATGTACAGACATGGTCTCGGAACACGTGATACCGAAAGGTAGAGCATGAATCATATGATTGATATGATGAACACTTTGAGTGTTCGCCATTGAAGTTACATCTTGTCTCGTGATGATCGGACTTGGTGTGGTGGATTTGGTTCGTGTGATCACTAAGACAATGCGAGGGATATTGTTTTGAGTGGGAGTTCACCTAGTTTTTAATTATGTTGAATTAAAATTTGAACTCAATTTGTCATAAACATTAGTCTAAACTATTGCAAATATGTTGTAGATATGGCGTCCTCAATCAATTTTAACCAGTTCCTAGAGAAAGAAAAGCTTAAGAGCAACGGTAGCAACTTCACCGACTGGTTCCGTCATGTGAGGATCTTCCTCAATGGCAGAAATCTGCAATATGTGCTTGATGCACCGCTAGGTGACCCTCCTGCAGAAACTGAAACCGATGAAGTAAAGAATGTTTACGCAACTCGGAAAACTCGGTACTCTCAAGTTCAGTGTGCCATCCTATGCAGTCTGGAAGCCGATCTTCAAAAATGTTTTGAGCACCACGATCCACATGAGTTAATCAATGAGTTGAAGACTATCTTTGAAACTCATGCGGCCGTGGAATGCTATGAAGCATCGAAACACTTCTTCAACTGCATGATGGAAGAAGGCAACTCCGTTAGTGAGCACATGCTCGCCATGACCGGGCATGCGAAGAAACTCAGTGACTTGGGAATAGTGATTCCTAACAGACTGGGGATTAATCGTGTCCTTCAATCACTGCCACCTAGTTACATGAACTTTGTGATGAATTACAATATGCAGAACATGAACAAAGAAATACCTGAACTCTTCGCCATGCTAAAATCTGCTGAGATTGAAATTAAGAAAGAGCACCAAGTGTTGATGGTCAACAAGACCACCAACTTCAAGAAACAGGGCAAGTCTAAAGGCAAGAACAAGAAGAGTGGCAAGAAAGCTGCCACGCCTCCCGTGAAACCTAAGACCGGCACTAAGCCCGATGCTCGAGTGCTATTACCGCAAGGAGAAGGGACACTCGGAAGCGTAATTGCTCCAAGTATTTGGCGGATCTGAAGAGCGGCCTTGTCAAGAAGAAGAAAGAAGGTATATCTGATATACATGTTATAGATGTTTATCTTACTGGTTCTCGTACTAGTACCTGGGTATTTGATACAGGTTCGGTTGCTCATATATGTAACTCGAAACAGGAACTAAAGAATAAACGAAGACTACTAAAGGATGAAGTGACCATGCGCGTTGGAAATGGATCCAAAGTCGATGTGATCGCTGTCGGCACACTTCCTCTACATCTACCTTCGGGATTAGTTTTAAGCCTCAATAATTGTTATTTTGTACCAGCGTTGAGCATGAACATTATATCTGGATCTTGTTTAATGCAAGACGGTTATTCATTCAAGTCTGAGAATAATGGTTGTTCTATTTTTATGAATAATATCTTTTATGGTCGAGCACCTGAAAAGAATGGCTTATTTACGTTAGATCTCGATAGTAGTGATACACATATACATAACATTGATGCTAAGCGAATTAAATTGAATGATAATTCTACTTATATGTGGCACTCGTCGTCTTGGTCATATTGGAGTGAAACGCATGAAGAAACTCCATACCGATGGATTACTTGAATCACTTGACTTTGAGTCACTTGATAGATGCGAATCATGTCTAATGGGAAAAATGACTAAGACTCCATTCTCTGGTATTATGGAGCGAGCTACTGACTTATTGAAAATCATACATACCGATGTGTGCGGACCAATGAGTGTAGCATCGCGCGGTGGTTATCGTTATGTTCTAACCTTCACAGATGATCTGAGTAGATATGGGTATATCTATTTCATGAAACATAAATCCGAAACTTTTGAGAAGTTTAAGGAATTCCAAAGTGAAGTAGAAAATCAACGTAACAAGAAGATTAAATTTCTACGATCCGGTCGCGGAGGTGAATATCCGAGTTATGAGTTTGGCATGCATTTAAAGAAATGCGGAATACTTTCACAATTGACACCACCGGGAACACCACAACGAAACGGTGTGTCCGAACGTCGTAATCGAACTCTCTTAGATATGGTTCGTTCTATGATGTCTCTTACCGATTTACCGTTATCATTTTGGAGTTATGCATTAGAGACAGCCACATTCACTTTAAATAGAGCACCATCAAAATCCGTTGAAATGACACCGTATGAATTATGGTTTAATAAGAAACCTAAGCTGTCGTTCCTGAAAGTTTGGGATTGCGAAGCCTATGTAAAAAAGTTACAACCGGATAAGCTAGAACCCAAAGCGGAGAAATGCGTCTTCATAGGATACCCTAAGAAAACTATAGGGTACACTTTCTATCACAGATCCGAAGGCAAGATCTTTGTTGCTAAGAACGGAACCTTTCTTGAGAAAGAATTTCTCACTAAAGAAGTGACTGGAAGAAAAGTAGAACTCGATGAGATTGAAGAATCTCTCGCTCGTTGATCGAGTAGCGCGAGCACGGAAGATGTTCTTGTGCCGCCTGCACCGGCAACAGAGGAAGCTAATGATAATGATCATGAAACTTCAAATGAGATAGCTACTGAACCTCGCAGATCGACAAGGGAACGTGCCACTCCAGATTGGTATGATCCTTGTCTAAATGTCATGATTGTGGATAACAATGATGAAAACCCTGCGACGTATGAAGAAGCGATGATGAGCCCAGATTCCAACAAATGGCAAGAAGCCATGAAATCCGAAATGGGGTCCATGTATGATAACAAAGTATGGACTTTGGTAGACTTACCTGATAGCCGCAAGGCTGTCGAGAATAAATGGATCTTCAAGAGAAAAACAGATGCTAATGGTAATATTACTGTCTATAAAGCTCGACTTGTCGCAAAGGGTTTCCGACAAATTCAAGGTGTTGACTACGATGAGACTTCCTCACCTGTAGCGAAGCTAAAATCTGTGAGGATTTTGTTAGCAATAGCTGCATTTTTCGATTATGAGATTTGGCAGATGGATGTCAAAACGGCGTTCCTTAATGGAGACATTGAGGAAGAGTTGTATATGGTACAACCCAAAGGTTTTGTCAATCCTAAAAATGCTGACAAAGTATGCAAACTTTAGCGTTCAATTTATGGACTGAAGCAAGCATCGAGAAGTTGGAACCGACGCTTTGATAAGGTGATCAAAGACTTCGGGTTTATACGAGTGTCATGGAGAGGCCTCGTATTTACAAGAAAGTGAGTGGGAGCTCCGTAGCGTTCTCGATACTATATGTAGATGACATATTATTAATTGGGAATGATATAGAACTATTAAGCAAAGTGTAAAAGGTTATTTGAATAATAGTTTTTCAATGAAAGACCTTGGTGAAGCATCATATATATTAGGCATCAAGATTTATAGAGATAGATCAAGACGTCTAATAGGGCTATCACAGAGTACATACTCGGACAAGATTCTAAAGAAGTTTAGAATGGACGAAAGTAAGAAAGGATTCTTACCTATGTTACCGAGCAAGGTCTTGAGTAAGACTCAAGGTCCGGCTATCGTAGAAGAAAGAGAAAGGATGAGTCAGATCCCCTATGCCTCGGCAGTAGGCTCTATCATGTATGCCATGCTATGTACAAGACCGGATATAGCACATGATGTTAGTTTGACTAGCAGATATCAAAGTGATCCAGGAATGGAACACTGGACAGCGGTCAAAAATATCCTGAAGTACTTGAAAAGAACTAAGGATATGTTTCTTTGTTATGAAGGTGACCAAGAGCTCGTTGTAACAAGTTACACCGATGCAAGTTGGAACACGGATCCTGATGACTCTAAGTCACAGTCTGGGTACGTGTTTATATTGAATGGTGATGCGAAGAGTCGGGCAAGCTCGAAGCAGGTGCACGGTGGCGAAATCCTCAACAGAATCGGAGTACATAGCGGCTTCGGAGGCTTCATCGAAGCGGTATGGATGAAGAGGTTCATTGTAGAGCTCGGTGTGGTTCCTAGTGCATTGGACCCACTAGTCATCTACTCGTGACAACATGGGTGCCATCGCCAATGCACAAGAACCAAGGTCACACAAGAGGCTGAAGCATATCAAGCTGCGTTATCATTCGATTCGCGAATACATCGAAGATGGAGAAGTAAAGATTTGCAAAGTACACACTGATCTGAATGTAGCAGATCCGTTGACTAAAGCTCTCCCTAGGACAAAGCATGACCAACACCAGAATGCCATGGGTGTTAGGTACCTTACAATGTAATCTAGATTATTGACTCTAGTGCAAGTGGGAGACTGTTGGAGATATGCCCAAGAGGCAATAATAAAAGTGGTTATTATATATATCTTTATGTTTATGATAAATGTTTATATACCATGCTATAATTGTATTAACCGAAACATTGATACATGTGTGTTATGTAAACAAACAAATGAGTCCCTAGTAAGCCTCTTAACTAGCTTGTTGATTAATAGATGATTAGTTTCATAATCATGAACATTGGATGTTATTAATGACAAGGTTATATCATTATATGAATGATGTAATGGACACACCCAATTAAGCGTAGCATAAGATCACGTCATTAAGTTATTTGCTATAAGCTTTCGATACATAGTTACCTAGTACTTATGACCATGAGATCATGTAAATCACTTATGCCGGAAAGGTACTTTGATTACATCAAACGCCACTGCGTAAATGGGTGGTTATAAAGGTGGGATTAAGTATCCGGAAAGTATGAGTTGAGGCATATGGATCAATAGTGGGATTTGTCCATCCCGATGACGGGATAGATATACTCCGGGCCCTCTCGGTGGAATGTCGTCTAATGTCTTGCAAGCATATGAATAAGTTCATAAGAGACCACATACCACGGTACGAGTAAAGAGTACTTGTCGGAGACGAGGTTGAACAAGGTATAGAGTGATACCGATGATCAAACCTCGGACAAGTAAAATATCGCGTGACAAAGGGAATTGGTATCGTATGTGAATGGTTCATTCGATCACTAAGTCATCGTTGAATATGTGGGAGCCATTATGGATCTCCGGATCCCGCTATTGGTTATTGGTCGGAGTGAGTACTCAACCATGTCCGCATAGTTCGCGAACCGTAGGGTGACACACTTAAAGTTGGATGTTAAAATGGTAGAACTTGAATATGGAATGGAGTTCGAATATTTGTTCGGAGTCCCGGATGAGATCCCGGACATCACGAGGAGTTCCGGAATGGTCCGGAGAATAAGATTCATATATAGGAAGTCATTTTATGTGATTTAAAATGATCCGGAAGGTTCTATGGAAGGTTCTAGAAGGTTCTAGAAAAGTCCGGAAGAAACCACTAAGGAAGGCGGAGTCCCGGAGGGACTCCACCTCCCATGGCCGGCCAACCCTAAGGGGGAGGAGTCCCAAGTGGACTCCCCTATGGGGGCCGGCCACCCCCCCACATGGAAGGGGGAAATCCCACCTCAGGCCTCGTTCGGCAAGAGGGGTTTGAAGAGTTTTGTGGTGTAAATTCCCGGGACAAGCCTACATAACACGTTGAAACACTATTCGGTAGTCAGGTTTTAAACAAACTGAGCCCGGTCAATCCCGGTCTTGTAGGCTGAAATCTCGTCGGGTCGACGGAAATAAAAAACGCGGCACCCACCTCGCGTTTTTTCCTTCTATAAATCTCGTTCGACAACAGCTGATTAAAGCCTGTTCGGTTACACTATTCCGCCCCAATCTCCGGAGAGACGGGGATTGTTGTTTGGATTTGCTATTTCTTTTCCGCTGGCCCATCGATACGTACGTGAAAACACCTCAATACACGCTAATCCACTCCACAATCACCCGAAACGCTTTGGGCAAAACTCTCTAACACACGCCTGCCGAACGAGGCCTCAAGTGGGATTCCCACCTTGGGTAGGTTTCCCTATCACATGGAAGGTTTTGGGTTCGGGTCTTATTCGGAGACTTGTAGTCCAACACTTGGGGCTTCCACCTATATAATGAGGGGCCAAGGGGAGGGGGCCGGCCACCCAAAGACCACAAGGTGGCCGCACCCCATAGTGGCCGGCGCCCCCCTCTCCCAAACCCTAGCGGCCCTCTCTCCTCCAACACATCCCGCACGCTTAGCGAAGCTCCGCCGGATTTCTCCACCACCACCGACACCACGCCGTCGTGCTGTCGGATTCAAGAGGAGCTACTACTTCCGCTGCCCGGCCGGAACGGGAAGGTGGACGTCGTCTTCATCAACAACCGAACGTGTGACCGAGTACGGAGGTGCTCGCCCGTTCGTGGCGCCGTGATCAAGATCTTCTACGCGCTTTTGCAAGCGGCAAGTGAACGTCTACCGCAGCAACAAGAGCCTCATCTTGTAGGCTTTGGAATCTCTTCAAGGGTGAGACTCGATAATCCCCTCGTTGCTACCGTCTTCTAGATTGCATCTTGGCTTGGATTTCGTGTTCGCGGTAGGAATTTTTTTGTTTTCTATGCAACGTTATCCTACACAAATTACAGTTGGGCAATTGACAAATAGAGATGCATACATATCATGATGATTACTATGAGATTTAATCAAGGCATTACGACAAAGTACATAGACCGCTATCCAGCATGCATCTATGCCTAAAAAGTCCACCTTCGGGTTAGCATCTGCACCCCTTCCAGTATTAAGTTGCAAACAACAGACAATTGCATTAAGTATGGTGCGTAATGTAATCAACACAAATATCCTTAGACAAAGCATTGATGTTTTATCCCTAGTGGCAACAAGCACATCCACAACCTTAGAACTTTCTGTCACTGTCCCAGATTCAATGGAGGCATGAACCCACTATCTAGCATAAATACTCCCTCTTGGAGTTACAAGTATCAACTTGGCCAGAGCCTCTACTAGCAACGGAGAGTGTGCAAGAACATAAACAACATATGTATGATAGATTGATAATCAACTTGACATAGTATTCAATATTCATCGGATCCCAACAAACACAACATGTAGCATTACAAATAGATGATCTTGATCATGATAGGCATCTCACAAGATCTAACATGATAACACAATGAGGAGAAGACAACCATCTAGCTACTGCTATGGACCCATAGTCCAAGGATGAACTACTCACACATCAATCCGGAGGCGGGCATGATGATGTAGAGCCCTCCGGTGATGATTCCCCTCTCCGGCAGGGTGCCGGAGGCGATCTCCTGAATCCTCCGAGATGGGATTGGCGGCGGCGGTGTCTCTGGAAGTATTTCCGTATCGTGGCTCTCGGTAATAGGGTTTTCGTGACGGAGAGTTTAAGTAGGCGGAAGGGCAGAGTTGGAGGCGGCGCAGGGACCCTACACCATAGGCCGGTGCGGGCCCCATGCTGGCCGCGCCGCCCTATGGTTACGGCCCCTCGTGGCCCCACTTCGTATGCTCTTCGGTCTTCTGGAAGCTCCGTGGAAAAATAAGATCCTGGGCGTTGATTTCGTCCAATTCCGATAATATTTCCTTTGTAGGATTTCTGAAACTAAAAACAGCAGAAAACAGCAACTGGCGCTTCGGCATCTCGTTAATAGGTTAGTGCCGGAAAATGCATAATAATGATGTAAAGTATGTATAAAACATGTGAGTATTGTCATAAAAGTAGCATGGAACATAAGAAATTATAGATACGTTTGAGACGTATCAGGCGGCATCGATGGCATGCCTGACATGGTCAATGCGATGATATCTCTTGAAGATGGAGTCGAGGAAGACGGCGCTAACAACTTCTATGGCGTAGGCGTTGGCGTATGCTGGGAGTCTGCTTGACTGGATGTGCTTTTCATCTGCTATTGGACGGCCTGGGAAGGCATTTGGTTTTTAGTTGATGTGAGTTGGTGAATTGTCACCCCCTTCATCCCTCTGTAGGTTAGCGAGGTGGCTTCGAGTTTAATTTTTTGTATTGCTCTTGTAAGGTGTTGTGAATAATCTAATAAAAAAAAGCCGTGTGCATCCCTTGGATGCAGAAGCTGGGACGATATTCCCCCATTTCAAAAAAAAATCCATATCGATCGTAGTTACCCAGTGACTATTGCTGGATCCAATTAGAATGCTACGTGCAACTTGCTAGATCATCATCGGGATAGACAGTAGTGCTAGTGAATCTAAGCATCTTATAGGGCACAAACTCGATCTGCTGTTTTTTTTTCGGACATAGACTTGCTTTTGCTTGCAGTCCTCAAAGTTTCGACCGATCGGGCAGGCGCTGGTGCGTGCAAAGCCCTGCGGCACTGCACAAACACCTCAGCATGCATCCACGGCGTAAGAGCATCTCCAACAGGCGCGCTATATCGCGGCGCGCTAAAACCAAGAATCCGCGCGCGGTAAACAGATATGGCGCGCTGTGCCATTTTTTCCTCCGCCGGGCGCGGCAAAATACAGCGCGTGCGCGCGCAGGAAAAATGGTCCTCCGCCAGGCGCTGCAAAATACAGCGCGCGCGGGCGCGGAAAACAGATTTCTAGTCTATTTTGCATTCACAATTCATGAAAGAAATGACACAATTCATGAAATAAATGACACAAAGTGCAACAACATCACATAGTTCAACAAGGACACACAAAATGACGTAGTTCAACAATGACACACGACATATGGTTCAAATGGACAAAGTGAAACAATGCATATCACAAATGCATATCACACTTCCGCATTTTCCAAGTCAACACCTTCTTCTTCGTCCTCGTCATCTTGGGTTGAAGGAGGAATAGTAGCATTCATGGAAGACACGAAGCCTCCCGGTGGTGCTCCCATACTCCCGTACACACCACTCACGGAGCCTCCCATGGTCCCTCCAAACACTCCTCCATAGCTTGATCCTCCCATGCCGGCCATGCCTCCATAGCCTCCCATGCCGGCCATACCTCCCATGGAGGGCATGGGCATGCTTCCCATGCCGGCCATGCCTCCCATGGATCCAACATTCATTGTCTCCATGAATGCCGCATCATCCACTCTACATTGCAATGAAATTCATTACCATCGGCTAGGTATGCATCTAAACCACAATTCGACAAAAAAGAAGTGTTTTTTACCTCTCGGGCATTTCACCATCCACCATATGTGCGCCCGCGCGGTTGCCGGACGGAGGCGTCGGCTGGGTCGGCGGAGGAGGAGGAGGAGAAGGCGCCCGGTTCGGCGCCGGAGGAGGAGGCTGTCGGCGGGGGACGGGCGCCTTCGCTTTCTCGGTGGCGCGACGGCGGCGGGGCCGACGTGAGGCCGTTTCGTTGACGGCGCCTTCCCCTCCTCGGCGCGGGCCGCGCGTTGCCGGTGCCTCGCGCGGCCATCCGCGCCGCGGCAGCGCTCGCGTGTAGTGCCCGCGCGCGGCGGACGAACAGCGCCGCGCGCGCGGCCGTTGGGTTCCCGGCGGGTTTGAGCTGGCGCGGCGGAAGTGGCGGCGGCGGCGGAGGGTGTGACGAGTAGGGAGGGGTCGGCGGGTTGCCGGAGGGGTCGTCCATCGTCGGGATCGCCGGCGGCGCGCGGAGACGACGGATTGGGCTCGGGGCAGCGACGCGGGGAGGAAGTTTCAGCGCGGGGGATTTTTCGCGGTTGGACGAGCGATGCCGCGCGCCGTAGCCGACGCGCCGGATATGCCGCTCCGGATTGTGCAAAACGCCGCGCGCCCTAAAAATTTTACAGCACCGCGCCGTTTACCGCGCCTGCTGGAGCGCCTGATTCTGTCCCGCGCGCGCTATATCGGACGTTTTTATGCCGCGCGGCCTATATAGCGCGCCTGTTGGAGATGCTCTAACGTTCGTTCCATCTGTTGTATGGTTAGTTACAACCTCCAAGGAAACCAACCTAGACACAACTACGCAATTATCAGAAGCATGATCTACAATTGAGCCAATAGTCCGTCGCTCGGGCCTCTGAAAAGCGGCTTTTGGTATAGACTGTTAGGACGATGCGACATTTGGATTGCTGCTAGAATGGTCAGGGATAAGTCACTATCTGTTGCCATAAGTTTTCACATTTCTTGGAGTTACCATCTTCTTCCTTGAAAACTATTTCTCTCCATTCGATACAACATGTGTTGGTTCCACTGTTGTTAAGTAGTATACTCCATCCGTTTCAATTAGTTGTCGTTGATTTAGTACAAAGGTATACTAAATCAGCGATAAATAATATAGAACGGAACAACAAGTTCAACAAGAAGTATGGAGAAGTAATAGGCCCAAATTCTTCCTCGGGAATCACTAATGTTTCTCTAACATCATCTTTTTAAAACACAAAATAGATGTTCTTGCATTAATATTTTTCTTTGGTATTTGAATATGACACACCGAAAGCGCAGCCGCTACCCGTCTCCGGAGGCGATGGCAACAAAGGGAGAGTGAAAGCCGAAGAAAAACCGGAAATCGTTAGTTTAGATAGGACCTCTCTTTATTATCAAACGCTAACCAAGTGCAAGGTCTGATAGGCATTTTCCTCCTATGGTGACAACTTTGTTCATTTCGAGCCTGCATCTCTTGTCTTGTGGTCTGTGTCGCCACTCCTCTTTATCTCGCTTCTGGTACTAGCAAATGCCCCCCCTGCCTCGTGCATAATGCGTTTGTTGCTACCTCCCACACAATGATTGGATTGAGCAATGCATCATGCATTCAAGCATAGTCTAACAAACCAACTGACATTTTCCTTACGATCGATGGAACTTTGGGTCCTGTCAATGTCGCCTATCTAACACCGAGCGAAAACTGCATCGCATCTGCTGCCTTTCACGGAGCATTTAAGCGCCTTTGCACAAACTCTTTTCCATCTTCTTTTCCTTCTAGAATGAAGCCTAGATGCAATGTGAGATGAGGGTGGCATCTCACTGTTGTAACAGTAGCACACGTACGTGTTCGATCTGGGAAAGAGACTTTATATGGAGTAGCATGGAGTGCCAGATTGCTCTTGGAAATAATCAGTACGGGTAAGTGCAGCATCAAAGCTACATCGAAAGCGAACGGGACATATACGCTTCGATTTTCCTCGCAGATTAAGCATCAGCACTCAAACACTTACCCTTCTCCTGGCGAAAGGTAAAATGCAGCCGATCTAATTTGGAGGCTGAGGGATCGATTCTTGTGCCACTGAAGTGATCAGTGGAGATCTGTAGTGATCTTGTTCATGCGTGTGATGGCTTGCTGTGATTTGGTTTAGCTGCTTTAGAATAACTCGATTATTGATCTTATAGTAGTAACTCATCAAGAATCGAGATAGCTGACCAGTACGGCAGTACACTTGCTCGCTTCTCGGTTTGCCACGCAGAGCTCATCTGTTTTGATTTGACACTACCGGTTGTTCACAAAAAAAAACTTTGTAGATCGGCTTATGGGCCTATGTCCGCCTTTGGGTTCTACATTCTGCTGGACACCCGTTATCCTGGTTGATAATGGGCTCAGATTTCCGACAAAAATAGGAAGTGGTGTTTTAGAACATGGAAGAATATAGTCCATCTATTTTGAAATGCACCTTACATATTTTGAATTTTAAAAAATTGAAACAAAAAATACACATGTACATCTTCACGGGATACACGTTCACAAACTCGTTTCATAAAAAATCGACTTGTCATGTGACTTGTGTAAAAAAATAAAACTCAGTGTTAAAAATAATGCTTTTCACAATATAAGTTTTCTCTTTTTCTTACATAAAACACAAAATATATTGGTTTTTCGTGAAACTTGCCGAACACACATATATTATGGAGATGTACATGTAAAAAAATCAACATTTTGAAATATGATTTTTTTGGTAGAGGGAGCATACGCACCCAGGAGCCGAATTGAATTTCCGGACAAAAATAGGATTATTTTGTTTTTGTAATTTTAAATAATTCTGCCTATGCCTAATTCGTCCCAATCTTCTTTGAGAAGTTGACTTACCTAGATAGGCTAAGACGGGAGGCATCACTTGATTCATCAGAAGTCTTTCTTTCAACAAACATCCAATCGATTGGATCATACAGGTATCCCTTCAACACAACATAGGTCATCCAAAAGGAACATATGTCCATGTTAATGGTGATTTTTAAAATGACAATATGCTTGATGTTGGAAAATGGAAGCAATATTTCAATTTGTAGAATTGCCAAGGAGCACAAATTGTAGTCAATTTATGATGCATATACTAAAGCTATAAGCATGCATAAGTATCATCCTAGACATTTCATGCAAATTCCCTTGTAAACTTAGAAAAGAAAAATTGATGGTGGCTTCCTATGTGTCGTTGTCATAGGGGTATCCATAATATTGGTTTGTACACATTGCATGACAGTTCTAGTTTTTAGTTGTAGTAGTGGGTCCACATATTTTTTACTTTTTAAAATGACTTGCATAGAAGTAAAATAGTGTGTATCTACTTAACATAAATTATAAGAATTAAAATATACTTACTAATGGGCCACACCAAATGCGGCCCATTTAGGAACTTCCCGTGTTTGGAATTTTGTCATGGCTTCAAATTTTCAGAATTTGCATCACGATACATTTTTAAATGGGCATCATAGATGGATTGGAAATACTTAAGAGTATCTTTAGCAGGTCCCGGGAAAAATGAATCAGGAAACTCGAATCAGGGTTGCTGGATAACAGATATCCAGTACGCGTGGGTGAGTGACATAACATATACCGAAGTTGGCACCAAAAAATTAAAAAAACACTCCCACGATTGAAAACCGAATAGAAACATAGTTCATGCTTCATCATAGTTCATTAATTTACAACCAAATCATGAACAAATCAACACAACCGAGGACTTCTAGCCCTACATTCACCAGACATAACACTAGATTGGCCGAAAGACATACTAGGTCATACCTTCGATCCGAAATACCGGATGTAGTATAGTTGCTTTTTCCTAGAAGACCTAGGTTTTATATCGATCCTTGGAAAGCGACTGATGTGGTGATTTACTCAAGCAAGACCTTGTGAACTTGTGAAATATTCGTCTCACTAGACCTTTGAGTTTACTTAGGGTCTGTGAATCACGGGTGGAGATAAGAAAGGGCTAATGTTTTACATGCAAATGTGCATACATGAAATTGGATAAAATATAATAATAGTAAGGATAATTGTGCATAATCAATTCAGATTAAAATCTTGTGGACGACGCGTCCTTGTGTACTATAGACTCTAATAGGCAGTCGCGCTGGTTATCTACAGACTACTGTCCAACCCAATCACTCCAGTCGTGATGGTTATGAAGGTTTATTAAGTGCTAAGCACGGACCAAGGCATTAACATCAATGTTTTCACCATTATTTTCTAATGGATCTCAAACTACCACCGTACACCCCCTATTGTCACTGGGTTTCGCAAGAAGCATCAAACTACCACTAATCACACCTCATTACCTTTATCAATCCTCGGGGTCTTGGATACCTTACAGGTCCTAGATTGAGGTATGAGATGGATATACAATTATACAAAATTTGTAATTGAAAATCAAGCACAACACCCATGTAAAGTTAAACGCACATGATGTTGCGAGGCTAGGCCTCAGCCCTCAGCCTGTGAGGACTAATCACACTTGATAAGATCAACAAACATTGTATCGAAATTCCTAAGATTAATATAAAATAGTCTTACAATGCCACCAATTGTGATGAGATCAAGAGTACAAGTAGAATCTATGGATATTTTAAATTCAGATATACTACCTCCATCCCAAGGCTTAATACTTATTTTTAAAAAGTCAAACCAAGTAGAGTTTGATCAAACTTTTAGAAAAATATCAAAAAATATAATATTTTGTATATACTATATGAAAATATATTTCATTATCTATCTATCTATCTAATGATACCGATTTCATATTTTGCATGTTGATTATTTTTGGTAAAAACTTAGTTAAATTTAACATAGTTTGACTTTCTGAAAATAATATAAACCTTAAGCTTGGGATGGAGGTTTGTCAAAAAAAGACAAGGAAAAAAAAAGGAAAAATGGACTTTCTCATAAGAAAAGCCCATACACGGGGGGCGAAAGCGAAAAATGCAGCAGAGCCCCGAGCTAGGGTTTTATCCCACAAGAGCCAGCCCATATAAGTAGTCTTGCCCCCAACCCTCGCGACCTCTCGCGCCGCCACCACCCGAGCCCTCTCTTCCCCTTCGCTCTCTCGCGCTCGGGGCTCGCGTCCGAAACCCTAGCCTACCACCATGGCGGCCGAAGGAGGTGGCGCCAAGGCGCTGACCCAGCGGGAGCAGGACATCCAGATGATGCTCGCCGCCGACGTCCACCTCGGCACCAAGAACTGCGACTTCCAGATGGAGCGCTACGTCTACAAGCGCCGCACCGACGGTACCTAACGGATCCTACTCTTATACCATCCTATTGCTCGTAGAAATCGTAGATCCGTCAGTGCAGTTGGCTTGAATCGACGTCGTAGCGCTGCTTTTCGGTTGAAGCTCGGTCTAGATCTTGCCATGCTCATACGGTTAATTAGATACGGCGCAGTGTTTACTTGTAAATCAGGGACGTGTGCGAAGCGAATGTTTGGTCAAATCATATGAATATACCGTGACAAATTATTATGTCAGTTGCCTGTCATTACGGGTGCTGCTTCGTTCAGTTTGTTGTCCAGTTATGCTTGTTGAGCCTTATCTAATTTGATGATTTAGTGTTGACTTAAATCTGATGGGTCCACAGCGTGCGAATGTATGATCCTCGCTGTTACATTTTGTGGACAATCTTTGGTGCCATTGGGCATGTGGGAATTCACGGGATTACCTTAATTAAGTTCTTCGTTCAGTTTGTAGTCCCCTGATGGCTGTTGATACTTATCTAACTTGCTGGTTTTATGATGACTAGAATCTGTCTCTTCAACCACAACATCTAAATGTACCCAAGTAGAATACATTCCTGCTGCTAGCAGTTGTGATTTTACAATTTGTGGACAATTGAGAGGATCACCGATCATTATATTACATTTTTGGTCTCATCACACATGTGCAAGTTCATCAGAATACCTTAACCAAGTAGCAGCTGCTTTACTGCCAGGAACACAGTTAATTTTTTCTGTTGATCATCATAAAACAGCTGATTAAAGCTGCCTTTCTGCACTTCTTTTTGTAGGTATTTACATCATTAACCTTGGAAAGACCTGGGAGAAGCTTCAGATGGCTGCCAGGGTCATTGTTGCCATTGAGAACCCTCAGGACATCATTGTGCAGTCTGCTAGGCCCTATGGCCAGAGGGCTGTCCTCAAGTTTGCTCAGTACACTGGCGCTAACGCCATTGCTGGGAGGCACACTCCTGGTACCTTCACCAACCAGATGCAAACTTCATTCAGTGAGCCACGCCTTCTTATCCTGACCGACCCCAGGACTGACCATCAGGTAAAAATTTATTGTTGTTTAGATATTTTTTATACTGTCACTTGTGGGCATTTCTTAATCATTCTGTTCAACTGTATACAGCCCATCAAGGAGTCTGCACTTGGAAACATTCCAACCATCGCCTTCTGTGACACTGACTCTCCTATGCGTTACGTTGATATCGGCATCCCTGCCAACAACAAGGGGAAGCAGAGCATTGGTTGCCTATATTGGCTGCTCGCTAGGATGGTTCTGCAGATGCGTGGTACCATTCTCCCAGGACGCAAGTGGGAAATCATGGTTAGCTTTCACATCTGAACAATTATTTGGCAAACCTTATTTTTTGCTAACTAATGCTCTCCCTTCTAATTGTTCCTTGACGTGGTTTCTCTTTTGTAGGTTGACCTGTTCTTCTACAGGGACCCTGAGGAAGCAAAGGATCTAGAGGAAGAAGATGCTCTGGTTGCCCCTGAGTATGGTGCAGTTGCTGAATATGCTGCACCAACTGGAGATACCTGGGGTGCTGAATGGCCAGGAGCTGCTGCTCCCGCTCCTGCTGTTGAAGGACAGACTGGGGCTGAGTGGACTGCTGCAGGTTTGAATGCTCTTATATCATAATAATTATGTTAGAGCTGAATGCAAAGCAAAGAAAGATCAAATCTAGGCTTGCATCTAGTTTATCTTTCATGGCTTGGTTTTCCTTAATTTCAGTGCCATGTTTTATCTTGTGCCTAGCTCAAATCATTAAGGCTGGGTTTGAGCCTGTAGCTGAAGTACATCTGAAGTTAGGCTGCCCTCCTGAGTTCATTTTAGAATAGCCTGTAGCTCAATGTGATGCATTTACTTAATGCTATCATTTGTATGGTTTCTTGTCTTTCATCATCCAATTACTAGTTTTTATTCTATTTTAGCATCTGCCTATTAGTTTGATGTAGATGTCAGCTTGATAGTATTTTTGATTCTACCTGAAATATGTGCTGAAGTTGCTATTCTGAATTGCAGCTCCTGTGGCTGAAAGTGGATGGGATGCTGTTACTGCCCCTGCTCCAACTGGCTGGGAGCAAGGCAGTGCACCCGCACCCGCGGCAGCAGCACCTACTCCGAACTGGGAGTGAAAGAGGAACCCATGATTTTTGTGGGGTCAGAAGGCTGAGTTATTGTGGAATCTGTTGGTAGACAATGTCCAAGTAGACTTAATTATTACAGTATGAGTTTTATGTTAGGTGCAAAACGATTTTGTCTTGTTGACTCTGCTGGGCTGTGAGAGTTAGCCCCAGTCTTATGTTCTGCTCTTGTCTTGGATAGCTTTATTTGAAGTTCATTTGCTAGCAAGTGTATGTGCAGCAACAAATTCGTGAGATTCACTTGGCCCTAGTGAGTAATGTTGAACCTCTGCTTATCTGATTTGGCCCACGTTTTGTTTTACATCTTTCATTATGAATTTATGAGAGCAATGCATTCTGCTCCTGCTCCTTCTGTGGTGACTTTTTAGCATGTGTTTTCGATGACGGCTAATTAGAACATGATATACCAACGTTGCCTGCACCTCTCCACGACTCCTGATTCTTCCTCTAGTGGGCCTCTCCTTTGCATTCCGGATGGAAATTTATGTGCGTGGAACATAGAGATTCCAAACTCTCGTTCCTCCGGCCCAGGGTTTGGGATCGGGCTTCAGAAAACTTCACTTCCTATGCCATAGCCTCTTTTTCCAGTGTTAGTTCAACCATCAACTTAGGCGAACACAGATCTCACCGTGAGCAGGGTGCCGTGCCATGCCATGTCCCCGGCATTCTCGGTTTGATTAAAGTTAAAACTTTGTAAAACTTGACTAAGCATAGGAAGAAAAATGTAGCGAAAACGGACCGAAGTAACTGGTGCCACATTTGTTTTCATATATTTTTATGGAACAAAAAAAAAAAGCAAAAACAAATACAAAAGTAGATATTGTCGGAAATAGATATAGAATGAGTACGGTGTGAATCATGAAAAATACCAACCATTCAAACAAACCAACAATCTTATTTCTTATCGAAACGCGATGCTCGATTTACTAGGGAATAAGTGAAAGGTCAAACTTTGAAAGCCTCGAATGCATGAACGGATCAACTAGTTTTGGGACAGGCCGATTCGGAAGTTGAACTTGACAAGATCACATGATGGGCTTGGTGGAATGGGCCATCCACATCAACACTAAAACGGGAATTCTATAGTAGTTGGAAACGGACCGCTCAAAAAAAAAAAAGTAGTTGGAAACGGAAGTTCCATTTTCGCGTCTATTTCACGACAAAACATTGTTCCGTTTCTGTTTCCATTTCCATCAAAATATTTCCGTTTTTGTTTGCAAAATTGTGTTTCTATTTCCATATTTTCGTTCAGTTTTCATTTTTTCGGGGAAAAGTCGGAAACTTTTCGCTCCATTTTTATCCCTAGCTAAGTAGTGTACAACAAAAACATCAATATCTACAATACCAAACAAATATATTGAAAAAAATGCATTTTCTAATAATTTTAATACTCCTTCCGGCTCTAAATACTTGTCGCGGGCATGATGATGGAGATGTGTTGGCAGCCTAACATCAATCCAATAAGTGTCAAGAAGTCCAACAAATCTTAATCGCTGATCGAGATCTGCATCCAACAACTGAAGTGCCTTTTTGAGAGAGCTAAGTGCAGAAGAAAAGCTAGCCACCACTCGGTTGCTTTGCAAACAAGATAGAAGCTAGAATATGTCTGCTACCGTGAGAGGGTGAAAGAATACACTATAACATCACAACCAAATGAGAAGCGAAGAAGAAGAGTCTCCAAGCTGGTGATTGGAGGTTCAAATAGGCTTGAATTGGCTACAGACTTGCGAAACTTGTTCATTAATTTGAATACTTCGATCTGATTACATGGTTTAAGATTTGAGTCAGTTGAGAATCAGATTTGAGAGCGCTTTGGTTAGTTCAAACTGCTACAATGGATGTTAGCACAATTTTATCAATCACACTTTCTGCCGGGTAACAGAGGACTTTGTTGCATGGTTACCAGAGAAGAGTGGAGTGTTCACGGTTAGATCCGCATATAGACTGGGGCTGCAACCTGCACTTGACGCGATGAGCCCTGAACCAGGAGGAGATAGAAAAGTTTGGGATCTGGTCTGGAAGGCTGCCGTTTCCCCAAAAATGCGTATTTTCGCCTGGAAGATAGCTACGAATACACTTGCTGTTCGTGAAGCTTTGCATCGATGTATTTCAAAAGTTGATTCGGTTTGCATCATTTGTGGGCGGGGCGCCGAGGACACACATCACGCATTGGTTACATGCACTATCGCCCGCATCCTCCGCGAGGAGATGCGCCATACTGGCCCATGCCGGATGAGGAAGTATTTCTTCAACATGGTAAAGAGTGGATTCTACGTCTCCTTGATCAAACCCCTGTACATTGCAGAGATTATGTGATCTTCCTTCTCTGGAGGGTCTGGCACCACCGTAATAACATAGTGCATGAAGATGGCAAAGCCTCGATTGCAGCTTCGGTTCCGTACTTATGCAGCTATGTCGAGTCTTTCAGATTGTATGCTTCTACCCAGGCGAGCTCTTATGATCCGAAGGGGAAGACAAATGTGACGCCGGATAATCCACCCCCGTGGCTCGGGTAAATGTTTCAGAGTGGCTTCCGCCAGGAGAGGGACATATCAAGGTGAATGTTGATGCTGGCTGGCATCCGACTTCAAGGCGGACTGGGATCGGGATTATAGCACGGGATGCCCAGGGTCGAGTCCTCCGAACTGAATGGAAATATGTACCTTCATGTGCTAGTGCTGAGGAGGCTGAGGTTTCGGCATATCTTGAGGGTCTTGGCCATCTGACTCAACATTGTGCAGGTCAAGGTATTCTGGAGACTGATTGCCTTCGAGTTGTCCAGGTTTTAAATGCAAAGGAAAGGAATAGATCTGAATGCTGGAACTTATATATGCAAGCTCAAGATATCCTGAGGGTCTATGGTGGACTGGTGGTATCACAGTTGTAAAAGTAGGTCGTTTAGGTAATGCTGCAACTCATAGTCTTGCTTCTCTAGGGAAGTTTGGTGCTAGTGATTCTCTCTGTAATGCAGCTCCGCCCTGTATGCAGTGGCGGACGCACAAGAAATCTGCAGGGTGGGCACACTCCCTAATTTTTAATTTTCACTGCCCATGTGTGATAAAAATTTACCCAAATAACTAAATACTAATGGTTTTCCAAAAAATCACCCAGCTGCGTACGCCACTGCCTGTATGGTGGAAATTGTTGCAAACGATGTAACCTAAACTTTGTTTGTAGCGGCAGGTTCCAGACGCACTCTTTTCCTCCCAGGGTACCGAAGGAGGTTGAGAGGTTTTTAATGAGACGGCCTATCTACTTAATATATACAAAAAAAAATCAAACTGCTGCAGTTTTAGCATAGTACAATTTTGAAAGGCAAACCGTTTGAGCAGGCAAAAAGTACCCAATTGAGTTGTTATTTGATCAGTATTCTGAGAACACGTATGTCACTTGTCTACCAAATTTCATGTTGTGGTTTAACAATAGTTTGCTGATTACCAAATACTACCTCTGTCCTTATTTAATCGACGCAAAACAGTAGAGCATACATGCATTCCCGCGTCAATTAAACACGGACGGAGGGAGTAGAACATAAACTATGATATCTCTGTTGTGGTTGGTCCACGACCGTGTTTTCTCTCTCCTTTTTTCCACATAATTTCTTATGTCACTTGTGTTTATATTTTCGATGCATCCTCCAAAAAGTAATTTCACACAGCCTAGTGGGGGTGTTTATCTTCCCCAACATATTTTATACAGTACTGTTTTATATATGTTTAATCAAAGTTTACAAAGTTTAACTTTTATTTAAATCTAGAAGACAAGGTAATTATCAACAGAGAGGAAGTACCACCCTCCACTTGACAGAGCAAATCCGCTTTTCCCTTTTGCAGGTGGTAGTAATTCTTATTACCAACGCATCTCGTCTCCTTGAATGATCAATGTTGCAATGTGCACTGACACTGTGACACATACCATGCCCGCCGTTTAAACTTGCAATAGTAGCAAGTAATGTTCGTTGCTGCGCCTGCATCGGCATCGCTCGCAGTCACAGCAGCGCCCTGAGCCTGTCGCCCTCGGTCAGGACACGGTCGCGGGTGACCTCGGCGACGCTCCGGCAGCCGCAGAGCGCCATGGCCAGCTCCAGCTCCCTGTTCAGCATCTCGATCACGTGCTTGGCCCCCGCCTCGCCCCTCGCCGCCAGCCCGAACAGCACCGGCCTCCCCACCTGCAACGCATGGCGCGGTTACATCTCTGTGAAATGCAAACCTGCTCCGCCGTCCAGCCAGCCAGCCAGCATGATCTGCAGAAGAAGTACGTACCATGACTGCCCGTGCACCGAGCGCCAGCGCCTTGAGCACGTCGGTCCCCCGCCGGACTCCGCCGTCCACCAGCACGGGCACGGCCCCGGCCACCGCCTTTACTACCTGCACCGACCCACATGAGGCACCACCTTGAGAATATACTTTTAGAAAGTGAAAGGGTTTTACTGCGCATAAGTCTATGCTGGGCAAACCGGATGACGACGAGCACGGCTCGGTTCAGGGTTACCTCTTCAAGCGCGGATATGGTGGCAGGCGCGTAGTCAAGCTGCCGCGCGCCATGGTTGGACACGATCACGCCCGCCGCCCCGACCTCCACGGCTTTCCTGGCTGCTTGTTTCCCCATGGCGTTCAGCATTTCACACGAAAATGTTAAAACGATAATGAACACATTGTCAACATCAACGCAACAGATCTACCCTCCGCATTATAGTGAAGGTGCCAAACAGTGGCTGCCGAGTGCCGACTTACCGTCCTCGGCGGTGACTATGCCCTTCAGTAGGATCGGCAGGCTGGTTATGGATTTCAGCCACTCCACGTCCTGCAGAGACAGAATGTCAGAATTCATGTTCTAACTTCCAACATGCTCCTGCAGGATTGGCTCATGGCTCCTAGAGTCCTTGTTTTTCAGACACCAGTGCAGTAATAATGAGGACTATTGTCAAGTACTGGAGCAATTCAAGGTTACTGTCTCCCTATATATGCAGCCATGCAGGGCGGTTAGGTTTGCGTTTATGTCAGCACGTTCTACTGAGAGTGGAACTCTGTTCTCGCCAGAGGGCTTTGAATGTACCTCCTCATGGGTGATGGACGATGCAGAGTTACAGACATTGTCCTTCAAGTCTTGAAGCTACTGTAGAATATACTCATGAAGTACCGGACGTAGGAGCACATGCTATAGGATCTAGGAGTATAACTTAACGAGAGAATAACCAAAATACCATTAGTCAAAACCGAAAGAGCCAAAATGCCACTAGTAAAAACCAAAGTGCCAAGATTCTGTCTCAACTTCCATTTTTTCATGACAAAATACCACTTCCGAAAATTGTCAACCAGACCCGCTAGTTCCCCGCAAAAAAAAAAAACCCGCTAGTTAATTTGCTTTGATGATCTTGATAGTGTGAGTCTAACACAGACAAAACTATTAGATTTGTATGCCATACCGAAAATACCCTCCTTACATCATCCACGTTCAATGGTACTCACGAAGTACTGGACATGGGAGCAGATGCTGTAGGATCTACTAGGAGTAGGTTAACTTAATTTGCATAAGGTTGCCAGTTTTGCTGTACCTTCCAGGATAAAGATGGATCCAGCGTATCACGTGCATATTTCTCAAGCTTAGAGCCGTCTGTCTGCAGATGAGAAAGATGATAATCTGTGATTCAGTCTTTCAGAAAGAAAAATGAGTTCATGTGGTAGCATCATAAAATATTTCGTTCATCTTTGTCCAACATGCACAGATTATTTTAAAGCAGATATAGTCTAGCTAAGATATTCTATCAAGCAGACATTGACTCACACTATCAAGATCATCAAAGGACATTAAACCTTCGAGGTTTTCATTCGGAGGAGCAACCATCCTGTATCAACAATCAGATCAGCGAATCAAACATAAGAATTGTGCACTGTGGTGATTGTTTAAGATATTGAGATGCAATATAAATCTTTTAGGTATAATTTATGGCATGAGACATGTATGCCTATCAGATTTTAACCTTAGTAAATCAATTAGATCATACTGCTAAAAAACACCAGGTACACTGTAGGAGAATAAAATCCATATGGTTATTTTGGTGAGTTTAAACTATAACAATGCAGATTGATCATGTATATATTTGAGCCATTAATACTATATGCAACGTTGAAGTTCTAGAACAAAAACAGCTCTTATCTTCAAACTGTGTCTGCTCATGTACAGTATAGTATAATCGATTTAGTATAAGTACAAAGAAAAAGAACGTAATTTTGTACAAATATTTGAAAGAATTTCGAAAAGTAGTTTACTTATTTCTAATATCAGCTTCACGCCGACCGAGCATAGGAGTGTCAACTGTCAGAACAATGGCTTTGAATCCAAGACTCTCTGCCCGCCTTACCAATGTTGCTGAAACCTCTCTCTTCTTAAAGACCTATAATGGTAATGAAAAAAAAAATTAGAGATCACATTATCCTAAAAGGAATTTTATCTGGAGCTTGAAGTCTAGATCTCATACATATAACTGATAAAAGCGAATCGCACTACAACTGGAGGCAACCTCCTCGATCTTGCAACTGGATGAGAAGGATAGCACCTGGACATGAAAAATAAAAACATGTATAGCAAACATAGAGGAACAAAAATATGAACGAATGATCCTGAATTATTATTTACCACCAACCATTATGCTGTTACACGATGCTGCAGCTCTTGCTGTAGCCACCTCCCCTGAAGTAAGCAACGAAACAAGAGATGTAGAGATATTAACAGTGCTTGGATGCCATATTTTAACAATCAGAACTTAAAGGTTTGAGTTGTGAGACCTTCTGGATTTGCTAATTTGTGTGACCCTGTTGGTGCAACAATTATGGGCGAGGGCATGTCATATCCCAATAAGCTTGTCGACATGTTTATGTTGCTGACATCTACAAGAACTCGAGGCCGTAACCTGCAGTATGCACACAGAGAAAATCTTCAAGTCCAAATCCTTCAGATTGATGAAGATTTTATGTACATAGGCAGTATAAGATTAGTACAAAATTCTTCCATATGCTGCGATATTGTCCCTCAATGTGTACTCATCCTCCGCTCCTCCATTGATGTAATCATAATGCATTTTTGGCAAAGCTTTCTTGGCAAGTTCTTGGTACTCACGGATATTGACTGGCAGGTTGTTCTCCATTTCTGGTACAGACAAGGTTTAGCTTTAGCGGTCATTCAGCTAATGGAAATATCAGTTTTGCAACCATGCACCGGTTAAGATGATTTTTAACACATGACCAACTAGTCTGTACCAGTACCAAATCACAGCATATACTGAGCTTTCAATCGGACTGGAAACTGGTCAACATAATTTTTGAAACTAACTTCACAGTTTTGAATGTAGTAGTTAGACAGGGAGAAGTTTTACTGCGAAAATGAGTATCATCCCAATTTTGGTGGGACTCAGATGCAAATTGAAGTGTCAAGCAGTGAATTTCTACAATCAGTCACTGATAACAGTGGGTAGAAAAGGACCAAAGGACAAATTGAGATGACTCTAGAATCAAACTACTCAGTATAGACCGAGTTCCAATTTGGCACCAATTCATAAACAAAAATTGAACACCCATAAGGCACAAAACACATTAAGAGACCACATAGTACGATAGTCTGCTTCAGATCAAGGCTGAACGAACTGGGATGGTCAGGGAGGAGGGGGAGCAACTTCAGTACTACAAAGCACAGGATGCGACTACACTGACCGTCGCTTCATGATTGGAGCAGACCTCAAATAGTTCTTTCTGATCACCTTAGCCTGCCAATGAGGCCCAAGGTCCAACACTTAGCCTGCTGCTTACTTTTTTTTTTTGAAACTAGGCAAGAGACTTGCCATAGTAAGACCAAAGCCGTGCGTGTGAGACTGGAGACAGACTACGACAGACACGGCACACAATGGCCTCTGAATCTCCGACGTGACATCACTCCTTTCACTGTACCACAACAGTTGAGGATCATTCAAGATCCACAGTAACACGGCCATCTGATCTCCGTTTCTGCTACAGACAACGTTTAGAGATCTAGTCTACCAAAATATCAGTTTTGCAACCATGCACCGGCTAAGATTATTTCTAACACATGACCTCTAGTCTACCAAATCATAACATAAACTGAGTTTCAAATCGGGCTATAACTGATCAACATAATTTTTGAAAATAACGTCATAGTCTTGAATGTAGTAGCTACACAGAAGTTTTACTGCGAAAATGTGTATTATAACTCTATTTTGTTGGGACTCGGATAGATCGAAATTGAAGTGTCAAACAGTGAATTTCTACACTCAGTAAATGATAATCGTGACCTCGTGGTCGTGGGGTGTAAATGACAAAAGGACAAATTGAAACGACTCTAGAATCAAACTACTCAGTATAAAACTATGAAGTCCTGGGCGTGCACACCTGATCTGAGCGAGTGAGCCTACATCAGCAACATGGGTACACACAAACCACAAAACACATTACGAGACCACACAGTACACAGCTATACTCTGCTTCAAATCATGTGGATGGTCAGGGAGGAGGAGGAGCGACTTCAGTACTACGAAGCACAGGATGCGACTACACTAAACGTCGCTTCATGATTGGAGCCGACCTCAAATAGTTCGTTCTGATCACCTTAGTCTGCTAGTGAGGCCCTAGTTCGTTCTGATCACCTTAGTCTGCTAGTGAGGCCCAAGGTCGAACAGTTAGCCTGCACCATACTGAAATAGCAAGACCAAAGCCGACCGCGCGAGACCGGGGACAGACGACGAGAGACACGGCGCACAATCGCCTCTGAATCTCCGACGCGACATCACTCCTTTCACTGTACGGCCACAATTGAGGATCATTCAAGATCCACAGTAACACGGCCGTCTGATCTGCCTGGTCTACCAACGAAATCGAGACTGGAGAGAGCCGGAGATCGGCAGCAAATCATACCAACTGAATGAAGGAGGGGGTCATGAGCGGAGGAGCTAGCGAGCACCATACCTCTGGAGATTTGGGAGGAGAGGCAGCTACCGGAGATGTCGGGAGGACGAGACGATCAGACGAGGAAGTTGGGGATTGATCGCGAGCTGCTGGATGGAATCGAGCGAGTGTGATGATGTGAGAAGCGAAGTAGAGGACAAGATGGGTGCTGTTTTTTTTTTTTAAGGAACACTACTGTGTTCCATTAAACTAAGGTGCTGGACATATTGTCAGCACATAGTTCGATTACAGACTGGGGTAGATCAGCAATCCAAATCCCCTGGTTGCCGTCACCCAACAGAGCGCCTCGCGCTGCAAGTTCATGTGCTACCTTATTACAGGTTCTATTACAAGTAGAGACTTTTACATCATCATAGACATTACAGATTAGAGCCTTTACTTCTTTAAAGAGAGGCCTAACGGCGATAGGTCGTAGTCCTTTGACGTGATGACTTTCTTCAGGTTGATAGCGTCCATTTCCAGTTAGGCTCGGTTACATCCCATCTGGGATGTGATTTTAACGGCCTGAAGTATAGCAATGGCTTCAGCTTGCATGGCAAAACCTGCTACTTGAATATGCCCGCATCCAGCCGCGACAGGAAATCCTTGGTCATTTCTCATTATGAATCCCCATCCTCCTATTCTTGAGGATTCCCTATGCACCATCTGTGTTAATTTTGACATAATTATGCATAGGTAACGACCACTTGGGTGGCATTTGGTTCTTTGGATTTTGTTCTTTTTTGCCCAAAGCTTTATATTCTGTAGTATGGGAAATAATTGAGGAAACTATTTGTTGAGGCTTTCTCACCTTATTACCTGAATTGACTTTGTTCCTTTCCGCCCACCAGATCCAAAGCGTATAACATGTTAGGATTTTCTCCTCTAAATTGAGGATGGATTCTAGTAGGAGCATCGCATTTGGGCACTCACTGAGTTTGATTCTTGTCTTCTCCATTAGAAGTTGCCTCCATATTTGCTTGACCATTTTGCATTTGAAGAAAAGGTGACCTCCATCTTCATTTAATCTAAGACATAACGGGCATGTTGTGTCAACCTCCACCCCCTTCTTTTTTGGTTCATTCGAAGAGGAAGGCTATTTGTGGTCAGCCTCCACAATAAATGTAAGATCTTCTTAGGAAGAGGTAGAGTCCACATTTTCTTCCACTGGTTACTCTGCACTTGTTGGTCATTCCCTGAGATTGATGATTTGCCATGTATGGAGTTGTGAGCTTCCCAGTCCCTTGCTACTTTATATGCCGACTTGACAGTAAACATTCCTTTCTTGTCATAGTACCATGCTGGGAAGTCCTGAAATTGATCAAAGACTGGTATTTGGAGTATGGCTTGGACATCCTCCTTTTCAAGGGTTTGGTTTAGCAACTGGACATCTGATACGCGTAAAGCACACGCCCGTTGGGAACCCCAAGTGGAAGGTGTGATGCGTATAGCAGCAAGTTTCCCTCAGTAAGAAACCAAAGTTTATCGAACCAGTAGGAGTCAAGGATCACGTGAAGGTCGTTGGTGACGGAGTGTAGTGCGGCGCAACACCAGGGATTCCGACGCCAACGTGGAACCCGCACAACACAATCAAAGTACTTTGCCCCAACGTAATGATGAGGTTGTCAATCTCACCGGCTTGCTGTAAACAAAGGATTAAATGTATAGTGTGGAAGATGATGTTTGTTTGCGAAGAACAGTAAAGAACAGAGTTTGCAGTAGATTGTATTTCAGATGTAAAGAATGGACCGCGGTCCACAGTTCACTAGTGGTGTCTCTCCGATAAGAAATAGCATGTTGGGTGAAAAAATTACAGTTGGGCAATTGACAAATAAAGAAGGCATAACAATGCACATACATATATCACGATGACTACTATGAGATTTAATCAGGGCATTACGACAAAGTACATAGACCGCTATCCAAGCATGCATCTATGCCTAAAAAGTCCACCTTCAGGTTATCATCCGAACCCCTTCCAGGTATTAAGTTGCAAACAACGAGACAATTGCATTAAGTATGGTGCGTAATGTAATCAACACAAATATCCTTAGACAAAGCATTGATGTTTTATCCCTAGTGGCAACAACACATCCACAACCTTAGAACTTTCGTCACACTGTCTCGGATTCAATGGAGGCATGAACCCACTATCGAGCATAAATACTCCCTCTTGGAGTCACAAGTATCAACTTGGCCAGAGCCTCTACTAGCAACGGAGAGCATGCAAGAACATAAACAACACATATATGATTGATTGATAATCAACTTGACATAGTATTCCATATTCATCGGATCCCAACAAACACAACATGTAGCATTACAAATAGATGATCTTGATCATGATAGGCAGCTCACAAGATCTAACATGATAGCACAATGAGGAGAAGACAACCATCTAGCTACTGCTATGGACCCATAGTCCAGGGGTGAACTACTCACACATCAATCCAGAGGCGATCATGGTGATGAAGAGACCTCCGGGAGATGATTCCCCTCTCCGGCAGGGATGCCAGAGGCGATCTCTTGAATTCCCCGAGATGGTATTGGCGGTGGCGGCGTCTCTGGAAGGTTTTCCGTATCGTGGCTCTTGGTAATGGGGTTTTCGCGACGAAGACTTTAAGTAGGCGGAAGGGCGGAGTCGGAGGGCTGACGGGGGCCCCACACCATAGGGCGGCGCGAGCCCCACCCTTGCCGCGCGGCCCTGTGGTGTCGGTGCCCCGTCGCCCCACTTTGTTTCCCTTTCGGTCTTCTGGAAGCTTCGTGGAAAAATAAGACTCTGGGCGTTGATTTCATCCAATTCCGAGAATATTTCCTTTGTAGGCTTTCTGAAACCAAAAACAGCAGAAAATAGCAACTGGCTCTTCGGCATCTCGTAAATAGGTTAGTGCCGGAAAATGCATAATAATGACATAAAGTGTGTATAAAACATGTGAGTATCATCATAAAAGTAGCATGGAACATAAAAAATTATAGATACGTTTGAGACGTATCAACATCCCACGTATTGGTAACCGGATCAATGAGGTCTTGGACCATGTGCACTATGTTTCTTTTCTTTCTCGAGATAACTCTCCTTGTTATTCCCCTCGGGATCCATGGGTCGTTCCATATGTTAATCCTATTTCCTTTCCCCACCTCCAGATTATTCCTTTGTTCAACAAATCAATTCCTTTTAGTATGCTTCTCCATGTGTAAGACATGCCTCTCACTGGCTTAGAGTTCAGGATCTGTCCGTCTGGGAAGTATTTAGCTGATAGTACTTTCGTAACAAGCACTTCAGGGTTGTTTAGCAGCCTCCATGCCTGCCTTGCTAGCGTAGCCATGTTGAAGTGGTGTAAGTTTCTGAAGCCCAACCCGCCATCACTCTTGGGTAGGGTCATTCTCTCCCAGCTTACCCAATGCATTCCATTATCCTTCTCCATCTGACTCCACCAGTACATGCAGATCAATGTACTGACTTGGTCACAGAAGCTTTTTGTGAGATCAAAGCAACCCATAGCATAGACTGGAACAGCTTGTGCCACTGCTTTGATAAGGATTTCTTTTCCTGCCTTGGACAATAGTTTTTCCTTCCAGCCTTGGATGCACCTCCATATTCTCTCTTTTAGATAGGCAAAAGTTTTGCTCTTGGATTTGCCAATGTATACAGGGAGGCCAAGGTACTTTCCTGAGTGTCCTTCCTTGTTGATGTTTAGGATTGATTTCACTCCTTTCCTCTTTTCTTGTTTGGTATTCTTGCTGAAAATGACAGATGACTTCTCCTTGTTGATCATTTGTCCTGAGCATCTTTCATACACATTTAGAATCCGTTGTACTTCTCTTGCATTACCCTCTTCCGCTTCTATCAATAAGAGTGAGTCGTCAGCGAAAAGGAGGTGGCTTACACTAGGGGATTTTTTTTACAGATTTTGATACCTTTCAGCTTGCCCTCTAGTTCTGCCTGATGCAGCATTGCGGAGAAGCCTTCTGCGCATAAAAGGAAGAGATAAGGAGATAATGGATCTCCTTGTCTCAATCCACGTTGAGGAGTGATCATCTCAGTTACTTCGCCACTTTGATTCGATATTTCACTGTGGAAACACAGTTCATTATTAATTCCACCCATTTCCTCCTAAAGCCAAGTTTGATAAGCATACCTTTGAGGAAACCCCATTCCATTCTATCATATGCTTTACTCATGTCTAGTTTGAGTGTTGCGTAACCTGGTCCACCGGTCCTCTTGTTCTGCAAATAGTGTGTCAATTCATATGCTAACAAAATATTATCTGAAATAATTCGCCCTGGGACGAACACACTTTGATTATGCGATATAATGTCGGGGAGGATACACTTAAGTCTATTTGTGATTACCTTAGCCACCACCTTGTATATAACATTGCATAGGCTGATTGGTGATAACCCACAAGTATAGGGGATCGCAACAGTCTTCGAGGGAAGTAAAACCCAAATTTATTGATTCGACACAAGGGGAGGTAAAGAATACTTATAAGCCTTAACAACCGAGCTGTCAATTCAGCTGCACTGGAAAAGCACTAGTAACAGGGGTGATGTGAAAGCAGCGAGTAATATGAGAGCAATAGTAACGATGAACACGGCAGCAGTAATAGATAACACAGAGGCAATGGCACCAGAAAATAGTTGATACTACTTCCAATGTCATATAGAGCGAGTATATGATGATGCGAGATGGACCGGGGTTCCCAGCTATCTACACTAGTGGTAACTCTCCAATAACAAGTGTTGGGTGAACAAATTACAGTTGGGCAATTGATAGGATTGAAATAGCATTAAGACGGAACATCAAGATTATTAATCATGTAGGCATGTTTTCCATATATAGTCATACGTGCTCGCAATGAGAAACTTGCATAACATCTTTTGTCCAACCAGCCGGTGGCGAGCGGGCCTCAAGGGAATCTATCGGCAATTAAGGTACTCCTTTTAATAGAGCACCGGAGCAAAGCATTAACACTTGGTGAAAACATGTGATCCTCATACCTAAGCCTTCCCCTCCGGTTATCCCAGTTGCTGTCACTCTGGGGCCTCGGGTTCCGGACATAGACATGTGCAAACAACTTGTAGATACAATCTAAGCAATAAGTATAGAGCTTAAATCTAAGATCATGCCACTCGGGCCCTAGTGACAAGCATTAAACACAACAAGATTGCAGCAACAATAACTTCATAAACTTTATAGTAACAATCCATCGGATCCCAACAAACACAACACCGATTACATCAGATGAATCTCAATCATGTAAGGCAGCTCATGAGATCATTGTATTGAAGTACATGGGGGAGAGAGTACCAACTAGCTACAGCTAGAACCCGTAGTCCATGGGGGAACTACTATTATCACCAGAATTTGACCGAGTCAGAGGTGGGCCGCGATCAAGATGGGTTTGAAGAATATACATGGAAGAAGTACGTGAATCGGCCTTGTGCAACGTTTGGGCTAATTTGCCCTTGTATCATGTAACATATTAGATTACGAGTCGGTTAGGAGATAGAGTTTTACCCGTGCACGGTTAGGTGCACGCCTGAGTTAGAAAGTCCCTTGGACTATAAGTATGTATCTAGGGTTTATGGAATAAACAACAACCAACGTTCAATACAAACAAATCTCGGCGCATCGCCAACTCCTTCGTCTCGAGGGTTTCTCCGGTAAGCACCATGCTGCCTAGATCGCATCTTGCGATCTAGGCAAGACAAGCTCTATCTCGTTGTTCATGCGTTGCTCGTGCTCGAAGCCTTTTTGATGGCGAGCAACGTAGTTATCTTAGATGTGTTAGGGTTAGCATTGTTCTTCGTATCATATGCTTGTCGTAGTGCAACCCTTGTACATCTAGCCGCCCTTACACCTATCTTAGGTGTAGGGGCGGCACCCCGCTTGATCATAGTTTAGTAGATCCGATTCGTTACGGTTGCTCCTTGTTCATCAAGGATTAGTTTAACATCCGCAATAGTTAGGCTTACAAAGGGTTGGAGGATCCAGCGGCGTGTAGGGTGGAGTTTGCTAGCCCTAGACATGATGTTCCGGGGATCAACCTCGTGTTGGTTTTTAGGCCCTGTCTAGGATCGGCTTACGGTCACCGTGCGCGAGCGCGAGGCCCAATCGTGAGTAGGATGATCCGATTATGCGGTGAAAACCCTAAATCGTCGTAGATCGCATTAACTTTATCTTGATCAAGCAGGACCACCATATATTCGGACACCTTGTACGAATCATGGGTGGATCGGCTCTTTGAGCCGATTCACAGGATAACTTGAGAGCCGATCGAGGCTCGTATTTAATGTTTACGTGTATGCCATGCAGGAAACTAAGCGAGGCATCATCCAACACCTTCCTGACCAGGTATAGGTCAGGTGGCACGCCCTTGCGATAGCATCGGACGTGTGACCAGGAGGCTTTGCGGGCCGTCGCTCCGAGGGACCGGGGCCAGCCGCAGCCCTAGTTGTTCCCGGCTCCACTCGTGTTGCCGGTCGCTGCCCGCCGGTGGGTTTCTGACCGCAACACATTCCGGCACGCCCGGTGGGACAATCTTCGACATCCACCGCATCGCCATCTACATCCGAGATGGCGGAAAGCACTCCGGTCAAGTACGAGGATCCGACCGACGAGCTCAAGAAGAAGCATGACGAGATCAAGGCGGTCCTCGAAGCCGAACTCATCGGCTCTTTCCACGAACCCGCTCCCATGGCGTCGGATGGAAGGGGTTCTCACCTGAAGGCGCACTCGATGGAGTGGACCTGTCCGCCCCGTCGAAGAACGCACCAGGTCGCCGCGTCAGGAGATCAACTACATGGTGGCTCATTCGCCGCACCGCCACTCGAGAGCCCGGTGAACACTTTGGAGCGTGTCGCTCTGCGCGTGGTCCAGGAAATCATGAGCCACCGGTATTCTCCGTCGGGACCAGCTCTAGGGACTTACAAAGGAGAGATGCCACTCCGAGTCCCATCCTCCGCCGCCGTTCGCATGGGCAGCACCGTGAAGTGCCGAACTCATCGGCATACGTCGTCTACAAGATTGGTGGTGATCCTAGTGACTACCAATTCCTGCCCGAGGCGCCCAAGGAGATCCCGCACGGATACGCGTGCGCATACGTACCGGACCGCAATACTCGGGCACTCTCAAACCAGGTTGCAACAGCAGGGGCCTCCGGAACAGCCAGGAGGAACGTCGGGAGCCGATCTTGAGAAGCAAACGTGGTTAGCTAAGTACGCCACTCCGACAAACCTCCGTGAGCCCAGCTCCTGCAGCTTGGCTTAGAACCGGAAAAGCAAGCATGGCTGGTCAAGTATGCCACCCCGGCGAATCTTCAGGGTTCGACACCTTTAGCCATCACCGCGGATCAGATTTGTACAATTCTGAAAGATCAGTTCGGCATGATGCCGAAAAGGAAGACGTTCGGCTATACCAAGCCGTACCCCAATGACTACGAACTGATCCCGCTACCACCCAAATATCGGCTCCCGGACTTCACAAAGTTTAGTGGATCAGATGGTTCCAGCTCCATCGAGCATGTGAGCCGATATTTGGCACAGCTGAGCACGATCTCAGCATCGGACGAGTTGCGTGTGAGGTTCTTCGCGCAGTCCCTCACAGGGATCGGCTTTCGGGTGGTACACATCGCTGCCACCGAACTCCATCCGGACTTGGAAGCAGTTGGAAGAGCAGTTCCATGAGCAGTATCACTCAGAGGCTTCCGAGGCTGGCATTGCCGATCTAGCACAAGTACGACAGAAGCGCGGGGAGACAGTGTCAGAATACATCCAGCGTTTCAGGACCATTAGGAACCGATGCTATTCGGTTCACGTAAGTGAAAAAGAAGCAGTCGAGTTGGCGGTGGTGGGTCTCTCATCATCGATCAAGGACGTGGCCTCCCAAGCAGACTACCCTTCATTGGCGCACATGGTACGAAGCTGTCGGCATATGAACAGCGCCACCCGGATGTTTACCGGGACAAATTCAAGCGTGCGGTGGCCCCGGTTGAGGCGGACGAGGATGAAGGTGCTCGCAGGAGATCGAGAGGTAGCAAGTGGCTGAATGGACTCGAGCGGCGAGGCCCCGTGTCCCGCAAATGGGTGAAGCCACAAGGCCCTCCGAAAGGGTTCGACTTCGACGTGACCAAGACCGAGCGGATTTTCGATCTCTTACTCACGGAGAAGCATATAAAGGTACCCGAAGGCCACAAGATCCCCACGGCGCAAGAGCTGAACGGAAAGCCATACCGCAAGTGGCATAACACGTTCACCCACACCACCAACGACTGCAGGGTGTGGCGGCAGCAGATCCAAATGGCGATAGAAAATGGACGGCTAATTTTCAACCAGTACGCCATGAAGGTCGACACACACCCCTTCCCCGCCGTTAACATGGTGGAGTATACTTACCATGGAGGGTGCCAGCCAGATTTCTCGTGCAATATCAACATGGTAGGACCTGGGCACCACTCTGGTAAGGACGGAGATGAGGGCAGCCGCTCTCATAGCAAAGACACAGAGGAAGCCGCTCCACGCGATTGGCTCCGCCAAGACGGCAAGCGCTACGTCACAGAGGGAGAAGTGAAGAACATAAGATATCAGCGACCTCTCTCTGGTCACCTCCTCAACAAGTATGTGAGTCAGTATGACCAACGCCGACGATCCAGCGATGAGGATGAAAGAGATCGTCTGGCTAGAGAAGCCAGAAGACATCGTCGGCACGATCGCGATGAGGAGGAGCACGAGCGCCGTGCCAAGGAAAAGTCGGGGAGCGAGACGACGAGGACGAGACCGGGATTGTCCCTTCTTCGACATTGCTGGGATTCAGGAATGAGCCGATTGCCCACAATCGGCAATTGCCCAGAATGCAACCGAAGAAGAAGGAGACAGCCAACGTGTCCGTGTTCAAGCGCCTAGGGCCTCTCCCGCCACAAAGCAAACGCGCTGAGTCCCCTCGGTTGGAGGATCTCGAAGATTCAGAAGACGAGGGAGGAGAAGAAGACAGGTACCACCGGCCAAGGTGGTGCCCTGATGGACTCAGCCGTTCCCAGAAGCGAAGGGTTCAGCGATTGCGCGGCCTGGAGGAAGCCAAAAGGTTATACTTGCATACACTGAGGAAGGCACGACCTGATCTGGCTGCGAAAGTTCAGCGAACCCTGGATGAAGAGGGTCGTCCACGGAAAATGGAGTGGCGCCCCAAGCAAAGGAAAGCCGATGATGAAACATCGGCTGGCACAAACATGGTGCTCGTCCTTCCGACGAAGCTTAGTGCTCCACGATTACACGATGCACTCAAGGTGGACGACAGCAAGCGCACCAACATGATAAAGTCAGAGATTGGGCTGGTTTTATCCACCGGCCTGACCGAGTAGCAAGAACAAACCAATGAGCAGATTTGGTGAGGCTGATCCTTGTGATCGGCCCCAAAAATTTATGGACGAACATTACAAAACCTTCATCGAACAAGCAACGTGGAGGCCGATTCCAGCAATCGGCCAAAATTATCCTTACCATCCATTCTGCCTGGGTTCAGCGTTTGATCCAGCAGGGAATACCTAAAAGAGCCGATACCATCAAATCTCTTGACAGAATCGGCTCGGGGGGCACCTAGGTGGAAAAAACACGAGGATATGAGGTAGAAGCGTCCTGCAAATGCCCAGCAGCCTAAGATATCCTTTGATGATGGGTATTGAAGTATGGGGGCCGATACATGAATCGGTCGTAAAAAATTCGGAAATTTTTAAGCACAGCCGATACAGCAGCCATCGACTTAAGGATATAAAGCCGATGCATGGCCATCGACTCAAGAGGTATAACTGTTATAATCAGAGGATCCATGGAGCAGGAAGTGGGCCACGAAGACGTGCAGATCAGGTTAAGGATGGGTTGCCTCAGATCCACCAAAGGAAAGGAGCCGATCTGACCTGCAAAGACAAAGAAGTGGACTGAAGAAGCTCGGGGGGCAGCTCACCCGGAAGGTTCTCTGTTCTGAAGAGCCGATTTTGCTGGGAATCAGCTGGCGCTGCATGAATGTTCTCTCAGGCGTTGATCTAGCCCAGGCCCATTTGTCTGAATGGCATGCCTTCGTCTCTATTTCGCCTTGACTGAGACTCGGGGGGCAGCTGGTCTGGTGAATGCTCTGTTTTTTGAAAGCCGATTGGGTGGCCATCGGCTAGTCCTGCGCCGCGATTTTCGTCAAGGGTGGTGATCTGGCGGAACTCAAATTCATTGTTCGAAAGAATGAAGGATAGTTCATGAGGACTTGATGCGCTGACATTGGCTTATTGAGTTTTGACCAAGATTCCAGTCACCCCGTGGTCGAAGAAATGAAGGGCGGATTATGAGAGACCGATGCGTTGCCATCGGCTCATTAAGGATCGGTTGATAAGAAATCGGCTAGATCAAGTTAAGGGAAATTCTTCATTAACATTGGGATTTCTTACAATGAAGAGCCGATTGCTCAAGGGACTACTGATCCTACATAACTACTCCTCGCTAGCATCGTCGTCGGCGCCGCCATCGGTGCTGCTACCGGAGAAGTCCTCGCCGCTGCTGCCCCAGCCGTCGGCTGGAGCTTCCTCCTCCTCCTCGTCATCATCATCATCCTCGCTATCCGCCCAAGCTGCGAAGCGCTTCGTCGGCGGATACCCAGCGGAGGAGGAGGAATCATCTTCCTCCTCCTCCTCTTCTCCTTCCTCGTCGTCATCATCGTCCTCGCTGTCCGCCCACATGCGGGAGCGCTTCTTCGACGGGAGCCTGGCGGAGGGGGAAGCCTTGGTCTTCTCTGCTTCTCCTTCTTTCTTCTCCTTGTCAGAGGAGATGGGGTTCGCCCCGGAGTGGAGGTCGTCCTCTTTCTTGTTCTTCGGCGACGATTGGAGAGGGAGGCCTGAGGCAGAGGAGGAAGAGGAAGACATGGCTGCAGGGGAAGAGGTTTTTTTGGGCGCTGGTGGACAGAGCAGAGCAAGGGGATGGAGTGGTGAACCGTTTGGCACAGATAAATAAAGGGAGTGTAGTGGAGATTTAATGCCGTGACGGTTCTCGAGGACGTGATGCTAAAATTGTCAATTCATACAGAGAAGCCCAGGAGGCGAGGCGTAATGATGGAAGATTCTGCGGCAGTTCTGCTCTGCCACGACATGACCCGACGAAAGAAAAGCGTAATGATTTTGGAAATGTCATTTCCAAAACCAGGGGGCATGTGTTATCACCAGAATTTGACCGAGTCGAGGTGGGCCGCGATCAAGATGGGTTTGAAGAATATACATGGAAGAAATACGTGAATCGGCCTTGTGCAACGTTTGGGCTAATTTGCCCTTGTATCATGTAACATATTAGATTACGAGTCGGTTAGGAGATAGAGTTTTACCCGTGCACGGTTAGGTGCACGCCTGAGTTAGAAAGTCCCTTGGACTATAAATATGTATCTAGGGTTTATGGAATAAACAACAACCAACGTTCAACACAAACAAATCTCGGCGCATCGCCAACTCCTTCGTCTCGAGGGTTTCTCCGGTAAGCACCATGCTGCCTAGATCGCATCTTGCGATCTAGGCAGCACAAGCCTATCTCGTTGTTCATGCGTTGCTCGTGCTGAATCCTTTTTGATGGCAAGCAACGTAGTTATCTTAGATGTGTTAGGGTTAGCATTGTTCTTCGTATCATATGCTGTCGTAGTGCAACCCTTGTACATCTAGCCGCCCTTACACCTATCTTAGGTGTAGGGGCGGCACCCCGCTTGATCATAGTTTAGTAGATCCGATCCGTTACGGTTGCTCCTTGTTCATCAAGGATTAGTTTAACATCCGCAATAGTTAGGCCTTACAAAGGGTTGGAGGATCCAGCGGCGTGTAGGGTGGAGTTTGCTAGCCCTAGACAGGATGTTCCGGGGATCAACCTCGTGTTGGTTTTTAGGCCCTGTCTAGGATCGACTTACGGTCACCGTGCGCGAGCGCGAGACCCAATCGTGAGTAGGATGATCCGATTATGCGGTGAAAACCCTAAATCGTCGTAGATCGCATTAACTTTATCTTGATCAAGCAGGACCACCATATATTCGGACACCTTGTACGAATCATGGGTGGATCGGCTCTTTGAGCCGATTCACGGGATAACCCGAGAGCCGATCGAGGCTCGTATTTAATGTTTACGTGTATGCCATGCAGGAAACTAAGCGAGGCATCATCCAACACCTTCCTGACCAGGTATAGGTCAGGTGGCACGCCCTTGCGATAGCATCGGACGTGTGACCAGGAGGCTTTGCGGGCCGTCGCTCTGAGGGACTGGGGCCAGCCGCAGCCCTAGTTGTTCCCGGCTCTACTGTGTTGCCAGTCGCTGCCCGCCGGTGGGTTTCTGACCGCAACAACTACTCACGAAGCATGATGGAGGCGGTGGCGTTGATGGAGATGGCTTCCGGGGGCACTTCCCCGTCCCGGCGGCGTGCCGGAACAGAGACTTCTGTCCCCCGAAACGGAGTTTCGCGATGGCGGCGGCGCCCCGGAGTCTTTCTCGGAGTTTCGTCAATTGGTACCGCGTTTTTAGGTCGCAAGGGCTTATATAGGCGAAGAGGCGGCGCGGAGAGGGCACCGGGGCCCTCCCCACCTGGTGGCGCGGCCAGGCCTGGGCCCGCGCCCAGGTGTGGTGTGGTGGCCCCCTGGCCCGCCTCCGACTCTCCTTCGGTGTTCTGGAACCTTCCGGGAAAAATAAGATATTTGGTCTTCGTTTCGTCGAATTCCGAGAATATTGCCCGAACAGCCTTTCTGGAACCAAAAACAACAGAAAACAGGAACTGGCACTTCGTCATCTTGTTAATAGGTTAGTTCCGGAAAATGCATGAAATCATCATAAAGTGTGAGCAAAACATGTAGGTATTGTCATAAAACTAGCATGGAACATAAGAAATTATAGATACGTTGGAGACGTATCAAGCATCCCCAAGCTTAGTTCCTACTCGCCCTCGAGTAGGTAAACGATAAAAAGAATAATTTCTGTAGTGACATGCTACTAACATAATCTTGATCATACTATTGTAAAGAATATAAGATGAATGAAGTGACTCAAGGCAACGATCTATATTTGCTAACAAATAGATAACATATAGCAAAACTTTTCATGAATAGTACTTTCAAGACAAGCATCAAAAGTCTTGCATAAGAGTTAACTCATAAAGCAATAAATTCAAAGTAAAGGCATTGAAGCAACACAGAGGAAGATTTAAGTTTCAGCAATTGCTTTCAACTTTCAACATGTATATCTCAAGGATAATTGTCAATACAGAGTAATATGATGAATGCAAATAAGCAAGTATGTAAAAATCAATGCACAGTTGACACAAGTGTTTGCTTCTAAGATGGAAGGAAGTAGGTAAACTGACTCAACATAAAGTAAAAGAATGGCCCTTCGCAGAGGGAAGCAGGGATTAAATCATGTGCTAGAGCTTTTTAAGTTTTGAAATCATATAGAGAGCATAAAAGTAAAGTTTTGAGAGGTGTTTTTTGTTGTCAACGAATGGTAGTGGGCACTCTAACCCCCTCATCAAACAGAACTTCAAAGAGCGGCTCCCATGAAGGACGTTATCTCTACCAGCAAGGTAGTACATACCTCTTCTCTTTTGTTTGCACATGTACTTCAGTTTTATTTATGGTTGACACTCCTCCCAACCTTTTGCTTACACAAGCCATGGCTAACCGAATCTCGGGTGCCTTCCAACATTCACATACCATGAAGGAGTGTCTATTTGCAAACTTAAGTTGCTTACTGATGAATCAGGGCAAAACACGTGTAGAGAATTATTAATGAAAGTTAATTAATTGGGGCTGGGAACCCCGTTGCCAGCTCTTTTTGCAAAATTATTGGATAAGCGGATGAAGCCACTAGTCCATTGGTGAAAGCTGCCCAACAAGATTGAAAGATAAAACACCACATACTTCCTCATGGGCTATAAAACATTGACACAAATAAGAGGTAATAACTTTTGAATTGTATAAAGGTAGCACATGAAGTATTTACTTGGAATGGCAGAAAAATACCACATAGTAGGTAGGTATGGTGGACACACATGGCATAGGTTTTGGCTCAAGGTTTTGGATGCACGAGAAGCATTCCCTGTCAGTACAAGGCTTTGGCTCGCAAGGTTGTTTGAAGCAAACACAAGTATGAACCGGTACAGCAAAACTCACATAAGAACATATTGCAGGCATTATAAGACTCTACACTGTCTTCCTTGTTGCTCAAATACTTTTACCAGAAAATGTCTAGACCTTAGAGAGACCAATCATGCAAACCAATTTCAACAAGCTCTACGGTAGTTCTCCACTAATAGGTTCAAACTACATGATGCAAGAGCTTAATCATGATCTACTTTGAGAGCTCAAAACAATTGCCAAGTATCAAATTATCCAAGACAATATGAGGCATTTTCTCGTTTCCAACCAAATAACAATAAGTGCAATAGCTTCCAACTTTTGTCATGAACCTTAAAAGTAAAACGAAGAACACCAGTGTTCTTATGAAAAAGCGGAGCGTGTCTCTCTCCCACACAAGGATTGCTAGGATCCGAATTTATTCAAACATAAACAAAAATAAAAACACACAGACGCTCCAAGTAAAGCACATAAGATGTGACCGAATAAAAATATAGTTTCAATAGAAGAAACCTGATAAGTTGATGAAGAAGGAGATGCCTTGGGCATCCCCAAGCTTAGACGCTTGAGTCTTCTTGAAGTATGCAGGGATGAACCACGGGGGCATCCCCAAGCTTAGACTTTTCACTCTTCTTGATCATATATCATCCTCCTCTCTTGACCCTTGAAAACTTCTTTCACACCAAACTTCTCATAAACTTCATTAGAGGGGTTAGTACTCAAAAAACTTTAATCCACCTTGGCCCTGTAGTGACATATTGCAAGAACTCAATAAAACATTAGCTACAGATCTCCACGCTTAGAAAGCCTCACTTAAAGTCCACAAGAGACAATGCAAAAAAACAGAGACATAATGTGTCAAAACAGAACAGCCAGTAAAGACGAATTTTTAAGAGGTACTTCCGTTGCTCAAATCAGAAAACTCAAAACTAATGAAAGTTGCGTACATATCTGAGGAACACACACGTAAATTGGCAGTTTTTTATGAGTTTCCTACAGAGAGACCTACTCAAATTTGTGACAGATAGAAATCTGTTTCTGCGCAGAAATCCAAATCTAGTATCAACCTTCTATTAGAGACTTTACTTGGCACAACATTGCAATAAAATAAAGACAAGGAGAGGTTGCTACAGTAGTAACAACTTCCAAGACACAACAAAACAGTAGCAAAATAAAAACATGGGTTATCTCCCAAGAAGTGCTTTCTTTATAGCCATTAAGATGGACTCAGCAATTTTAATGATGCTCTCATAAGAAATAAGAGTTGAAGCAAAAGAGAGCATCAAGAAGCAAGTTCAAAACACATTTAAGTCTAACCCACTTCCTATGCATAGGAATCTTGTACACAAATAAATTCATGAAGAACAAAGTGACAAGCATAGGAAGATAAAACACGAGTAACTTCAAAAATTTTAGCATATAGAGAGGTGTTTTAGTACCATGCAAATTTCTACAACCATATTTTACTCTCTCATAATAATTTTCAGTAGCTTCATGAGCAAACTCAACAATATAACTATCACATAAAGCATGCTTTTCATGATCCATAAACACATAATTTTTATCAAGCTCAGAAATAATAGGATTAAAACTTTCAAACCCACTTTTATCAATAATATAACAAAATGATTGATCAATATTAAAAGATATGGGACTCCTAGATAATGTCAAGATCTCTCCAATCCCATTTTCATTAATAGTACAATTAATATTATCAAGTAACATAGGACCATCATCTAGAGATTTATCATAAACATTTGCCAAGCAAAACTCTTTAGTACCATGCATTTCGACATCAGGCACAAACAAAGCATTATCATAAGATTTATCAAAATAGCATGGATTATCATAGATAACAGTAGCATAATTATTCTCACAAGTCTTACTCATAGGTACTATTTCAAGAGAATCCACAGGAACATAACATTCATCCTCCTTTGGTAAGCATGGAGGACAATCAAATAGTGTAAGAGATAAAGAGTTACTCTCATTAGAAGGTTGGCATGGGTAGCTAATCCATTCTTCCTCCTTTTGTTCATCACTCTCCTCTTCTTTTTCATCCAATGAGCTTTCAGGTTCATCAATTTCCTCCTCTTTTTCATCCAATGAGCTTTCAGGTTCATCAATTTCTTCCACTGGTTCCTGCAAATTGTGAGTGCATTCTTGTGCATTAATGAGTCTCTCTTTATAATCAATGATATAAGGATTATCGTTGTAGCTTTATATGCAAAAATTAAGGATAGAAGAGACATAATCTTTAAGGTCCTTACAAACAGCACAAGTTTCATAATTTTTAGACATGAAGGATTCTATCTCAGAGGCTCCCATAAATAAGACAAATTGTTCTACCTCTTCAAACCCAAAATGAATATAGCTATTCCAATTATAGTTCTTAATTAAAACTTCTTCACTAAAGCCACATTGAAATTTAAGATGTTTAGTATCCTGTTTAGACCAACAGTTTATATCATGGCGTTTAAGCAAGATTTTAGCAATTGCATTCAATTTTTCTATCACAGCACTCATAACTTTACCCGTTCTTGATTCTCTATAATTATTATATAATACTATAAGCTCCAAATAGGTTGTAGGATCTCCCATAATAGCAGTTTTTAATTTTTAGGTTTTTCAAATTTTTATGGATTTTCGGGTATATAGGGAAAATAAAATAAGACAAAAAGAAACTAGACAAAAATAAACTAAGCAAAACAAAATAAAATAAAACAAAAACAGAGAGAGAGGTAGAGTGTACTCCCCATGTGAACTTATGAGTAGAGCTATGCCTCCCCGGCAACGGCGCCAGAAAATAGTCTTGATAACCCACAAGTATATGGGATCGCAACAGTCTTCGAGGGAAGTAAAACCCAAATTTATTGATTCGACACAAGGGGAGGTAAAGAATACTTATAAGCCTTAACAACTGAGTTGTCAATTCAGTCGCACTCGGAAAAGCACTAGTAACAGGGGTGATGTGAAAGCAGCAGTAATATGAGAGCAATAGTAACAGTAACACAACAGCAATAACATTAACACAGAGGCAATGGCACCAGAAAATAGTTGATACTACTTCCAATGTCATATAGAGCGAGTATATGATGATGATAGATGGACCGGGGTTCCCAGCTATCTACACTAGTGGTAACTCTCCAATAACAAGTGTTGGGTGAACAAATTACAGTTGGGCAATTGATAGGATTGAAATAGCATTAAGACAGAACATCAAGATTATTAATCATGTAGGCATGTTTTCCATATATAGTCATACGTGCTCGCAATGAGAAACTTGCATAACATCTTTTGTCCAACCAGACTGGTGGCAGCATGAGCCCCAAGGGAATCTATCGGCAATTAAGGTACTCCTTTTAATAGAGCACCGGAGCAAAGCATTAACACTTGGTGAAAACATGTGATCCTCATACCTAAGCCTTCCCTCCAGTTATCCCGAGCTTGCTGTCACTCGGGGCCTCGGGTTCCGGACATAGACATGTGCAAACAACTTGTAGATACAATCTAAGCAATAAGTATAGAGCTTAAATCTAAGATCATGCCACTCGGGCCCTAGTGACAAGCATTAAACACAACAAGATTGCAGCAACAATAACTTCATAAACTTTATAGTAACAATCCATCGGATCCCAACAAACACAACACCGATTACATCAGATGAATCTCAATCATGTAAGGCAGCTCATGAGATCATTGTATTGAAGTACATGGGGGAGAGAGTACCAACTAGCTACAGCTAGAACCCGTAGTCCATGGGGGAACTACTCACGGAACATGATGGAGGCGGGGGCGTTGATGGAGATGGCTTCCGGGGGCACTTCCCCGTCCCGGCGGCGTGCCCGAACAGAGACTTCTGTCCCCCGAAACGGAGTTTCGCGATGGCGGCGGCGCCCCTGGAGTCTTTCTGGAGTTTCGTCAATTGGTATCGCGTTTTTAGGTCGCAAGGGCTTATATAGGCGAAGAGGCGGCGCAGGAGGGGCACCAGGGCGCCCTCCCCACCTGGTGGCGCGGCCGGGCTCGGGCCCGCACCCGTGTGTGGTGTGGTGGCCCCCTGGCCCGCCTCCGACTCTCCTTCGGTGTTCTGGAACCTTCCGGGAAAAATAAGATATTTGGTCTTCGTTTCGTCGAATTCCGAGAATATTGCCCGAACACCCTTTCTGGAACCAAAAACAACAAAAAACAGGAACTGACACTTCAGCATCTTGTTAATAGGTTAGTTCCAGAAAATGCATGAAATCATCATAAAGTGTGAGCAAAACATGTAGGTATTGTCATAAACCTAGCATGGAACATCAGAAATTATAGATACGTTGGAGACGTATCAATTGGTCTCAGTTCTTTAAGGTTCCTGGTTTTTTTTGTCTTTGGTATGAGAACAACCAAGGTGTTGTTCCAATCTGCTGGCATTGCTCCTCCTTTCAACACATTCAGAGCTTCTTGGGTTACTTGTTCACCTACTATATTCTAGAATCTTTTGTAGAAAATGGATGGCATCCCATCTGGTCCTGGGGCCTTCAGGTCTCCAATATTGTCAAGTGCATCTTTGATCTCCTCCTTGGTGTATTCTGCACATAGTATTTCATTCATTCATGAGTTCACCTTTGTAGGAACCACTTGCAGTATTTCTTCTATATTTTGCCCCGCTGATGATGAGAACAGGTTATAGAAGTAATCTGCAATATGATTTTTGAGTTGCTCCTTGTCGCTCACCCACTCTTCGTCTTCTCTTTGAAGCTTCTCAATTTTGTTCCTTTTTTTTCCTTTCCGATGCAAAGGCATGGAAGTAAGATGTGTTTTTGTCTCCTTTTTGTAACCATCTCACATGGGCTCGCTGTCTCCAGAAGGTGTCCAACTGATCTTCAAGCTTTCTCACTTTCTCCTTTAATAAGTGTTCACGAGCCACATTTTCTGGATTTATTTCGCTCCTTCTCACTCGCTCGAGCTCCTTCTTCATCTATTTTATTCTTTTCTGGAGATCACCCAGGACATTCGAGTCCCATTCTTTGAGACTAGCTGCTATTTTCGTTAGTCCCTCCATAAGGTTGCTACCAGTGGATAATCCTGCAGTTTCCCACGCTTCTTTCACGATTTCTTCACATCCTTCTTCTTGGAGCCACTTGGCTTCAAATCTGAAAGGTCTTGTCCCCTCATATATATTGTTAAATATCTTTCCTTCCCCAACTGTTACTAGAATTGGTTTGTGATGTGAGTGTCTCTGGTCACAATTGTAGACTCTGTAGTTTGGGAATCTGTTACACCAGCTCCTTGATCCAAGCGCCCTATCAAGTCTTTCTTTGACAATTTTCCTCGGATCGCAGCTATTATTTCTCCATGTGAATTTGTCGCCGCTGAAGCCTAGGTCCTTTAGTTCACACTCTTCAATTGCCCATCTGAATTTCTCCATTTGGTTTTGTGGCCTCGGAGCACCTCCTTTCTTCTCATGGTTATACAAGATTTCATTGAAATCCCCCATGCATAACCAGGGAAGATTGTTATGCTTGCTTAGGATGCATAGAAGCCTCCATGTAATATCCCTTTTTTCCGCTGCTGGTTCCCCATATACTCCAGTGAATCTCCACCTGAATCTACCCTCCTCCTCAATTTGCACATCAATATGGTACCTATAGTAGCTGCATAATTTGACATTGATTTCTTTCTTCCAGAACATAACAACACCTCCACTTTTGCCCTCACAGTCCCTGTCCACCATCCCATACATGCCTAAGAGTCTTTTAAATTTATGTAAATTTGATTTCACCATTTTTGTTTCGCATAATCCTCCTGCTTCTGGAAATCCAGAAGCCCTCGAACTGCCGGGCCATTACCCATTCCCCGGCAGTTCCAAGCACCGAGTCTCATTGGGTTCCGCCGGGCTGTCCATGCAGCCCAACGCTACTTGAAGGAGGATTTTTGCAAGCTCCATCTTCTTCAGCCTTAAGACTTTCTTCATCTACTTCCATTCTTGCCTTCTTTGTCATTTTGTTTTCACCATCTATTTCCATTTCCTCCGCATTCCTTTTCTTCAACTCAGGTTCCCTTTCAGGGTCTTGCTTCTGTTGTGTGTTGCTCTTTGTCCTGCTGATGCGTTTGAAGGTACCTTGACCATTTTTATTTTCCCCTTTATTCCTCTGGTCTCCTGTTGCTTGCAGAGGTTTATTCTTCTTCGTCACCTGTGCCTCCTCTTCTGACATTGTTTTTGTTTCTTTCTCACTTGGTTCTGCTGCATGCATGCATCCTTCCTTCTAGCAAGAGCTCATTTCCTCTATTATCTGCGGTTAGGGATTCTGGATTGGTTTTTCATGGGTTTGTAACTTCTTCATTTTCCTTTTCTCCCGTTTTGCCTTCCTTCCCAATATTTAATGCATCTTTCCTCCAGGATGGTCCGTCGCTCCCCTGAGTGCTTCCATTGCTTCCTGCACTTCTTGTTGACCAAAAGTTGCTTTTTTCACCTGACCTTCTTCCCCTATCTTCCCTTGGGCTTCCTCTCACAATAATTGCTCGTAGCCATGGACCAAACTGTCTTCCTCCATCTCTCCCTTCATTTGCTAGGCAATATCTTTCCGTGTGACCTAGGATGCCACATCTGTAGCAGAAATCAGGTAGGTGCTCATATTTCAGAGTTACTATTTTTTCCTCTGTTCCTTTTATCCCCTCTGCATTCATATGGTAGCCCTCCTCATCATCATCTTCAATTTCTAGGGTAGTGAACCTCATTAGCGGAACTGTAATGTCCATTCTTATTTTTATGCGTAAGTATTCCCCCATGGCTTCTCCATCTTCATCAAGATTGACTTCTATGAATTCTCCTATCTGTTCTTCTATTAATCTTCCTGTCTCCATATTCATCATTCCCATTGGTATGCCAAATGCTCTGACCCAAATTGGAATATGTTTGAAAGCATAATCATTGATGGTTTTGTTCGGCATGAATTTTTCCATGACAATCAGACTACCATTGAAGTCCCATGGGCCATTCATTGTTCAGAGCTTTCTTCCTGCTTGTTTCATCGTCAAAAGAAAATAGGAATATGTTCCTACCCATGTCTTTACATTCTACTCCTGAGAAAGGACTCCAGATCTCTCCTAAGGTTTTTTTTAACATAATCTACTTTCGCAGGTTTGTCTGATAGGATCTTACCAACAGCTTGAAGTTTCCCGATGGATGGAGCACAAGCTTGCTTTCTTCCTATCTTGATGCTTTTCTTCTATGCCTCTGATAGCTTCAAGTTCTTGAGTTTCCCTTCCACTCCTTCTAGCACAACAGCTCTCATGTCCTCCATTGTTGCTTCTTCCTGCTTGGCTTCCAGTGCAAGAGCACCTTCTCGCCAGCAGCTCCGCAGGCCTCGGTCAAACTCCCGGCTCCGCCCTCTCTCTGCGTGGCCTCTTCGCTTTTTTGCTTCGTCGCTGCTACCTACACCTCCTTCTCCCCTTCGATTTGAAGGTTCTTTCTGGAAGGGGACGCTGGATTTTCGCTCGCCGTCAAAGTCCCCTTGAGCCTCTTCCTCCTCGCCTACCTTTACTTCTGCTCAATCTCTAGGGGAAAGGGGAAGGCAAGCTTGGAGCTCTACTCTCTGGAATTTGGGATGGATTTGGGTGAGTGGGATTTGTGGATTTGGGTTTGTGAGGATCGTGGATTTGGTTTGGAATCACTCAGCAGAGTTCGCCGAACTCGAGCGCTTAGAGTCGCCTGGAAATCGCCAGAAGCGGCACGAAACCGTCACGTGCGGACGGACGACAAGATGGGTGCTGTTAGCCCTACACTGAGAATGAAAATGCCGGTCACTATACACGTGCTTCAACTCGCAGAGAAAACGTTTAAAGAGAGATGCAAACTCTCCATATGTCACTGCGGGTCACCATCATCATCTCACCGCGGCTAACATCACGGAGCATGCAAGGTAGGGGCGAAGAGTAGCTTGAAACGGGTTCAGCCGAGCCTAGTATGCCGGTAAAGCCCCTTCTGAAGGCATACCAGTTTCAAGAGGGTCCGCCCAGGCCCAGATCGGGTCCATAGAACCGCTGCCATGCTGCAACAGGCCGATCGTCGGCACCGCAAACCCCACCATAATCCACCTCACCGAGAGTTATTCACAATTTTATATTCATCGATAGCACATAGCACATTTGACAAATAATCAATTATCTTCACTCAATAACATGTTGTTGAATATATGACAATTATAAGAATTTAGAAATCACAATCACATATTCATAACCCATATACCAACAAGATTAGGTGATTCACACGACATATTAACAATTGATGACAACTTAACATCGGTTTGTAAACTCAATAAATGGACTATTCACCTACATAAGTCCACATGTTGGTTAAATGGGTAGGATATAAGTATACCCACAGGTATAAGGCTATACTCATATCCTATCCGCAACTTCACTAGTAGGATATGTGTACACCTCATGGATATAAAAGCATGCACATACCCAAACCATGCAGGTAAGCTACCAGTAACCGTGAGTAAAATTGTCATCCTTAGAAGTGTGTTATTGAGAGCATTTTCAATAATTTATCCATTTTTAGGTACCTAAAATGAAGTATGAGGATAGAAGAATCAAAATTGCTACAAAAGATATCTTACCCTTTTACAACAGCTTATCGAAAATTGATTGCGCATAACTCGATGTGCTTCTAGTTCTCAACTCATCGTGCATATATAGTCCGAACTTTCAAAGTGAACTTTCATGACATAATAATATGATAATTGAAGCTTCCATCTTCATGTCATACACATTTCCAATACATTTAAACTCCACAATTTTTGAATTTTGAGTCAAATTTAAGCCTAAAACCGCAAGATAGTTTCTCATGAATACAAATGAAGTCCATAACAAAAACATGAAGAAAAACAAGCACACTAGAACTAGAGCTCCCAAAGCATATAAATCCCCAATTGACATTAATTTTACTAGAGCCGTCCGCTACCCCGATCCCGTGAATGTCACATAAGGCTCCATTGCAATAATTGGGCCCATGTCACAATTAGTAGATTTTTGCTCAATTTTTTCCATAGTAAAGTGGTGCGTCAAGGTGACTCGAGCTCCAGCTCTGCCCTACCTCCTTTCCTCCACGATATCCCTCCTCTCCTTAGTGTCTTTGATGTTCCAGTCGTTCCTCTTGGTAACAATTAAACTCATTTCTTCTACATCATGTTGTCCGGTGATTCCTTGTGAGCATTGTCCCGTCCCTTCTTCAGCCCCTCATTCTCCGTCTTCCTCGCATTAGACTTAGTTCTTGATAGCGCAATAAAACTAGGAGTGTCACTCCTTTCTTCATCATCACTATAGTGTTCATCATCAATGTGAACGTGCCTAAAAGTCGCTTAGAGCGGTCGAAGATGAATATCATTTTAAAATATTACAAAATTGGCTTGAATAAATAACAAAATATTCTTTTAGATTTCAAACATAAATCATAAATATGCTAGGCTACACACCAAGCGCACCGAAAACTTAGGATAAACAAGACGGTCATAAGATATATATAACAATACGTAAGTGATAAGTAACATATATGAAGATAAAGTACTTCAATAAAAAGTTTATCACAACATAAAAAAAGCACAATAGAGAATGAAATCGGGTGAAGGGAGAGGCACACAAAGTCAAGACTTATCCCGATGTTCACTACCTCGCAAGGAAGCTAATCACCGTTGGAGAGGTGGTGGTAACCACATATTTCTTTGAATGCCAACACATGCTCACCTTCTTCTCCTTAAGCCACCTCCACGAAATTAGGGCTCAATCACTATGGGTACCTTATTCCTCCACTCCAGAGATGTCAAGCTCCACAACCACTTCATGAACTCCACGAAGGAGAGGACCGACCTATTCACAATCTCCATGAAGAGCTCATCAGGGTAATAACTACCAAGCCGTATAGGAAGTACATCCTCCAATAGTAGCAAGCTCACAATCTCTCACTCTAACAAATCGACATGGATTGCTAGCTCTAGACCTACTCAAATGGTGTTTATGCCAAGATGACATATCCTGGAGTGGGCAGTCGTTTTACTTGAGACTATCCATGAACTTCATTGGAAGAAAATGGGGTTATTTTAAATAAGAATTCAAGAAGGCATATGAAAAAGTGAAATGACCTTGGGGAGTCTATATATAGTGGTTTTTAGGTCAACCCCGTCAGTTTGAGATCAAAACAGACGGCTGCAGACGCTCGAGGAGGAAAAAAGACTTAGTGGCGCGGCCTAGGGTGGGTCCCGTGCCACATGTGCTTGTTCGGGCCTCGTGGCCCCCCTCTGGTACTTCTTCTTCTCATATTTTCTCTCCTAGAAAAATATTGACTCCAGGAAAATCCTCGCTCCGTTTGAGTTCCGCAAGGTCCGTGAAACTTAAAAATACACAAAACATGAATATAACATCTTATAACAACATGCAATATGTTGTAATATATGACAATTAACTACAAAGTTTATGTATGTATTTTACATGCATCAAGATCCCCAAGCTTAACTTATGCTCGTCCACGAGCATAAAGGTGATAAAAAGTACACATGGACTTTGGAGTTTGTTGTTACTTGATACATATGTAATTTATGAACATTGTTTCAGAGAGTAGTATCATTTATAATCAAAACAAGAATACAAAGTACTCATAACATAATGTTTCAGTGAGATGTACTTTATGAATGTAAGACAATAAGCAAAGCTTGCATAGAACTAAATGCATAAGTAATATGCACAATTAAGCAAGACTATATATATAAAGAATTTCTATAAGAAAGCTTATGTAAGGAATTGTTTCTAACTTGGGGCAGAATAGGTTCCTTTGACTCAGAAGGAATTGATACATAGCATGTGCTAAATCTTCGAATTGAGATAAATATACTAAAAAGAAAATAAACAATGGTATTTTGGGATATGAAGCTCATGTCAACGGATGGCAAGTGTGTGATCCCATTGCCCCTATCATAAACATCTTTATTTGGCACTTTACTTCTTTCTTTTCATTGACACTTTTTGCTTTTTTTTTTCTCTCCAGAGATGCCGCTTATTTGATTGCACTTATTCATACAAATGCTACCTTGTTTCTCCTTTTCATACCTATTTGTTTGCTTTTCCCTTTCCTTTTGCCTTTTGTTTTTTTAATCCTAACTTTCCACCCTTGGTTGGAGGTTTTTTCCCTCATGTTTTTGTGTGCAACTCTTTTTTCTCTAATCTGCAAGGGTTGTGATGTTTCAAGTTCGTGGATGACCCCCACTGCCTACTTCCCCATGAGCTTTGAGCATACACAAAGAAATGATTTTGAAACAAACAAAGATAGCACATATTGAATAGTAGGTAGGTATGGTGAACTCAAGTATAATATTAGCAATAAGTTTGGCTCAAGGAGTTTGCAGAACATGCACCGCTTGTTATAGTGAAAGGCTAGAAAGAGGAGAAAATTGACCACTATGGGAAAACGTAATGCAGAAGTGTACATAGCACTTACTCATTTACTAATATGCAAAATAACACTTAAATTAAACCTTCATGATGTAAATGAAATATAGCACCATGCGTGAAACTTATACTACCATTGATCTCAAGTATAAACAATACAACCAAATGAACAACATGCACAACCTTTTCCGTAGCACTTTTAATCCCTTTACCCTTTTCTTTTACTATCATCCAAACTTAACTTTATTTTTATTCCAGTAGCTCATTAATATTCACTAAGAATACCTACAGGTGGTGGTCTCTTTATTCAAAACAAAATTGCAAAAGAAAAACATAAAAACTAAACATAGACGCTCCAAGTTTATGCAAAAGTAGAATGGTGCCCAAAAACAAAGTTAAAAGGTGTGCAAACCGAGAGTTTGATATGTCCAGTGGGGTGCTATGGGGAATCCTAAGCTTATGGTGCTGAACATTACTTGAATGACTCCTTGTTTGATAGTCCTTACTTCATGTGAGAAAACTTCACCACAAAACTCTTTCGAGTCTCTTTTCTGAGTGGATGACATTAGTGGGCACAAAAGATAACATGCACGCTGCCATAGAACCTCCAAAATTTTGGTACATGATATCCAGTGAGTGTATTAAGTTTCTATCATTCACAAAATATCAAAGGTCTCATAAAGAATCAAATTGAAGCTCAAACGAATGCTTAACGGCTTTATTTTGACCCCTTAAACATGGGTACCGCTAGGCGTCGGACGCCGATATTGGCTTCCGATCGGACCTGTCGGAGGTCGTTGGATTGGAAGCACACACGCCGTGCGATCTGAAAACTAAGAAAACCAACCCCGCGTTTATTTGCGTAGTTAACGTCGCTAAGAGCGGCCCCGAATTAACAGCTCTCGTATCGCATGCAGATCCAGTCCACCAGCGTGCTTCTAGAAATCTGCATCCTTAACCAAGGCAGCAAATCAAAATTTAGTATGTGCTTCCGTAATCACCAAATTTCTGATTACAAGAGAAAAGTGATCTTTCACCTGCCAGGAAGCAATGGATCGAGCAGATCGTGAACCTTTTTCTTCCATTATCCTGTTCTACTATTTATTTATTTTTGAGATGTAAATCTTTGTCTACTGTTGCCCGTACATATAATTTAAAGGAAACTAATTCCAGAGTTTTAGGAAACAAAATAAACTATTTCGTATAACCATTTGTTTCCAACCACGAATTCGTATTTGAAGAAAATATTTTTCTAATGTCACATAATCTTGCTACCTTAAGTCACTGAAGTCACAGCCATTTATATGCTCCAATCTTTCATTCAGAATGTTTTGGAAGTCACAGAATGTTTTCGGCGTCCGACGCCTAGCGGTGCCCTAACAAATATGCTCCCTGGTACTCACTGATACATAACCTTTTCTGCATAGCATATATTAACAAGATGCAAGCACTTAATCCTCTTACTAATACATCTATGATCATGCTGCAGGTACCTTGTATATTTTTCAATTCCTACAGTAATACACATTCTTTATCAGATGCACAACTTATTTTAAGACGACACTGCATACAAGTTGCGGCAAATAGATGAACTCTCCGAAGTTACAATATTTTCGGGGTGTAAAATTTGTATCTTTAAAAGGGCATATGCTTCAACCGCTTGTTTCTTGTACTGGTTCAGCTTGCTTCAAAATTCAAAACTTCGAGCTTCCATAGACCACGTCGGTGAACATGGATCTCCATCGTGGCTTGTACCCTTTCATAGAGACGAACACTGCAGGAAACAAATAAATCTACATGCATTATTATTTCATTTCAAAAGCTAGTTAGGCAAGCCAGTTGTGCAATTAAAATAAAATGTTATCTGAAAGCTGTGGACATGCATCCTGGGTTTTTTTTTTTTGAAATAAAGACATGCATCCTGGGTAATATATATATGAGAATGAAATGAAGGAAGAACGAAGGCATTGTTTAAATACAATTCTTTTGACAATACAACTACAAAATGGCAGAATAATGGCTCTATTGCCGCAAACTTTTCAGGATTGAAACAGAAGTATGCTACATAACAAGCATGACTATTTCAATACATCAATTTCATGCTACCTCAAGAAAACGCATATCTTGCTGGCAACATGTGGCGAAAAATGCAAGAAACATGAGACAAGTGTATGTAAAAACAGAATAGTAAGCCTAGAGTCAACAGTTAAATTACAATATTACCAAATGATTAAAGCATCGTTCAGAACTTGAAATGCGGCAAAATATGAGCAGAAAGTGATATCGATAGGAAGCATTGATATTTAGAAGCATTATATTCATGCATATGAACATAGTGTGTTCATGGTCTAAGCACAAACATATATATGATTTACATAGGAAAACGCTTCTTCATCTGGGGGATGTGGAGGAGGTCGATGCTACAAATGCTGAGAAGCGGTGCTGATGAAGTTGAGGCACGGTACTACCACAACACGACGATGATGCTACAGGGCTTCAAGGGAAGGGCGGCCGAGTAGGTCGATGCTACCAACGCTTAGGCACGGTGCTGCTGGTCTTGAGACATGGTGCTACCACAACACGCGGGTGGTGCTGCCAGTCGCAGGTGGAGATGCTACGAGCATCAGGTGGTGCTGCGAACCATGGCGGGGGTGCTGCCGTTGGTATGCAGATTTGCTACCAACTATGGCAAACGGTGCTACCAGCGCCCAGCTGCAGTGCTGCCGGCGATTGGGTGCCGGTGTTGCAAGCAGCAAGGCGCGGTGCTGCTCGTCTTGAGACATGGTGCTACCACAACACGTGGGTGGTGCTGCCGGTCGCAGGTGGCGATGCTATGAGCATCAGGTGGCGCTGCGAACCATGCAAGGGGTGATACCGGACGTAGGCAGATTTTCTACCAAACATGGCCAATGGTGCTACCGGCGCCCAACTGAAATGCTGTCGGCGATTGGGCACTGGTGCTGCAAGCAGCAAGGCGTGGTGCTGCTCATCTTGAGACATGGTGCTACCACAACACGTGGGTGGTGCTTCTAGTCGCAGGTAGCGATGCTACGAGCATCAGGTGGCAATGCGAACCATGGCAGGGTCGTAGGCAGATTTGCTACCAACCATGGCCAGCGGTGCTACCGGCGCCCAGCTGCACTACTTCCGGTGATTGGGCGCCGGTGCTGCAAGAAGCAAGCCGTGGTGTTGCCGGCAACCGGTGGCGGTGCTATCGCCACCCAGCAACGGTTTTGCCGGCGATTGGACGCCAGTGCTGCAAGGTGCTAGCCGTAGTTAGAGTTGCTACTAGGAAAGGGTGGTGGTGCTGCAGCGAAACACAGAGGTGGCAGTTGGGCGGCGAAGGACTCGTCGGCGGTCTGCCGGTGCTGCGTGATGAAGCGGCGGTCGATGGGTTGATGGTATATATATATACGAGTGTCCGGGACGGGGATGGGGAATTTTTCTCTCTCGATATGTTTGGGAGTGGGGATGAGGAGTGTGCGGGTTGATCAGACAATTGGGGAGGTGGGGGTTCTGGGCTTCCAATCCCACGGGGGACGCTCAGCTGTACATAGGTAAAACATAAGAGCTCGGAAAGTATGTACGCATATAGTAGAGATGATGCATACTCTACCCGGTGAGTAAGCACAAGTAATTTTCATAATTTCAGTTGACTGATTAGTGAGTACGTATGAAAACTTGGAAGCATCAAGCATAGTTGACGTCATACAAACTCAACGCAGACAAGAAGTAGCATGACTAATTTAAATATGAAGCATGGTTATTTAGAAGCAACAAAGTCAAGCAATCAACTTGAACAGCGTGGAAGCAGAAGCATTGACACAAATACATATATAAAGGAATACATGGATTTGATCTTCAAAAACGCAGAAAATATGAGACATTTAAGCCTTAGGAAATCGGAATTACCTTCTTCCTAATCGTGTAGTCAGTGAGGGATCGAGACATTGACTCGAACTGTCGAAGCAGCCTACGGCCCGATGCTTTGACTGGAGTGTAGCCTTGAAGGCTGGGCTGAGCCGCCTCCTACATCTCTTGTGTCGGCCACCGGCGGTCGGTAATCCTCGTCGACGATTCCCCGCGCGTGGTAGCCCGTAGACCCTAATGCTTGTCCGCGCAAGACCTGGACCCGATGGAGGCGCAAGATTTGGCCTGGATGGGAGGGTGCACCGGCGCAGTGCCGTTGGGGGAGCTGAAGCGCACGAGGCGGGGCAACATGGTCGTGCGGCGGCGTGGGAGAGCAGGGTCGCGTGGCGGCCGGCAAACCTGAGAGGCGGCGGATCAATTTGGGAGCCGATCTGGACGAGGCTGGCGTGCGTAGTTAATGGGGAATCATCAAAGGTCCGATCATCAAATCCATTGTGGACTGTTTTTTTTTTTTGGCTGCATTGTGGACTGTTTGATGGAGGCAAGATGTACGGCGTCCGATAGGTCCGATCAATTGTTTCCCATCGGCCTGCGATAGGTAGTATTCCCTTAAACATGTCAGGAATTTTTGCTGACTTTTGTGCTTATGGCGGACGTAAAGTTGCAGATTAAATATATTTTTTTCGTGATTTTAGGAGCTACCAGAAAAATTAGAAAATCATGCACTCACAGCAGAGTATTTTGCACTCACATTTTTTTTTGAGGGGGAATATGCTGTCTGCATCATACTCCCTTGTTTGTTTGTGTAACATTTTGTGGTTTGTATCTATACTTTTCCAAACTGGTTTCTAGACCGAGAGATCAACCAGATTGTGAACCACGAAGGGCCACATCACGTACGTTTCATGTTAAGCCAAAGCAAATGCGCTCACGGAAGGAAAATTTACCCCCAAAACTTCAATATGCTATAGGCGCCTGTAGCTACCTTGCAAGCCCAAGCAAATGACACATGCTACGGCCGATATTTTCAGGACACAGTTCCGGCCGGTCCGGCAAGCAACGCCGGCCACCCACGCGTGTGCCCGTCCTACCTCATCCGTCGCAGAGACTCCTCCCTCCACGAACTCACAGCAGCGGCGAGGCCGTATCACACGTTGGTGATGGACGCACAGTAGGCGATTGTAGCAGCAGCCGGAGCGAATTGAATGCGGTCGGCCTCGTCTCCGATTAAGATCCATATAGCGATACCACATCGGATCACTTCGACGGCCAAAGCTGAGCTTAATTCTGCTTGTATTGGCATTGAAGCACCGGCCTACCGATCGATCCTATGGGGTGGTCAGACTGTGAATTCCGCTCGTGGCGCGGCGTACGTGCCATGTGAGGTGCCGGCCGGGGCTCCGCTAAAGAGAGGAAAGGAAACCCATGCTCGTGTTGCAGTTATTGCCTGTCCATGCTGCACTGCTGCCTGCCCCTAGCTGCTCTGAAGCTCCCAGGTCGTCGTCGTCGTCGTGCTCGTGCCCTCTGCCAAACAAACTCCCTGCGTACCTTTGGAGTGGAGGACCCCTGTCGCCAGGCCCCCTCTGCTAGCTGCGATTCAATCTGCAAGAAGATGCCAGGGACGATTGAATGCCGTTTAATTGACACACAACACGCCGGACACTATACATTAGGTTTTCTTCCAATGAAAGGAGATTACATGCACTGGCACTGTTGTACCAGCACGCCGCGCCTAGCTACTCGATCCGTCGATCCGCGCGGGCATTGATTCGGCTCGCGTACGTCCATGCATGGAATGATGCATGTTCGTGCGTGTTAACTGCCATAGCCTCAGAGCTCTTAGCTATCCTACCATATGTCCATATGTGTGCTTGAGGGGAATCGTCAATCTGTCAATTGATGCTGAATACCAGTGCAGTACAGTCCCATCAATGTGGATATTGGCATTGAACGACCATTACTCAAGATTGACCTTAATCATCTCACCATTTTTGCTGTTGCTAAGAGAGTTGGAAAGGCACTCATAATTGGTGGGTTTTAGGTGGTGGCCATTCCGTCTCTCTCGCACGAAATTACTGCCAAGGCTGTCATCCGTAATCTTACCACGTGCATACCGTTTATTTCGTCATCTATATGTACAGTGTCCTACTTGAATTTCATGGAGGAAAAAACTGTGCAGTCAGTAGGTTCACCAAATTAATTAAGGACAGCAGATGTGATAAGTGGATGAACCATAGGCCCATAAGCCCGCTGGTGCATGGCTCACAGGCCCATCAGCACAAACACGTATGCATCCACACTTCACTTCGTTCTAAAAAAAAATCCACAATTCATTTTTTTTCAAAATGGGAGTGAAACCGTAGCATCTGCATCAGTAGATGCACACGATGGCTTCATTTATTTTAATGTATGAGTTATTTAAAATCTACATTTAACAAGATAAAGTTGAGACATGTATCAACCAAAGAAAAATGAGAAGCATCATAAAGCTTCCATTCTCAGTTCTACTAGTAGTCTGGAAAAAGAAGTCATGCACAACCATCATTAGACAGTTGCATCCAGTAACCATATGCTTCCGCTGATCTTCAGAGAATAGGAAAACCCATAACATAATCTAGTGCGCAGCTCGACGAATAACCTACAAAATAATTTGTACCCTTCTGCTTGTTAAAGAAAATATCATTTTCCGCAAGTCCAAATGGACCAACATAAAGCTAAGACGTGTATACTAGCTTTATCCTTTTTATCCACCTTGTTTAACCTACCAAACATATTAGTAATATTAGCAGGTGGCGAAATATTATAGGTTAAATAAACCATACGCCAAACAATTTTTTACAAAAGGACATGAAAAAAATAGATGCTCAACAGTCTCATCTGAATCACAAAAACAACACTTCTGACATCCATTTCAATTTCGCTTCGTCAAGTTATCTTTAGTTAACAGCACTTTTCTACGTAGGAACCACATAAAAAATAATTCTTAGGGAATTTTCAATTTACATAGATACTTACCAAGAAACTTCGCATGATCATTCATTAAGTCCAAATACATAGATTTTACTGTAAATACACCGAATCTATGAGTTTTTAAACTTTATTAATAACTATCCACTGATTTAATACAACTTCGTACTAAATCAACAATATTTTTTATATATCAGAGGGAGCATAGGAAATTAAGATTAAAATGATGGGCAGCAAATGCAGCAGTATAAAAATTATTTGGCGTAAAAAGACACGCGACACCGGTCTCCGTCGCCTGATCTGGTGCGGCCACAGCTACAATACATGAGATCATGATGAGAACATCTCGGTGGCGAAGCTAGAGCAGGGTATCCCTATTGGGTTCATCTCTATTGCTTATGGTAAATCTTTCACCCGAAGTCAATGGCAGTACAGATTTAATGAAGGATTTGGTAAAAAATGAAAACATTAGGTTCATTTGCAGCCAATGGTTGTATACCAGCACCGTCACTGAAACATGGGTCAATGTTCGTCCTGTAGCACATCCCTCTATACTATCATATCGACTTATCGAGCGTTGTTCCGGTGGAAAAATAAACGAGTCGAGTATCGCCATCCATCCATCTTCTCACCAAGTAAAATGCCAAAGATGAAGCCATTGCAACAGAGTCTAAATCACAGCCCCCATCACAGCATCTCTCTCTCAAACGAAAGAAGACAACGTTGCTCCTTGACTAAAACAAAACGAAATCTGCCCCGCCCCCGCTGCATCACCCACACACAATCACTCTCTCGCAATCTCACCAACCAAAGGAAAACAATTATTTTAGTTCATGAGAAACAAACCCCCAAGTCACTGACACTTGCATATATTCTTTTGCCATGCTGGGGTCCCACTCTCGTCACCAGCTTCTTAATTTGTTACATCAACCCTACCGTGGATTTGCAAAGATGTTCCAAGTTTAGGGACAACGTTTTTGCACTCAGGTATATATGCTCCTGAATTTTGAAATGCATTTTAAATTTATTTTAAAATGTTAAAAAAAATCAACAAGAAATGTAGCACGTACATTTTGATGTTCTATGTGCTCACAAAGTCGTTTCAAGAAAAATCGATATATTTTATATTATAATTAAAAAAAGACAAAATTCAATGCTTAAAAGACTATTCATGAAACATTTCTTTATCTTTTTTTTTTGCATAGGACACACAAAAAAGTTGATTGTCCACGAAACTTAGCGTGTGCACATAGATATTTTTGTTCTGAATTTTTTGACATTTTTTTGTTATTTTTTCTGGTGGCAGGAGCATATGTACATGGGTTTAAAAGTGTATTTCCGAAAGTTTAGATTCCGTTTATATATAAATTGATACCCCTCCGCTCACTGATACAAGATGTTTCAGCAAGCTAATTTAATTTGTCAAAGTATTTTATATTAGTGAATAGAGAAAGCATATACTTTCACAACCATTGGCAAAGCGGTGATAGAGAGCTTGTTTGTTCTCAATTAATTGAAATATATTTTGATTCAATATCTATGGTTAACGGTGTGTGTCGTAATTATCAAAGATACATGTTCGCGTGGATGTTAAGTTGGCTAACACGTACCACTCCAACTAGAGGAGGGGGTGGGGTGCTTTTGTCCTGTGCACGGGACCTCCCGTGCATGCTTATGCCGTCAAATTTATCATGTTTCATGGTTTGAGATTTATGCGCTAAGTTCCATCCAGTCCCGCTGAGTTTTAGGAATCCGAAACAAATTGGCACGCAATGAAACCTAGTGATTTCGTGCATGAGAGGTCTCGTGGAACAAACACCACTCTCGGGGAATGAAACCTAGTGATTTCGTAAACGAGAGGTCCCACACATGGAGCACTCTCGGGGAATTTATCATTTTTCATGGTTTGAGATCTATGCCGCTAGGTTTCACCCACCCCCGCCGAGTTTCACGAATCTGAAATGAATTGGCACGCCACGAAACCTAGTAATTTCGTGCATGAGAGGTCCCGTGGAACAAACACCACTCTCGGGGGATGAATCTAGTGATTTCGTGCATGAGAGGTTTCGTGGAACAAACACCACTCTCGAGGGAGGAAACCTAGTGATTTCTTCAACGTGAGGTCCCGTACATGGAGCACTCTCGGTGTGATTTTTTTTTCAATATTGCCACGACTGCGTGTAGAAGAAACACACTATTAACGCCCGTCGTGGTGTAAGTATGGTGCACATGAACAATGTGCGTATTTCTTGGCTCTTTTTGGAAACAAACCACTAAAATGATTTATATACTAAATAAAATAAGAAAGTCTTACCTGATGATAATGTATAGAATAAGAAAGTGGAAGAACTTGAAAAATGGGAGAAGAAAACCCCAAAAAATCTCCAAATTTTCTCCTCCTCCTATATTAAACTCCCCAACCCCCTCCCTCCTCTTCCTCCTCCGGAACACCACAGCCAGCCTCCACTTCACACCTCGCTCCCGTCCCTCGAGCACCTGCCAATGTCGGCTCCCGCCCCCTCCACACGCCAGGCAATCCTCCTCCTCTCCTTCTGAGATCGCCGTGCTGCTCCCTGCTCCGCGTCGCGCCGCCAACTTCCTCCAATCGCGACCCCTCGCCCCCGCATCTCGTCTCTCCTCCGTTCTTGCCTCCGACGTTCCGGCGCGGCTCTGTTTCCGCGCGGAATCTCAGCACCTCGCGTGTCCGTCGCCGTTCCGGGGATCCGCGAAGCCGCGAGCGGGTGCCAGGCATCGCCGGAGGGGGGAGACGGACAATGGCGGCAGCTGCGCCACCGCTCTGCACGTGGCTCGTCGCCGCGGGCTCGCACGCCGACTGCGGCGCGGAGGACAGCCGCAGCCACCAGCACCGCCAGACGCAGTGCCTCGATGGCGGCTCCGGCGCCTCCATGTTCGGCCCGCGCCGCGACCGCCGCCCCATCGGGGCCAGGCGCCACAGCTCGGCGCGCTCTGGTGAGATGCCAAGTCGCCCTAAATCCCGCATTTGTCTCTTGTTACTCTTGCTTCACCATCGCACGCGAATCCGAGTAAATTTCCAGAGCATCGGTTGTATCGCCCGTGGTCAAGGTGCGGGTTTTATCCCGTTCTCGGCGTCACATTGTGCGTGTACGCTCGTCACGATAGGGGAGAGGAGAGATTATTCCTGTTTTGTGCCGAGGATCTTGGTGCAGTGGTTCATGTGGGGTTTTTGGTATCGCTGTCAGGATTCACACGTTTGTGCTGAATCGGCTGCATCGACATTGTTTTCATTTATCTTGGCTGGCTCTGCTTGTTTGCACTTCGTAGAAGCACAACCCGCCCGCAGGATTTGGGCCCTTGAGTAGGGACAGAATGAGCTTGCATTAGTGTGAAGATTAAGTCCATTGTCTGAAAGCGTGTGAAAGACTCCAATAAAATAACCCTGAAAAATAGCCATAGAAACATAATACTGATTATCAACCAATCAGCAAACAAACTGTAATCCTATAATATTTTTTTTCTTCTGCATGAATTAAGTTGCTATCAGTGGCTCATGTGTGCACTTGGTCTCGCTGTCAGCTTACATGCTTATGAATTGAATTCACACGATTGTGGTGAATCGGATTGTTTCAATTTAGCTTGGCTGGCTCTGCTTGTTTTATGTTCTTATTAGCACAGGCTACACGGTTTTGACACTTTACCAAAGAGTACACTTTTGAGTATTGACCGGAGTGTATAAAGAATGGTGTGCACTAGTATGAATATTGAGGCCATTAGTCAAGAAGTGCATGAAAGACTTTGAAAACCTGAATACTATTGACTATTGTCTTCTTATAGCATGAAGTTAACTTGTGTATGAGTGGGATGTGGCATGTAATGTCAAATGAGGTGCTTGACAGTGCCTCTGTGGAGAATGTTAATTGTCTACCTAGGTCTGCCGGTTTTTGTTACATGTGCTGACTCAAGCAGATATGGTCTTTTAAAAGTAGACAAGGATCTAAATGGTATTCATTGCAATTTGCAGGAATGGCCATGGCTGTTGCTTTGCAGCCTGAAAGGGTAATCGTCGAGAAGAAGAGACCTGATGTTAAACAAAGGAGGGTGGTTGTCACTGGCATGGGTGTAGTGACGCCACTGGGCCATGATCCTGATGAGTTTTACAACAACCTTCTGAACGGCACTAGTGGAATAAGCGAGATTGAGACTTTTGACTGCTCCAAGTTCCCCACGGTAATACTTGGCTGACGGTTCCATTTATGTGCAACGGAGCAGGATCATTGTTGCAATCAGGATGGATATTTTCATCCAGGGTTTGACATGTGGGTTTTTGTACAGAGAATTGCAGGAGAAATCAAATCATTTTCTACCGATGGTTGGGTTGCACCCAAGCTAGCTAAGAGGATGGACAAGTTCATGTTGTATTTGATTACTGCTGGTAAGAAGGCATTGGAAAACGGTGGGCTCACTGAAGAAGTCAGGAATGAGTTGGATAAAACCAGATGTGGGGTTCTTATTGGCTCTGCGATGGGCGGCATGAAGGTGTGAATTCCCATACTATAGTACTATACTAGTATAGTCATACTCCTGTAAAACGATGAGTACTTCTACAGATGCCTGTTTTCGATAATTTCATACAAGTTACGGTATGATATCATGCAGGTATTCAATGACGCCATTGAAGCGCTGAGGGTGTCTTACAGGAAAATGAACCCATTTTGTGTTCCCTTTGCAACTACTAATATGGGTTCTGCAATACTTGCAATGGATCTGGTAATATACAATGTCCTTTCATGCATGCTTAAAACGACTATAGTTATTATTCTCAAATAGAAAAAGGATAACAATTGTAGTTGATGGATCATATTTTCTGTGATGCATAGGGATGGATGGGGCCAAATTATTCTATTTCCACTGCTTGTGCCACCAGTAACTTCTGTATCCTCAATGCAGCAAACCATATCAGAAGAGGGGAAGCTGTAAGTAACTTCCTTCTTTGTAGGATCTACGAGGGAGTAACATCTTGTCTGATATTGTTCTAACATTCCAGGATGTCATGCTCTGTGGTGGTTCTGATGCGCCACTCATCCCAATTGGTATGTGATCCTGATAAGATTTAAAGCTAGGAAGCATAATTTCTAATTCCAACATTGTCGTTGTTTCTTTTAATTTTCCACTTGGCAGTTTTGAACCTTTAAACTATTACATGCAGGATTGGGAGGTTTTGTTGCCTGCAGAGCTCTTTCACAGAGGAACAGTGACCCAACAAAAGCTTCCCGGCCGTGGGATATGGTTAGTTTACTTTGCTTTGCAAAATCTGTTGTTCAATGTTGATAAACGATTTGTTTCATACACATTGGCCGGTTCTGTCTTAGTTTGCAAGATCAATTTGTGGAGGAAATTTCACTGATTTGTTACTCTTGTAACTATCATTGTTTCACATGTCCAAACACACCAGCACTTTGCTAGCTTTTGGGATTTTCTGAAATTGAACTTAATGGCTTAGTTTTTGCATTTTGCCAAATTTAAAGTGTACCTTTTGCAGGGCCGTGATGGTTTCGTTATGGGAGAAGGGGCAGGTGTTCTAGTATTGGAAGAACTTGAGCATGCTAAGGTTCTCCACATACAGTTCCATTGACCCCTTTCATGTAGATCTGTTCCTTGTTTTTTGTTCAGCTGATTGACTTGGTACTAATGTTCAACTGTTCAACACTTTCTGGTATGTGCAAATGTTCTGCAGCAAAGAGGTGCAACGATATACGCTGAATTTCTTGGTGGAAGCTTCACATGCGATGCGTATCACATGACTGAGCCGCATCCTGAAGGTGAAATGCACATTCGAACTTTGCCGTGCTCTTCTGTTTCATTACCTAAATATGAGCCCTGCCAACATTTCCATTTACTCCATATCAGGAACGGGGATCACTCTCTGCATTGAGAAGGCACTGGCTGATTCAGGGGTAACAAGGGAAGAAATTAACTATGTGAATGCCCATGCAACATCTACACAATCAGGCGATTTGAAGGAGTATGAAGCCATCGTTCGTTGCTTTGGCCAGAACCCTGAGGTGTATATATTACCTGATGCCAGAATGTTTGAGAAATTTCGTAAATCAAATCAAACAAATTATATATATTATTTTGGTGCAGCTAAGGGTGAACTCAACAAAATCAATGACCGGGCATCTTATAGGAGCAGCTGGTGGAATAGAAGCTGTTGCTTCTATACAGGTAAGGAAGTCATATTTCTGGACTATACTATGGATTATTACCATTATGGAGTTTTGAATGATTTCTTCACATTAATTATATCTTTCCGAGTATTGATCCAATATGGTGTTCTCTAGTTCAATTGGTAGCAGTTGTAGAAAAGTAATGCTCCGCACTTGTCTGCTTGGTCTACATCTGTTAAAAGTTAGAGAAATGGGGCATGTATAACCAGTTTATTTAGCAAGACTAGACAATCTGCATAGCCCTCTCCTATATCGTTGATCACTAACATAGGACATTTGAACTGGATCTGTATGAGAACAAAAGTTATCAAGTAGCAAGTGAAAGTTAAGTGTCGGGCAACAACTTCTATTCCACATGATACTACTATACTTCTCCAACTTTTTCAATAAGATTTATAAGCATCATTCATTTTAGTGTTACTCCCATTGTTGTGCATATTAACAAATATGAACTTGTACACATCCATCATTTGTAATCTGAACATTTCCACTTCCATTTCACTTCCATACAGTCAACTCACCTGCTTACTTGTTGCGATAACTTTCTGCTAGCGAAAATGAATGTCACAATGCCAGAGCAATGCATTGGTGTTAATGCGAACGTTTTCAGATCATCATGGCTATATTACTCATCAATCTTTGTTGTGTTCATTGCAGGCTATAAGAACTGGTTGGGTCCATCCAAATCTGAATTTGGAAAACCCAGAAAAAATAGTGGTAAGCTTGTTGGAAATTATAAGTTTTCCACTATAGATCTTCCCTTTTGACGATATTTATTGTTATTTGGTTGGTATATATCTTAAATAGATTAAGGCTTGCACAAAATAAGCTAGATATGAAATAACAGATTTTACCGCAATATTTAGAGCTCATTCCATCCAATGAATGTCCTGATCTCAATCTTGACCACAGGACGTCGGCGTGTTGGTGGGATCAAAGAAGGAGAGATGTGAAGTAAAGGTGGCCCTGTCAAACTCATTTGGATTTGGTGGGCACAACTCATCAATTCTGTTTGCCCCCTTGAAGTAAACTCGGGATGGTGATCTGCTTCCTTGTTGTTCAATTACGCCACGGAACTGGCAACTGGGACTGCATATACAAGACTAGTGGACTAGCTCGGAGGCTCTTCTGTACTGCTGCGGATGTTAGTTGGAGGTCCGAGCTGAGAAGAACATCATACTACTTAAAGTCAAGCGAAGAAAGTATTGAGGCCGCACAAGCCCAGCTATGTTCATATGTGCCGTCATCACAGGCACATCCGTATCAAGCGAAGAATTGCGTGGTGGCCTATGGCCTATGTTTATTGTTTGTTGTTCAGTACAGTATTGTTGGATAATCCAGACTTGCCTTCCCGGGCCGCTATTTTTCCCCTCACCGTCTGCCAGCCCCTTATTGGGGCTCTTTCCTAGATCAGGTGATGAGAGACCCCTGTGGAGGTGCTGCTGGGTTTTGCTGTTGTATTGATGTTTTAGTAACTGCGCTTCATTGTAAGCATGTCTGAACTTCTCAGCTCTGCTCCTCTTCGTTGCTCTACTTTCTTTTTCCATGTAAACTAAGGTATAAGATTGGTGAACTGATTGGAATGATGCTCACTGAAACGTAAAGGCCTTGTTTGTCGGCGTCTTGATTTTTCCTGATTTAAGCGGGAATTGAACTGTTTCCTTTGAATTCATTGCTACCAAACAGTTGTCGAAACTGTCTGGACAACATTTAGGTTTCAGAGGGCACTTTTAGCGTAGGCTGCAGAGAATTCGATTATCTGCATGTATGAATCCTTGGATTTAACAAAGCTTTTGCTAGCTGCATAAGAAATTGGTTCCTCGTGCTGTGGAAGAAAATACAAACAGTAACCATGCTATTAGCCAACATTGATCTCCAGGTCGCCTGGTCATGGTGGTGGCGGCAGCCTGTGGACCACGAGAGCCATGACAATGTGCAGCCTCCTGGTCTCTGCCATGTCGACATGTGCAACCTCCTCCTCACCTGTCTTGTCTTCTTCGGCTGCGGTACTTCCACTCGCTGGAGACTCAAAGCCTTGGCGGCCTTTGAATCAATGTTGATAGCTGTGGATGAAGGAGAGGATCATGCGTGCAACTGGCCTAAATTAGCTAGTGTGACTCTTCTCTGAATCTGAAAAAATGACATGGTTCCTAGATAGATGAGTGTAACGCTGTCATGGGGGAGGTGGTGTTTCGGCACATAGGTGCATATGAATCTATTATATAAAATATAAAAAAATTGAAATGTCAAAAAATTCCAAGATAAAATTTCGCGTGTATATTCAGACATTCTAATTCCGCACAGAAGTTTTCAGGGGAAACGAACATTTTATGTGGTATGTGTAAATAATACAAAAAATATCCCGTAAATAGTCATGTGAGAACATAAAAAATTATCTTTTTACACGCGACACAAAAATGTTCTTTTTCCATGAAAACTTGTGTGCAGACATAGAATGTCTAGATGTACATGCGCAATTTTATTTTAGAATTTTTTGATATGTTGAAATGTGTTTTCACACAGTGGGTTCATATGCACCCATGAGCCGAAATGAATCTTTGTCATGGGCCAATTAATTCATCTCTACTTGTGCTGTGAATAAAATAATCCTGGCATTTGAATCGGAATGAAATGCAACACCTATTAGATGACATAGATGTGAACAGAGGTTCGTCTTGTGGTACCTTATGTACATGTTAACATCATAAAGTCGGGACAGGCAGTTCCAGCAAATCCGCACGAAGACATTCAGATAGCACCAACAAGAGGTAAGAAGACCTGACTGGACAACGTAACTGTAACGGTATCGACTTGTTTAGTCCGATCATCACAGCGAAGTTCATGGCACACTGGTTGATACACAACCACAGCCCAGAATGCTAGACAAATCACAGGCTTTGGAAGGACAAAACAATGAGATACCAGCAGTCATTTATACAGCACTGTGGAACGAAATGAGTTCTCCACAAGCATGTGCATCAGACATTATTTGCAGAGGCAGATTGTTCAAGGAAATAAAAAAAAGCCATTACAAGGATCGATTGGAGAAGTTCTAGTGCTGGGAGATAAGTTCCATGTCTAGTTCACATGTTGATACGTCGATTACGGTGAAATTTTGTTTGTACTTTGCACTAGTTCTTGCCCATCATGGCTCTGTCCTGCTGCCTCAGCCTCTCACCTTCACGTGAAAGATAGCCCTGGAACTTCTCCTGCCAAAATGCAAAGAAAGATTGTTATGCTGCACCGTGGGTACATAAAACTAAAAGAGTGCAGCAACTCACAAAATCTGGATAACTGTTTGAATGTAAGCTAAACAAATAAAAAAGATTGAAAGCAGTCATGTGAAAAAAAAAATAGAATCAAGCAATATCAATAGCAATATAGATAAGTTGTGCCAACCGTCTGTAATATGCTCTCGATAGAGCCCACATTGCAAATTTAATACTCCCTCCGTCCATTAATAGATGTCGGTAGATTCGTCTAAGTTTGGATGTATCTATGCCCTAAAGAGTGTCTAGATACATTTGAATTTAGACAAATTTTTGACATCTAAAAGTGGACAGAGGTAGTACAATAGTTACAGCAATCTATACCACAAAAAGACTCACTCGAGGCAGTGTCTAAGAAAAAATTACTTTAGAAGTACCATGCATATGCCTTCACTAGCCTCAGCGCTACAAAAACAACCGGAGGACAGGTGACTGCATATCCGCAATTAATTGGTTCCAAGGGAAAATGACTAAGAAATTAACCTTTCAAGGCTTAAGGGTAGATACGATAAGATTAAGAATGTAATATAGAGCGTCAAGGAACAAACAGATTTAATTTCAGCCTTATGATAAAAAAATGGATGATATATTTAATCAATATATCTTCACCACATCTTGTTTTACTGAAAGAGAACTTCAATAATCAGATTGATAACACAAGTTCGTGCCCGGCTACTAACTGCACTATCATAACAATGAGACGCCAAATCATCATATCTGTTGAAAGTAAAAAACACTAATACAACAATGAGAAAGGATATGAATGGGTTTTGTGTTAACAAGGTTCTAGACTCGGACACGATTAACCACCGTGACTTCATTGATGCTTTGGTAAACAGCGCATTTTAATGTGTGATGGGCACATGAAGATAAATACCATGGATCATAGCTGTGAAAGTATGCAACTGAATGAGAAAGACATCAAGCATGCAACCAGCAAATATGTAGCTGAAAAGGTTAGATCTTGGCTTATAGAGGATGCTACTGTGAGACCTAAAGAGCTGAAAGAACGCTTCATGACAAATACAAGATCTTGGTCAGCACCAAAAGGGTGTATTACGGGAAGGAGATTGCTATGTGCACACTCTAGGGTGGTTGGGAAGACGGTTTTGACAAACTGTACAATTTCAAGGCTGAGATTGATAGATCTTGCCTGGCCAGCGTATTTGTTACTGATCACCGTGAGATTGCAGGAGTTATCAGATTTCAAGAGGCTATTCATTATTTCATTGCATTGAAATTATGTGTAGATGGATTCTTGTCCATGCTTGGCCATAGGTATCACATTTTTAACAAGCAAGTTTAAAGGGCATCTGGCAACAGCATGTGTTGTAGACGGCCACAATATATCCCGTTGATTTTGGGGTCATTACACTCTGAAACATCAGATAATTGGTTGTGGTTCATGGAAAGGCTGAAACATGCCATCGGCACTGCAGAGGGGCTCACTATTTGCAATGATGCACGGAAGGGCATAGATGGCGCAGTTCAGGATGTGTTTCCCACTCCTGAACATCAGGAATGCATAATGAATCTGGTAGCCAACTTCAAGAAAAGGTTCCATCGGAAGGTGTTCAATGGACATCTATGGCCAGCAGCTTATTCGTGGAATCCTTATCACTATAGCAAGCACATGGGAGCCATACAACAAGCAAAAGCAGAAGCAATTGAATACCTAAGGAAGAACGACGTAAGGTTGTGGTCAAGGAGCCAATTCTCAACTTATTCCAAGGTAGACTACGAAACCAACAACCTTGCTGAATCATTCAACAATTGGGTGAAACAATACAAGGGACTGAATCTTGCAGACTTTTTTTTACAAGATTTACCACAAATTGATGGTGAAATAGGATTTAAGAAGGATTTCCAAGAAAATGCAAGGGATTATTTTGCCACACATCGTTAAAGAACTGAACGAAAGGGGTCTAGATTTGACAGTGGACAGAAGTGATGAGCACATTGCTCAAGTTAATCGCCTTGGTGCTAGTGGGTTTAGGCATGTTGTAAATCTGGAAGACAAAAGATGCACTTGTTGATAGTGGCAGCTTCCTGGAAAGCCATGTGTGCATACAATTGCACTAATTTGTAAAATGAGGGGGATCAATTGCGCAGCAAGTACATGAATTGCACTAATTTATAAAATGAGGGGATCAAAGGGGCCCCCACCAATGTCCCATCTGCAAGCAATATGGACATCGATGTGGCACACTTCTAGGAATGGTGACCCGGATCAAATGGCTGTTGTGCGTCTTGAAAGGTATGATGAATTTATTTTGAACATTCTTCTCTCTACTTTGTGCATAAATCAATTCAGTGATCAATTTCTGATTTTGCAGAGGTCCACAAAAGAAAAGAAAGAAGGAAACAAAAACGATTGAAGATGGGAACAGCGAAACAGCCATTGTTCCTGCTCCAACCATGATGTACCCACCTAGCATCAACCAGAATAGCACAAGTTCAACAAGGTACACTGCAGAACACCACAGTTTCTTTTGTTCTCGGTTATGTGTTACGTAGTATTTCGATATAGTTTCTGTAGCACAAGTTTTTACTTCCTGTAGTATTTCGATGTGTATCATGTTGCCAACACTAATTGGATTAAAAAGCGGACTATAGAACATGCTTCTCATTCTAGTTTTTACTACAAATGAGAGAACATAACAAGTATCGCATACTATAACTGTTACAACAAAAGGTATCTTCTACTCTCTCCGTTCACTGATATAAGGAGTTTTGGCAAGCTAGTTCAGCTAGCCAAAACGTCTTAAATTAATGAACAGATGAAATAGTTTTTACCAAGGGTAGCAATGCATAGGGTTGCAAACGCGCAAGGTGAAATCTGTTGCTCTTAGACAGGAAACACCATCAGCTACGGTTTTCGGCCAGTTTCCCTTATAAACTGGCCAAATTTCCCTCTTCTTAATGAATAGGCAGTGCTCCTGCCGGTTGCTCCAAAAAAAGAAACACCATCAGCTACCAAGAGAAAAAGCTCAATCATACCTGCTGCTAGCCCAGCCATGAGCAAAAGGAGCAAAGTAGCTACAGTAAACAGCCCAGCAATTGGAACAAGAAGCAAAGCAGCAGCAGCAAACAACACACCCATGTGGAGAAAAGGAAACTTCACTGCTAAAAATGGTGTGATGAATTGTGTATGTAGGTGATTAAGTAAACTGATGTAGTGAACTCGTAAGCTCTTATTTTGGACATGTTGGCGTTGAACTCTGGTATTGCTGTAGTGGTGCTGTCCTGGACGTCATTTGCATCCATGCAAAGTGTTAACGACTCGAACTCAAAAACATATTCGCTAACTTTCGTTTTACTACAGATAGGTAAACCAAGTCTTTTCCTCTAAAGAGGCAGGTACACTTTAAACCAAATCTAAATACTAACATAGGACTATCTAATCTGACAAAATAATCATGAGTTTTTATTCCATTTTATTGAAGCTAAAGTCCTCAAAACTGGGATTTGACTTATCAACCTCTCACCATGTCATGAAACAAGTTGAATAAAAACACCAGGTAAATTGAATGACAGAATTAAACTACTGACACGCCTGATTCTAATTCCTGAGTTTGGTGCACAATGTCGAAACACTCTAGTTTGCAGGGCATTGTTTTTGACTCAGATAAAATCACTAAAAAGGTTCAAATCTATAATCAATGGCAATAATACGCAGGAAATGAAAAGGTTGCATAACATAATCTGATACTGCACGCTACAAGCCCCGATGAGGCACTTAATCTCCTGCTAGCCACCCACCGATTAATCCAACCGCATCTGCCCTAATCCAGATACAACGAGCATACGCGGGGGAAGAGCAGATCCGGCGACACGTGCGGGGAACCGGGGCGTGATTGCGGATGCGGGGCTGGTTACCTTGCCGCCGAAGAGGAAGATCCCGGCGAGGCCGACGGTGGCGACGCTGCCCCAGATGACCACGGTGGACGAGAGCAGGGACCAGTTGCGGTAGATCATCGTCGCCTCTTGTCTCGTCCTTGGCTCTCTCTCGCTGCTGCGGACGGTGGACGGCGGACGGCGGACGGCGGACGGCGGGCGGCGGATCGTCGGAGAAGAAAAGGCAGATGAGAAGAGTTTTGTGTTTTTTTTTTCCTGTCTGGAGAAGGAGAGAAGAGAAGGATGAGCAGAGGCCTCTGGAATAGCCGGGCCTTACATGGGCTCTTTGTTGGGCCTTTGATCCGTACCGCCTACATACGTCCGACCAGCCCACGGCCCAGGCTACACCGAACCGAGAGAAGCATGCTACTGAACTGAAAAATCATCTTTTCTTAAAAAAACATGAAGAGGTGTGATCTACTCCCTCCGTTACGGATGGATAGAAATAACTCAGCTTTACCTACATGTGATGTCAAATATGAAATTATAATTATTTAAATATTTATGTTCATATATGAGATAAGAATTTTTAAATTAGTTTGGAAATTCAATTCGGCTTCCGGGTGTGTATGCTCCCTTTACCAAAAAATCATATTTCAAAGCATCGAAAAATATTGACCAAAAATTTTACATGTACATCTTTCTATGTGCGTTCGTCAAGTTTCACAAAAAACCAATATTTTTTATGGTCTATGTAAAAAAGAGAAAACTTATCTTGTGAAAAGCATTATTTTTAGCACTGAGTTTTGTCTTTTTAAACGTTTTATCTTTTTACACACGCCACATGATAAGTCGATCTTTTATGAAACAAATTTGTGAGTGTGTAGTAAGTGAAGATGCACGTGCGATTTTTTTTTTTTGATTCTTTAAAATTTAAATTATGTGTAAGATGCATTTTAAAATAGAGGTACATATATTCCCATGTTTCAAAACACACACGATGGCTGCACAAGGGTGAAGATCGAGACGCATGATGTCATATACTATCTCCATCCCGAAACTTAAGGCTTATAATATTTTGTTGATAGATTGTTCTAAAAATTTATCAAACTTATTTAATTTGATTTTAAAAAAATCTTAAGCTTTGGGATAGAGGTGTATATTCCATCTGCGCATGCATGCATTTTTCTACGTGTTCCCCTCCCAGACAAGAGCAGAAAATCTTGGGGGATGTGAGTTGAGTGGCAACACGCGTCTCACGGATGTAAGCCGTCTGTCTTTTCTTTGTGAGGAGATCGATGGAATAATAGTGCTAAAAAAACGAGTGTCCATTTTTGAAGCCCGAGCTACATGTAGCTTTTTCCTTTTGCAAAATTTAAAAATAGGATTTAAAAGTTTCAAAAAAAATTGACAAAAAATCCAGATGTAGACAATGATGGGATCTACCAATCCGTAAAATTTGAACTCGAGATACCTCATATTCTAAGCTGCAGAAAAATGACAAAATCTAACAGATTTTAAGATTTTGAAATCTGACACTGTTCACTAATATTGATACGAGAGTTTATCATTTTTGCACAGATCCGAATATAAGGTATTTCTAGTCGAAATTTTCCACATTTTGAAGCTTTAAAATGTTGTTTTGATTTTTTTTAAACGAGCTACATGTAGCTCGAGCTAAACTTGTGGTTTCCGTAAATAAAACATACAAGTAGTAATAATTTACTTTCTCCGTTCGCTATGTTTTAGATATTTCAACGTAGAGTAGATACAAATCAAAATGAATGAACTTACATACTAAAATACGTGTATACATGCATTTTCAGAAGGAAAAGCCCAAAACCTCTTATAATAGTGAACGGAGTGAGTATATGGGTGTTTGCATGTAGTAAAATTTCTTCAGACCATTTGGTCTCAATCAACTGGCGCAACGGCAGCACAGCGCCATAGGGTGCCTTCCTACTCATTCGCACCGCATTGACAGTCAAGCTTTTTTAAAGAGATTGCCAGTTAAGTTGCACTTGCATATATGTATATCCAGTCAAACGGCACCGCACTACTAACAACCTAACTTGACAGCTTAGCAACACACACATGTCAGTATCTCTCGCTCGTTCTTTCACTCTATTCTTTGCTTAATTGCAGAAGTCAAATGTGAGGCCGAATACAGTTAGGGAAGATAGAGCATTGGTGTGCATGGCCGGTGGCAGGATGCACCATGATCTATCTACAAATACAAAGTCTATTCTCTAGGCTGGGCGCAGTATGTAGACGCTGCAAGGAACATGGGATAGCAGAGCTATATACACAGTAAAGTGTGGTCTGAACTTGCAATGCATGCATAGGCCTATTTATCTACGAATTTTCAATCTTGATTGTTCATACTCACTCCTTTCAGAAATATAAGGCACATTCTGATTCTAAGAGTTTAAGATTTGACCAGAAACTAATACTACATCAACATGTAGTTCCATGTGACATAAAACTGAGTTCTTTACTCACACAGTAAAAGTACCTTTATATTTCCAAAAGGAGGATCCCGTTCCAATTTCAATCTGGAAGAGCAGGGAACTGGACATAAGGAGTTTGCATATGTCTCTCCTTGTTTACAAGTTTTCGATAGAAAACCATGGAAGAGCAGAGCAATCCAACCTAAAAATGTCGAGAACCTTTCTGATTCAGAAGCCTTTCTGCTTGTTATCATTCAGGAAAGGTAACATTCATGGGAGTTTGCATGTTGGCAGAGAATGCAACTCATCAACATGTTTCAAGTCCAAGAATTTAAAATGAGTTTGTCTGCAGTCATTTCAAATCAACTAATATACAAGATATGTTTCAGGAAAGAAAAAAAATGCTTACAATAAGCAGGAAAAGTGGTCATGCAAAGGGGCAAGAAAGTAAAGCTCATGATGTCATATATCGCCTATACATGAAATGCCCCAGAAACCTGTAAAGGGATATGTAAATGAAAGAAAATGGCATGGTCTACTGAACAATACACAGCTTTGAAGTGGATTTGTGATATATATATCAAACGACTAAACAGATGGAGTGGGAGATACAAGCATATCACAAAAACAATAAAAAATACAGTTCTCTGGGCCAACTGAAAAAAATGCAAAAATTTCTAGAAGCCCAATTCTACACAAGAGGGGGGAAATTAAAAGAGAAATCACTATCAAACAACAACAATGGAAGCGCTCAACTGGTAGCTTATAAGAATTACCATAGATACAAGATATGTATTTATATATGACAAGCTAGCACTGTCCGCGTACCATCCAAGAAAATTTGATACCTCGCCTAGTTTCAGAAGATATTTTATACAATCCAGCTCTGCTGCTTGAGGGTCACCTTAGCCTAGCATCGCCTCCTTTGCTTCGGAATGCAGGGAGGGAGAAGAATGAACGTGATCCTGCAATTTGTGGTGGAGATAGTTTCAGTGAAGCACTGCCAGAACAACTAATACCAATTTGTGCTAACAATGACGATAATAAAAAAGCAGACACCTTCAAGCTTATGTAATAATGGAGCAGCTTAACTTAAGAATATACATGCCTAGATGTATGTGTACCTTTAATTGGGCTACCTGTTAGTTGATCCTCCCTCAGTCTGAAATTTGCAGTGGGGTTTGGAATGGAGCTACGTAACGATGGTTCTGCAAATTAAGATCTTACGTAAAGCTGTGTACTTATTTATGGAGGAAAGAAATGAAGAGCAAAATGAGTTGGTAACCAAAGCCTGAAAGGCCTATTTTAAGACTCAGAAGCGAGAAGTATTAAATCCACGAATGTGAACGTGTCTTTCCAATCAGGAAAACCTTTTCAATACTGCATGCACATGATGATCTAGCTAGGGGACCCCTGTTTTTGGATTACAGTTTTGAGTTCTGCCCCTTTTAGGGGGATCCACCTTGCAAAGGGATAATTTTGGTCATACCATGTCAATATGTCATCAACAAGGACTTCGTCCCTTGTGTTGTGTCATTCACAATGGGATTGACTATTTCTTACCCAAAAAACTGTGGCAAACGGTATGTTAAGGTCAAGAGATATAAACAATTTGTTCCATGGTAGTTAGCTTATCAACAAGAGATACTCCCACCCTCACTTTACTTTGTCTGGATATATAATATTGAATCCCACTTCTAAATTCTTAAAGAAGCTGAAGATGGTGCGTCGACTTGAAAACAAATAGTTAAGACTTCTCAAGTACAGTTATCCCAAAAATGAAGGAGCCTGAAAGACACTTGTATTAAAATAAAGGTTTACTAGCTTTTACTCTGACCTAATAATGGAAAAAAGATGGACAGTGGACAAAAGGTGAATGGTATACATTGAATCCTAAATTGGTTAAGAAGCATAACACACAAACAATACTCAAAGTGAAAGATACTGGAATAGAATGTGTTGAGCGAAAACCTTGAAGCATACCTTGTTCGGTGAGAACTTCGTTCTCAACAAAACCATCATACGAAGAAAGATAGCCCATTCTTGACTTCCTGAAATCATCAGAAGATCCTATGGCCAGATCCCGGCCATCTTCCATATCATCATCACATTCCGAGGCAGTTGAAGCAGAAACCCAATCGTTTACTAAACCATCAGCACCCCTATTCTTCCTCCCAAATTTCAATAGTTTCTTAAACCCTTTTGTAACATCTTTGCGTGGCTGTTGAGATGCATTAGAACCACTAAAAGGCATCTGAGCACTGCCCCACTTTTTTCTCATCCGGGAAACATCAGCATCTGTTATTTGATCTAGCGAATGAGAATTCCATGGTGATGGACTTCCAGTTGGTGAATCGACAAAAGCATCACCATCTGAGGTATCATTTGTGTAAGGCGATAGATGTGGAAGGCGCGAGCTCCAGGGAGCTGGTAATTCGCCAGGTAAGTCATGCATGTTTCCTGCAAACGCATTGAATTTGGTATTGGCTGCTTCCCTTGGAAAAGAAACATCGCCATTTTCTGATCCTGGGTCATCTGAATTTCCAAAATCATGACTTTGTTTTGGGGTCTCACTGTCTGAATCAGCAGGAAAATCACTTTCCCTAAGAGTCTCTTCAATGCTTTCGTATTCTTCATCTTTGGCATCATCTGGGGAATCCTCTTGCTGATCTGGAAAATCGTCATCATCATCATTGACATTTGCAAACATCGGTGCACGGAATCCGGTTATACCGACAATAGGGTGAGCCCCATTGCCTTTCCGAAGAAAAGACTTTGGTGCACCAGATTTATGGGTGCTACTAGTAGTTCCCGAGGGAGCCCAGTTGTATATATCCTTGTTCACTGATGATGTGTCCCTTAATTCACTACCATTTAAGTTTTTCCGCATAGACTGTGACCCCCTTGATTGATGTTCATTCATAATACTCTTTGACTCTTCAATTTTACTCCTACTACGGGAAAAACTTTTTGGCTGAGCCCTTGCAGTAGCTCTATTATGACCAGCTGATGGCTTTGTACTTTCGTTTCTGAAGTCAGAGAAATTGGGAACTGATTGTGCAAGAGGATTGTCTGGTGGATTTCTGCGATTTGCATAACTAGATCTTATAGTCCTTGACGAATGCTTATGGTTATGGACAGGAGCAATGGATGTCTTTTGTGTGTAAGCAACTTTGTTTGAAAAATGCTTCCTGGAATCGGCACTCCTGGAAGAACCATCGCCAGATAGGTAGTCACTATTCATTTCATCTTCTACAAAGAAAGAATCTACACCCTGGAAAAGGCAAAGATGACAAGTTACAGCATCACACATGATTATAGCATACATTCTACATCTATACTTGCTGAAAATCATATTTTCAGTACTTCACAAAACATTAAGAACATGTTATGTTTAGTGGGAAAACCAGAGTACAGCACTTGGGGTATATGTTAATTTAACGAACTACCAGAATTTTCTGAATTGCTATTTTCTGTTCAAAAAAGTACTACACTACTGTACATTGAATCTAATACCTGATCCTTATTTCGTATAGCTGATTGCAACGGAGGAATCTTCTGAGCACGAGAAACATATGCAGAGTCAGGGAGATCTGCAGACCGAGAGAATTTGGCCCGCATCTCAGCCTTGCTCCGTTCTAGGCTGTCATGCATTGCCTTTAGTATTGCTTCCTTCTCTTCTTTCTGCATCTTCCAATCCTCCTTTAGTTTTGCATCCCTCTTCTGCATATATTGATCATAAAACTTCCCTCTTGACTCTTCCAAGCTAAGCATGGCAAGTTTCTCTGGTGTGCTATTGATGTTATACCCTTCCTTATCCACCATCTTCAGAAGCTCGTTGGCATCAAAGTTATTAGTCATACTATCCGTCGCAGTTTGGTTCCTGTCAATCTTCTCTGGAAGAACCTTTATAGGCTTTGGCTCACTTACCCTAGGTGTGTCATCAACCTGCGGATCCGTAGACTTTCCTCTCCTAGTGGTGGTTAGCTTGTGTGCAGCAAATAGTTTCTCCAACTCATTAGCCTTCATTTGAAGTTCATCATGCCGATCATGATTCCCCTTCCCTGGTCTCGCCACCCTGGTCTGCTCCAAGGTAACAGCACTTCCATCATTTACTGGTTTAATTTTACCTCCTAGCAAACTCAACTCCTGCTCAGCATTAGATGATTGTCTGCTCAAGTTTGTTCCTGGGCGACCAGAATAATCTGATGGAGGAAGTATTTCAGACCCAACTGCAGCCTTTCTCCGTACATTTTCTACCTTCCGTGGTAGACTTTTCCGCCGCAAGCTAGCATCATGACCTTCAGTTTCTGTGGAGGGACCTCCATCCCTACCAGATGAACCCCTAAAATTGCTGCGGGAATTGGACGTGGCTTTTGATTTGGGATCAACACTACTTGACACCTTCCCAATTGTTCTAGAGGATCGATCATTCTTTCCGACCACAACTGCTTCAGCGTGTATCTCTTTTGAACGGAGGCGAGAACCTCTGTTACCTTTCTGTCCAACCTGTTCACTTGTAACTGGTACCTCATGAGCAACAGAAGTGATTTCCTTATCTACTGTGCGCGCATGTTCCTCTGACGATGGGCTAGTTAAAGTATCATAATGTTTTGGCAAACCTTCCTCAGGTGTCCTTGGAGATGTTATTAGTCGGGTTCGACCAGAAACATTTGAAGCAACATGCTCTGATATCCTTGCGTCGCCTTGACCTTGATTAACTCTCTGCTCCTTGTCGAAGGATGACTCACTCTCAGTGCTGGATGTTATAGCCATGTCATCTTCCAAACAAGATTTAGTCAGTTTTTTAGGAACCTCGGCAACAGCGGCCGATAAGGAGTATGGAGATGTAGTATTAAAAGTTGAGGAGGAGCAAGCACTTGTAGTAGTAGAATCCTTGGGTGTGTCACCATCCTTTTGAAATGGCCAAGACTGAGATGTTACTGGATGCTTAGCCCCACTAGCATCCTTATCAGCTCTTACTTTTGATGAATTGGCTTCCTGATTGGCAGATGTTGGTGTCCCAGCAGGAGTTCCACTTTCACTTCTGTCATTACAGCCACCATTATCATTTTGACTTAGATCAATGCTCATGTCACTGACACTGCTGAACCTCCTTACCAACTTGTCCATGGATGCAACAGAAGGCACCCTGCGGTGCTCACCTTTCACTGGAACCACCTTAGCAGTACCTGCTGAGTTGCTGTTACCAGAAGTTGGAGTCTGCTCCTTTTGCTTATTCTCAAACATGCTTATCCTATCTTGCACACTCAAACGCCTTGAAAGCTCTTTAGCAGGAGCAGGAGGGGCTTCTGTTTCATTTTCTTGTTTATCTACTGCCTGCTGAAGGGTTGACTTAGAGTGCTGTTCAGTGCTAGATCCTGGTGGAACCTCTACTGATTGTTGGCTGTTACTTAATCTGTCGATATGCGGGACACTAGCACCACTTACAGATTTATTACTGGATCCGCCATGATCAGCCTGTGGCTCATCTATAGACATGTCTGAACTGCAGGAGTCACGAAGATTCCCATCTTCGAAGCTCTTCCAGTGTGATGAAGCTGCTTGTGATGCATGCTGAGGATTGATGTCCGGACGGCGCTGGCAAAGTGACATGTATCTATTGCATGCTTCGCTGGATATAACAAGTTCATGTTGTCATATGCATCTAAACATCGTTCATCAAGAAAGGCAACAAAAGGACCAACAAAGAAACAAGTACTGGGACAGAAGATATCTCAATGCACAATGCTACTAGTTTCATTTCCAAGAAAAGCAGAACCACAGATTCGTCCACAGTGCTCTTAAGAAACCCCAGTGCTATCATGGTAATCACACATAATAATCATGTAGAGATTGAAAATTGCAAAGCTGATCTTTTTTTATCACAGTCCACTTCAAAATGACCCCAAGAGAACCTTCTCATGCAAACTTTCCCCACTTTCCACAACAATAACTACAGGGGGTTTGAATATTTTCCTAAATTTAAGTTCTAAGGTTTCTAAGTTTACAACTTCCACAATCTAGCATCTCAATTTCTTAAACTAAGTAGAAAATGGAACTAAGTAGAACTTGGTGTGCAATATTAATGGCATTTCACAAAAACAGTGATCAACTTTCTTTTTACAGCTGCTTGCTGTTTTAAATCATAAATGAGATCTGCTTGTTTGACATAAAAAAGGACAACTTCAGCACATTAGTCTACTGCTGATGGGGAATCACTTGTGTTAAATACTTAAATCTACACATCGACTTTCGCGATACCAAAATAGTTTGGTGGCTGATGGATCGTGCCTCTATGGGATATGATTGTCGGATAAGCTGTTAACTGTAATCTCATTGAATTACATAACACCAACCAGCAAAATATTAAAATTATAATCATAAGGCTACGTGTCTGTAACTGAGTTCTGGGCTTGACAAGTTTCAAGCATATACCTCAACCGGTTGGCACCAAAGTGGTCTGCAAAAAGGAGAAGCTCAGAGACACTGTCATGGTTGAACCCTGCGGATGATGCCCGGGCACAAGACGTGACAAGGTCTTGTTTAAGTGCACTTAGACGGACATCAATCGCTCTAAGAAGCTCCTTCCTGCACAAAAATAGCCAGGGCATAAATAATGGATGGTTAAAGATATGTCAGCTTGCATCAAAAGAGTTGAAACTGTAAATTACTTGATGTTGCAACACAGCCTACAGACAAAACATGCATTCAAGTAGTATGTCTTATCTATCACATTGCATTGCTGCATCACTGCACGTCGATTATACTAATACAATAAGATTGAGTCTTGTATGTGCACAAACAGAGGCATTAGAAAAATTGGATATCCATGGTCTTACAGTCAATAACATTCCATAAAACTACTAACAATTGATCTTTCTATAATCAACATAGAATGATTAAAGGGTGGACACTCTGAAGCTCCCAAATATGGAAGCCAGAAATATGTCCATGAAAGGTCCATGTGACGTAATTTAAAGAAAACATATGCAACTGATCATCCAGGATAAAGAAAATAATTTCATATAGCCAGACAAGTATATGGAGTATGAAACACAAAATATGCAAGGTTTATCAGGAAATACAGTTAATGAGTTTCATCTGTCTAATCTATTCCGCGAGGTACATACTAATTGTGGATCATCTTCTACTCACTTAAGTCAAGTTTATTTTGCAAAATAGAGGTAAATGTCTACTCAACGAAGTACATACTAATTGTGGATCATCTTCTACTCACTTAAATCAAGTTTATTTGGCAAATGAGAGGTAAATGAGGTGGAATTGAAATGCTTACTTTGTAATATCTGCTGCTGCTGAGGCTTCAGCTGACAATTAGCACAACAAGAGAAGGAGATTATATTAATTATGTTCACAAGCATCACATACTGCCACACTTGAATGTAATTATGACACATTAAAACAATTCTCGGTGTTCTCCGTACCTTTCCTAAACTATTACCTGCTTATTAAATATATTTCCTAAGTAACTAAGTTTCATGTCAATATGTGATGAATAATAGATATAGTGGCATCAATGTATGCAGCATTAAACAAGAGTCTCTAATTGTCCATGCACGCCAATTACCAGTTGCTAAGTAAGAAAATAATCAAAGAACTTTCCCTCACTCCCGGATAATATCACCGGTAGCACACTGAATAACTCCTGTAAGATGGACTCAACTCTAATAATGAAAGTGTGTGAACAGTATGAGGTATGAACAGACATAAAGAATCAGGACATACCATCTCCACCCGAGGAAACACCCTGCAAACAGAATTACCAATTTTAGACAAATGCTACTGCACTAGAAAAAAAAAACGCTAAAAGAAGTGCTTGATTATTATTGATACCTGTGCTGCGTAAATCTTCCTAGCCCCTTCCAGCTGCGACATTTCGGCCTCGAATGTATTCGCCATCTCCAGCACCTCCGGCGTGCTGACGAAGCGCACGAACCTTCAAGCAGAAGCGAATCAAAGCACTTGTGAGCATACAGTGTCTTGGACATCGCGGACGCGAAGAACAATAATAGGCCATATATGAAGAAAACCTCTCGAGGGTGCCCTTGCTGAACCATGCGGCGCGGCGGTCCAGCTGCAGACGGATGGCGGGCTGGGGCGGCTGGGCCGCCGCCTGCTCCTCCGCCGCGCGCAGGTGCGTGAAGAAGGGCTTCACCGACCCCGACGCGATCTTCTCCGTCCGCCCACTGCCCGACACCACCAGCTCGCACCTGCGCAGAAAGCAGCCACCTTTAGCCCACAGGAAGCGCGCGGGAATGCGAGATTCCTCCCCGCATCCTCACCTGGAGCGGCGGGGCGAGAGCTGGAAGAGCGCGTAGTCGAGCGGCACGTTGGGCTCCATGGCGACGCCGCCAGCGCCGCGGCCGGCGGCGAGGTCGGATCTGATGGATCGCGTGCGAGACCTGCTCCCCGCCTCCGGCGGAACCGACCACCCCGGAAGCGCCGGAAAGGCGGGGCGGGCCGCGCAATGCAGCTCCCGCGGCGACGAGATCGCGCGGTGGCCGGTGCGTGCTGCGGCGGCGGGCCGGATCTCGCTCGCCCCCACGCGCGCCCGGAATCCGATAACGTGCGCCTGCTGGCTGCTGTGCTGTGGGGGAGGGAGGAGAGCGGAGTGGAAGAAGAGAGGACTAGAAAGAGAGCTGCTTGCTGTTTGGTGGAGCTGGAGACTGGTGTGCTGCTCTGCTCTCTCTCCTTCTCCGTGGGAACAACAGAAGAAGGTAAAACCAGGAAATTTAGGGGGTGTTTGGGTGAAATTAGCGGCTTTAATCTGGAGTTTTGGTGAAGCTTAGGTGCTTGATTAAGAGAGATTGTTCTTTTCTGGGAGTGTAATTGTGGCAAAAAAGGGAGTTGAAGCCAAGCTGCTTTCGTTTTCATTTCATTTTTTAGTATTTTATTTTTCTATTTTGCTTTGCATCTCCCTGGCTTTTCAGGATAACAACGGCTTTGAGTGGGCAGTTGGTATGGATCTGACCCTTCTGTCCTTCAACAGCAAACAAAACCAGGGGGATTGGTTTTGAACTTTGGAGGAGGGATTTTCTTCAGAAAGAAGCCAAGATTTTTGCTGAGAACGATGTTATTAGCATATATCTTTCAATCTTTCAGCATCACCAAATGAATACGATGTGGCCATGATGTAGTGCTTGGTGGTAGCAAACGAATTGATGGATTTGCTAGACATAAGCTACATAATTTCTTAAGATAAGGTTGCCTCGTATAGCATTTGCGTGTTGTTGTGCCAGTTTAAGTTCTCCGTTTATGTGTGGCTATGCATATAGGGCCTGGCTCACAAGGGGTAGTGTTGGTACTGTCGCAGTGAACAGTGGTATTGAGCACCTAATATACTGGTATGGTCCTTCTCAAGGACAAGGAGAATCAAGAGGTCAAGATCTCGACAGTGACATCCCTTGTGTATTTGGAAAGAAATTTATCAGTTTGTTTATGTGACTCTTAGATGACTTATAGTATGTGTTAATTATAGCTTGCATCAAAGTCGTGTATAACTGACAGTACAAATAAATGAAGAAGTTTAATCCCAAATCTCCTTGCATATCTTCTTGTTACTATAAACTTGCCTAAATTGGTCTTCTGAAAAAAAAAACGATTTTGTTTCCTAAGCTACTTCCCACAAATCTTGGTCTAATTGTTGACCGACATCTTCTGGTTCCTTGCTGTTGAAAAAAACGAGTAGACCAAGAAGAGAGAATCCCATGCGCAAAGTGTACGGATGCTGAACAAACAAGAATATATGAAGAGTAACTCTCAAATCATGAGGCAACGTGGATGAGAATTCTCCAAGTCTTGTCGGTGAAAACAACTCAAGAATCGAGAATGTGCAAGCGGTGGCTTGTCTATGACAACTGGTATCCTACTTTATACACTAACAAGATTTACAGTAAATCTGAAGTGTAATATCAACTTATTTTGGGGTACAGATTTTTACGAAACGTTGAAAAAACATGAGAGGTGTGTTGGCTTCCCGGTACGTAGCGTACAGAATTTTCTACAGTAAAAAAAAATCATATTTTGAAGTTTCAGGTTGAACGATTTTATAAAAAAAAAAACACAGTACATCTTGGTGTGAACTACATGAAAATATTTGTTAATAATCCTATCTGTATTTTTGTGTACGCTTTAAATAAATAAAATCTGCAAGAAATTTTACATGTACGTAGTGAGTGTATATATACTTGTAGATTCTTTGTGAAACTCTTCAAAATGTGTTTTCCGATTGTAAGAAAAGGCATCTAAGACAACCGAACTCATTGAGCAATATTTGTTACCATTGTTTCTTTTTTCCCCCTTTGGGACAACCGCCAAGAGGTTTCATTAAATAGATGAGATAATTGACTAGTTGGTATAGAAAAGGGCCATCAACAGGGAGGCGGCGTTTTGGCTCATAGGAGCAAATGCTCCCATTATACAAAATAATTTAAAAACAATTTTAAAAATGTTAAAAAATTCTGACATAAATTTTTTGGTGTACATCGTGACATTCTATGTTAGTGCACAAGTTTTTGTGGAGAAACAACATTTTATGTGGCGTGTACAAAAAAGACAAAAAAATGTTCTGTACGTAATTGTATTATAGCATCAAAATTTATCTTTTTACAGGAGCCACATAATTTTCTTAATTTTTTAAAAACTTGTGTACGAACATAAAATGTGTACATGTACATGAAAATTTTATTTTAGAATTTTTTGACACTTTAAAACGTAGGTTACGGGAGCAAATGCTCCTATGAGCCAAAGTGAATATCCCCATCAACAGTTACAAGTTGCTAGCTTGTCTAGGTTGAAGATCACACACCTGACAACATGGTGAACCCAAGATGCAAACACGTCAATGAAGCACTCGTAAACAAAGGAGCACCCACCACGATGGAGAAACGTTGCATCTCCATTGGGCATACCAAATCTGGCGTGACTCTCACAAAGAGAACACAAGAAACTCTTTTGGGAAGAACGAGGGACACTCGGTCGAAGAACTATATCACAATTTACACCTTACACATATGGGCTTGGCTAGAGATTGGAGCGAACTAACATAAGAATAGAAAATGGAACTACCTAACATTTTTTTTATACATGGGTAACCTCATAATTAATGATCGTGCTGCAACATTGTATTTGAGAACGTTTCCATACAAAAAATCTCCATCTGATGGAGATATTTGTTCTCAACAATAGAAAATCGTCCAACCAAAGTTAGGACTTGTCTACATATGTAATGTATTATCTGATGAGACAGTCGATTTTCCACTCTTCTGATTTTAATTATATGAACATGTGGCCATTGTCTCATGGCATGGGACAAGATATGCTCCCAAACTTCAGCGGGAGGACTTGGGATCCCAAACCTTAAGTACCTCAACATCGCACTTCGGACAAGATGGCTCTAGTAGAGGAAAGTGGAACAAGATAAGCCATGGTGAATTCAACATCCAGGTTCCCGAGGAAGCCTCTGCCCTTTTCAAGGTGGCAACATCAATGAAGCTGCGGAATGGCCGCATGAAAGTGCATGGAGCCTCCATGTGTGGTTTTAGTAACTAAGGATAATCCCTATGGACTAATGTTTGCATTGAGTTATGTTTGTGGGATTTGTCCATAGAAAATGCTTGGACCATACGTTGGCTTCATGGGAGCCCCCATGTGTAGTTTTGGTATTAATGAAAATTCCTATGAACTAATGTTTGCATTGAGTTATGTTTGTAGGATTTGTCCATAGACAATGCTTGTACCATATGTTAGCTTCAAGGTTGAAATAATAATATGAATTGATGACCAAGGCATTAATCAAGGAATGATCCAAAGATTAGTGATAAGAGAAGGTTGAGTCTACGGAAAGTATGTCTTGAAGAAGAAGATCGAGTGAGCTCTCATGTGTATCTTCAAGACGTCAATAAGATGAAAAAAGAAGAAATGATGTGCAAGATCAATATGATCTATCTCGAAGAGGTCATATGCTTGAAACTTTCCATCCATATGGTGATCATGGATATGTGAAGATGCAACGAATAAGAAACTCTCCCATAGTGAATTATGGGGGAGTAATCGCATGACTTCATCAAGCAAGCACAACCAAGGAAGGCGTTCCGTCTTGATGCAATCAATATCTTCGTTATCTAGCTCAAGTGCAATGTGCAAGGTTAAGGTTTCTTGATAGAGTTTATTTCTTACCGATCTTGTGGTGTAGTTGGGAGACTAGTTTATAGGATAGTTGGTCGTAACATCAAGATTCAAGAGGCTCCCAAGTGAGTAACTTGATCGAATTGTTCAAAGAGAGATCAAAACTTTGTATACTTGGCATCATATTTCTTTGTTGTTATTTGGTTCTTATCCATATGGTGTCTTAGAGCTTGTATTTATTCTCATGATAAGCTCTACTTCATTGAAAACGGATTTCGCATGAAATACTTGTTGCGTTTTCGATATTGATTTTTTCCTTATTCTTGTATTGAGAGGTTACAACTCTTAATTCATAGGGGAAAAAATACCCCACTTGTTCTTAATATTTTCAACTAAATCGGAGTTTTCTAACTCAAGTTGTTGTGTTTTCAATGTTGGTAATTTTGCAGTTTTGTCTCTTATAGATAGATTAAACCTTTCTTCATTTGGTTTTATACTCCTTTCTTGGACTATGAATTTTATTTGCATGTTCTTGAATATAACGTTGTTTTAATTCAAACGAGCTCAAGATCATAAAATTCGGAGTCTGGGTGTAAAAGTTATGAAGTTTTTGGTTCTTGTTATCTAGTTTTGCCAAACTAGTCCGGCCCGGACCATTTAGTCTGGCCAGCCGAAGTCGTACGGACTTGGTACGAGATAATTTTTGTGCGTGCAGTACCCTGCTCTGCCCTGATCAGACTAAGTGGCCAGAGTGGTCCGGCTATGCCAGAATTGTCCAGCCAGGCCAGCCATTCCGGGTAGCGGGAAAAAGGGGTCTTCTTTCCCAACATTCCTAAAAGTTCTTGATCATGTTTTTTACCTCCATTCTTGACCCTCTTCAGCTTTATATCTCCCTCTCCCTCACATGATTCTTGCATATATTTGAGAGAAAAGATAGAGGAGAAATCTCTACAACTTCACCAATCAAATCCCTCTCTTTGTGAGGGAATGATACGTCCAATTTGCATCACTATTTTATATCATAATTTACTGTTATTCATTGATATATTTCATATTTAGAGGTGATACTTATGTTATTCAATCAATTTTTTCATGTTTGATGATTATTGGATAATTAACTGCCGGAGCCAGGATTCTGCTGGAAAAAGGACCGTCAAGACACCATATTTTTGAAGAACAACAATTTCCAGAAAATATACATAAAATCCTATTTTTCCAGATGACGGAGGAAGCCAGAAGGGGAGGCAGAGATGGGCTAGGAGGGGGCCAGACCACCCCTAGGCGCGGGCCAAGCCCTGGTTGCGCCTAGGCATGGTCTAGGCGCCCTGGCACACCCCTAACGTCGCCCCCTCACGTATTTCAACCCCCGAGAAACCTAACATCGGGGGAGAGACCAGAGAAATATTCCGCCGCCGCTACGGGGCGGAGAACCAGATAGAAAGAAAAGCTCTCCGGCAGGCAGAATTCTGCCGGGGAAATTCCTTCCCGGAGGGGGGAAATCATCATCGTCGTCACCGCCATCAAGCTGGACTTCATCGAGATCATCATCACCATAATATCCACCACCAGAACCATCATCAACGCCATCTCCACGCCATCCCACTGTAACATCTTGGGTTTGATACTTGTCTAGTTCATAGGGAAAACTTTCCCGGTGTTGATTACTCCCTGTAGTTGATGCTATTGAGTGAAACCATTGAATTAAGGTTTATGTCCAGATTGTTATTCATCATTATATCACCTATGATTATGATCCATATGATGTCTCGTGAGTAGTTCGTTTAGTTCTTGAGGACATGGGAGAAGTCATGTTGTTAGTGGTGGAACTATGTTGAGTAATATGCAATGATTTGATATTTAAGTTGTGGTGCTATTCTTCTAGTTGTATCATGTGAACGTTGACTACATGATACTTCACCTTTATGGGCCTATGAGAATGCATCGTGCATTTGGATACTAATTGTGGGGTTGCGGGAGCGACAGAAACCCAAACACCCGTTAGGAAACCGGTGCACGAGGGAGTGTAGGATCTCAAAGTTTAAGGTTGTGGTTAGATTTATCTTAATTACTTTTTTGTAGTTGCGGATGCTTGCAAGAGGTATAATCACAAATATGTATTAGTCCAGGTATGGGGTAGTGCATTAGCATAGGTTCACCCACACAACACTTACCAAACCATTGCAGATTATTTAGCTATGTGAAGCGAAAGCGCATGACGAAATTCCCGTGTGTCCTCAGGAACGTTTGGGCATCATAAGTACAACAACCGGCTTGTGCTTTGCTATAAAAAAGGATTGGGCCACTCGCTGCAAGTATTATTACTGCATTTTATTTACTGCAATACCAAATACCCCTGCAAACCTATTTGCTAGTGTTTACAATGAATCCTCGATCAAAACTGCTCGTCAACACCTTCTGCTCCTCGTTGGGTTCGACACTCTTATTTATCGAAAGTACTATGATACACCCCCTATACTTGTGGGTCATCAAGACTATTTTCTGGCGCCGTTGCCGGGAAGTAAAGCGCTATTGAAGAATGAATTGGTAAAGGTAACTTTTACTGTAAGTGTTGTTTTTATTTCTATCTGGTACTGCTTTGTTTCATTATGGAGGCATCTCCATCTGACTCCCTATTTGGGATTACTACTACCATTGTTACATTAGTAGATGAACCACCGCGTGCTCAATTGGATCCTTTTAAAATACCTCTGAAAATTGTTGAACGTGTTATGAATAACTGCTATTTTGGAGATGGAACTGTCCATTCGGGTGATCATTTACTCTTTATACATGAATTATGCGAGTTGTTCAAGTGTGCAGGTATCTCAATGGACCAAGTTAAGAAGAAATTATTCTCTTTATCACTCAAGGGACGAGCTGCGGAATGGTATAAGATGCTGAAGAATGACCGATCTATTGGATGGGAGGACATTGTACCTCTCTTTTATTCTAAATTCTATCCTCCAAGTGAGATTCATAAAGATCGGAATCAAATATATAATTTATGGACTCAAGATGGAGAGAGTATTTCCCAAGCGTGGGGGAGATTGAAGTCACTAATGCTCAAATGCCCCATTCATGAGCTCCCCAGTAATATTGTTATTAATAAATTCTATGCAAGGCTTTCTCTTCATGATAAGGATTTATTGGATGCTTCTTGTTCTGGATCATTTACACGTATGAAGGAAGAATCTAAATGGGATCTTCTCGACCGCATTCAGAAAATACTGAAGGATGGGAGAATGATAAAAGAAGAAAGTTAGGTATTAATTATGATTATGAATGCATTAAATCTTTTATGCAAACTGATGACTTTTGTAATACTAGTGATGTTTATGGTCTTGATTCTCAAATTCTTACAAAATGTTTTAAGGCTTTTGCCTCTTATCTTGATGTTCCCAAAAAGGAGTGTAACAAGTACCATGCACCTTATAAAGATATTGTTAATTGTGTTCCTGCTAGAAATATTGAAGTTTGTACTACTGATCGTGTTTTGCCTGAACCTTATATTGAGAAAGTACCTTTCCCTGCAAAGGTAAAGGAACATTCTATTGTAACTAGTGTGGTTAATAAAAGTAAAAAAGAAAACTATAGAACCTGATGAGCAAATAACTGTTGAACCTGTGGGTAGCAATAGTAAAGGACTTGGTTACTGAAAATGTAGAAGATGGACATATTATTTTTTGTGAAGATGCTTCTAATATTGTTTCACATCCTAGTAAATCCAAGAAAACTAGTGTTCATGTGCTTTCTATCAGAATAGGTGATCATTGCTATTATGGTTTATGTGATATTGGTGCAAGTTCTAGTGTTATTCCTTACGAGCTTTACAGGGAAATTATGCATGAAATTGGTTCTTGTGAACTTAAAGAAATTGATGTGGTTATTCAGCTTGCTAATAGAGAGACCATCTCTCCGATTGGAATTGTTAGACATGTGGAAGTTTTTTGTGGTAAGATTAAATATCCTGCTGATTTTCTATTACTTGGTTCAGCTGCTAGTAAGACTTGTCCTATAATTTTTGGTAGACTTTTCTTGAATACTTGTGGTGTTATTATAGACTGTAAGAAGGAGAAATTCTTACTAAATTTGATGGAGATTCTTATGAGTTTAATTTTTCTAAGTTTGCTAAAGCTTCTTATAAAACTGAATTGCCTAATGAAGATTTTAGAGTTGAACAACTTGCTTCTATTGCTCTTGCTCCTAAGGGCATCTCCAGCGGCGCGATGCATTTCGGACGTTCAAACGGACGCGTCGCGTCGGCCCAAATAGTCAAAATCGTCTGGGCGTCCGTTTGCGTCGGGGGTGGCTCCAACGGCACGACGCATAATTTTTTTTCCATTCATGAAGCCATAATTTACATTAATAAAAAACATAAAAAACCCTTAAAGGCGTGGTAAAAGTAGGTGCTGCCTACTGCTCGTTGTCGCTGACGAGGTCAATGAACTCCGGCGTCGGCCATGGAATCTTGTACGCCGGCGGTGGAGGAGGTACCGTCGCTTGCGCAGGAGGTTGTGGCTAGGGATCCCACGCCGGAGCAGCAGGCGGAGCGCGGTTGTTGGAACGCGTCGGCGTTGCCGGAGGAGTCGCCGGCCTCCCCTGCGCGAGCGCGGACTTGCGGAGCTGGATTGCGAGCCCGTCCCACAAAGCGAGATCGTTGAGCTCGTCTTGCTCGCTGCTGGCCAGTGCCATGGCAATGGCCTCCTCCTCGGAAATATCCGGCGGCTGGGTCTCCAGATCCCACGCCGACCCACCGTCGTCGTGGTCGTAGTCTGTCATGTCCACGTCCTCATACGCGTCCTCGTCCTCGTCCGCGTCCTCCTGGCCGTTCTCTTCTTCTTCTGCGGCGATCTCGCGGTCGAAGTAGTCCACACCACCGAGGTAGCCAGCGCGGCGGCGCGCGTCGAACTCCCACGTCCCGAATTAAATCCAGTTGTAGGAGTTCAGCGCGTACGCCTGATCCTCCCGCAGATCCGGCGGCAAGATCACTCGGTGGCGGCGCACCAAGTCCCGCCGCTCTTGGCCCTCGCGCGGCACGGGGGGACCAGCACGCGCCTCGAGTTGAGGTACCAGCCCCCTCCCGGCAAGTTCGCGTCCAGCCATGGTACCGACCGGTTTTCCTCCGATAGCTGCCGCGCAAGGTCGACATGGACGTACCGGCCGACCCGTGCCTTTTGCCGGACCGCGAGCCGCTAGCCCCGTGGTCGTTATTGGTCTTGCGGAACGGCCAGCATTTCTTCCCCATGGCGTCGGTGGGATGGATAGTGTGGGATCTAGCAATGGTTTGGTCGGGGAAATGGGCGCCGCTAGCGTCCCTTTAAGAGGCTCGGACACCATCTCGCTTTCAATGGCCTGCCACTGCAACGCCACCTAGCTGCGCACGCTCGCGGAAGCCGAGACGCGCCATTAACACGGCCCTGCAAAGGCTGCAGCGCACCGCCCGCAAGTAATATCGCGGAAGACGAAGCAGTTGTGCCCCTGCCAGGCGGGCCCGTGCGAGGACCGAGCGGACACTTTGCGCGTCCGCGCAGCATCTGCAGAGACGCAAACCTTGCGCATATTTGGGCCAGGTTTGCATCTCGGACGGCCCAGTCACTTTGTGTCGCGCCGTTGGAGGTGGTGCCAGACGCATTTTTGGTCACGGCGCACACAAATAGTCGCTCAACGTCCGTTTGCGTCGCGCCGCTGGAGATGCCCTAACAATGCTTTGCAGCAATATATGGATGATTAGAAAAGTGAGATCTTTATGGAGGAAAGGAATGAAATTGATGGGATTCTTCTTCGTCAACCGGATATGCTTAAGCATGATTTACCTGTGGAAGATTTGGGTACTCACAAGGGATTAACTTATCAATGCCTACAGATTGTAGACTAGGGTTTTAGTCGGAAGTAGAGGGCAAGTAGATCACGAAGGTTTCAGCCGAAAAGTACTCGACGATTAAGAAAACTAGGGTTGCGTGAAACAATGAATCGATCCTCTCTTTGTCCCTCGACTCCCCCTTATATAGGAGGCGGAGCCGAGGGATTCGTAATACACAAGTTACAGAGTCCGGGAGGGTTTCTAACCCGTCCCGTAAAATTACAAGTCTATATTTCCTAATATAACTCTAGCTTTCCTTAGTACTAACTTGGACTTCTGAATCTCCATATTCATCGAGTCGTGGGCCTTCAGTAAACCCCGGGTACCATCTTCGGCAGACCCATTGGGGATGCCTATGTCAGGTACCACATTACCACCAAAGGAGAATCCTGATTTTGATTTAAAACCTTCACCTGATGATCTTAAATATGATTATATTGATGATAAGAAAATATATCCTGTTATTATTAGTTCTAAACTTTCAGGACATGAAGAACAAAGATTATTGGGAGTATTGAAGAAGCACTGAGGAGCTATGGGATATACTCTTGATGATTTGAAGGGGATTTCTCCTACTATATATCACGATGCTATTAATCTGGAACCGGATGGAAAGCCAGTTGTTGAACATCAATGTCGTTTAATTCCTAAGATGAAGGATGTGGTAATAAGTGAGGTATAACTTCTTGATGCTGGTATTATTTATCCTATTGCTGATAGTAGATGGGTTAGTCCTGTGCATTATGTCCCTAAGAAAGGAGGAATTACTGTTGTACCTAATGAGAAAAATGAACCTATTCCTCAAAGAGTAGTAGTTGGTTACAGGATGTGCATCAATTATAGAAAAGTTAATAAAGTTACTAAGAAAGATCATTATCCTTTACCTTTTATTGATCAAATGCTAGAAAGGTTGTCTAAGAAAACTCATTTTTGTTTCCTTGATGGTTATTCTGGGTTTTCCATATTGTTGTTAAAAAGCAAGATCAAGAGAAAACCAATTTTACTTGTCCTTATGGAACTTATGCTTATAGACGTATGCCTTTTGGTTTGCGTAATGCTCCTTCTACATTCAAAGATGCATGTCTGCTATCTTTCATGGTTTTTGTGAAGAAAAGTATTCATGGATGATTTCTCCGGCTATGGGGCTTCTTTTGATAATTGTTTGCACATTCTTGATAAAGTTTTGCAGAGATGTGAAGAAACTAATCTTGTTCTTAATTGGGAGAAATGCCACTTTATGGTAAATGAAGGAATTTTTCTTGGACATAAAATTTCTGAAATAGGTATTGAAGTCGACAAAGCCAAAGTGGAAGCAATTGAGAGAATGCCCTGTCCAAGGGATGTTAAAGGTATTCGCAGTATTCTTGGTCATGCTGGTTTCTATAGGAGATTTATTAAGGATTTCTCTAAAATTTCAAAGCCTCTTACTAATCTTCTTCAAAAGGATGTACCTTTTGTTTTTGATGATGATTGTAAGGAAGCTTTTGAAACTCTAAAGAAGGCTTTAACCACTGCTCCTATTGTTCAACCACCTGATTGGAATTTACCCTTTGAAATTATGTGTGATGCTAGTGATTTTACGGTAGGTGTTGTTCTTGGACAGCGAGTAGATAAGAAGTTGAATGCTATTCATTATGCTAGTAAGACTCTTGATGTTGCTCAAAAGAATTATGCTACTACTAAAAAAGAATTTCTAGCTGTAGTCTTTACTTGTGATAAATTTAGACCTTATATTGTTGATTCGAAAGTTACTATTCATACTAATCATGCTGCTATTAGATACCTCATGGAAAAGAAAGATGCTAAGCCTAGGCCTATTAGATGGGTGTTGCTTTTACAAGAGTTTGATCTGCATATTGTACATAGGAAGGGTGCTGAAAATCCTGTTGCTGATAATTTGTCTAGATTGGAAAATATTTCTTATGATCCTATTCCTGTTAATGATAGTTTTCCAAATGAACAATTGGCTGCAATAAAAGTAACTTTGCGTGAGAGTCCTTGGTATGCTGATTATGCTAACTTTATTGTTTCCAAGTATTTACCTCTAACATTTACAGCTCAACAAAGAAGGAAATTCTTTTATGACTTGAGGCATTATTTTTGGGATGACCCACACTTATATAAAGAAGGAGTGGATGGTATTATGCGAAGATGTGTTCCGGAATATGAGCAACAAGAGATATTGAGAAAATGTCATGGTAGTGCTTATGGAGGACATCATGATGGAAATAGAACTACACAAAAAGTTCTACAATCAGGGTTTTATTGGCCTACCCTCTTTAAGGATGCAAGAAAGTTTATTTTATCTTGTGATAAATGCCAAAGGGTTGGTAATATTTCTAGACGAGATTAAATGCCTATGAGTTATTCTCTTGTTATTGAACCATTTGACTGTTGGGGATTTGACTTTATGGGTCCTTTTCCTCCTTCAGAGGGTTATACGCATATACTTGTTGTTGTTGATTATGTTACTAAATGGGTAGAAGCTATACCTACAAAGAGTGTTGATTGTGAGACCTCATTAAAAATACTTAAATATGTTATTTTCCCTAGGTTTGGTGTGCCTAGATATCTTATGACTGATGGAGGTTCTCATTTTATTCATGGTGGTTTTAGAAAGACCCTTGCTAGATATTATGTTAATCATAGAATTGCTTCAGTGTATCATCCTCAAACCGGTGGGCGAGTAGAATTATCAAATAGAGAAATTAAATCTATCTTGCAAAAGACTATTAATAAATCTAGGAAGAATTGGGCTAGTAAGTTAAATGATGCTTTATGAGCTTATAGAACTGCTTACAAAAATCATATGGGTATGTCTCCTTACAAAATGGTTTATGGAAAAGCTTGTCACTTGCCTTTAGAATTAGAACACAAAGCTTATTGGGCAGTGAAAGAACTTAATAAAGACTTTAAACTAGCCGGTAAGAAAAGGTTGCTTGACTTTTGAGTTCTCTAGATGAATGGAGGAATGAAGCTTATGAAAATGCTAGACTCTTTAAAGAGAAGGTTAAAAAGTGGCATGATAAGAGAATTCTTAAGAGAGAGTTCCAGGTTGGTGATAAAGTTCTATTGTATAGGTCTCGTCTCAGATTTTTTGCAGGAAAATTACTCTCGAAATGGGATGGACCTTTTATTATTGAAGAGGTGTATCGTTCCGGTGCCATAAAAATTGCTTCATTGAAGGATAACACTACACAAGTGGTAAATGGGAAAAGACTCAAACATTATATTTCTAGAGATTCTTATAACGAAGATATTGATATTGTCCAAGTGGTAACTCCGGAAGAATTCATTAAGGAGCAAATCCACGAATCTGCAGAGTCCGTTTTCGAATAGGTAACAATTTTAGTAAGAAAAAGTTCGCGTTAAACTTTCCAGGTTATATTTTTGTCATTTTTACTAAGTATGAAAAATTACGAGACAGAAACAGGTAGGAGAAGGTGCCCAGGGGCACCAGACCACCCCTAGGCGAGGGCCAGCTCCAGGCCGCGCCTAGGCATGGTCTGGGCGTCCTGTAGCCCCTTTCCGACCCGGGTTTGCCATGTTCCCTTCCTTATGAAACTTTTTGCTATATAATCCCCCAGATCCCCCGAGGTCTGTATATTGTGTTCTCGTCGTGTTTTCGTTTCTATCTGTTTCTGTCCAGATGTCATCCCGGGGTTCATCTTCAGAGCGTCACGAGCTTCAACGCCGGCGCAAGCTCCTCCGTGATCTTGATCGGGGGACTCTTGCTGGACGGATGGAGGAAGTGAAGGAGATATCATCAAGCGAAGAGGGATAGATTGTTGCAAGATTGAGGGCAAGAAAACCTACACTTGTAGGATCAATTAACGCTGGACGTGCTTTTTCTCATAATATGCAGGGACCAATACCACTAGTTCTAGACCTCAGTTCCTTCCCTGCAGCAGAGGAAGCCATTCGAGTCACCGATGAGTTTTGCGATAAATATCGAGCTCTGAGGAAGGAGGTGGAGATTCTCCGAGAGGAGAACAATAGGCTTCGCAGAATCTTTGGAGAACTTTCTTACTCCAACCATGGATGCACCACCACCACCGAAGGAGTAATTCATCATTGGTATTGGCATCCCCTTGGCTTGTTCCAAGTTTGGGGGAGTGTCGCGGTATCACACTATTATCTTTTACCTATTTACTTTTTAGTAGAGTCATATCATGAGTAGTGGAGTTATCATATGGGATAGTTTGCAGTGTGGAGGTATCTCTCCTTTAGTCGATTATCTATGTATCCCTTGGTGTGAGTTTCCGTTATGGAATATTAATGAGAAGTTTTTATAATTTACTTTCTGCACATCTTATTTTAGTTTGTGATTTCTATCATATGACTAATCTTATTGGTTAGTACTAGTATCACTTTGGGAGCATCAAGTAATTCTAGTTGGTCTTGGCAAACTTAGCATTGGTCAGTAGCAACATTACTTTGAGGCTTAAGTAGAAAAGAGAGAAATACATATAGATATATTATTCCATTATCTTTATTTCTTGTTGGCTCATAAGCTTAATATTCTTAAGATTGAATCATTTGTACTTCCAAGGAAGATTGCATGATTGTTTTCTATCACATGTATATTTGTTTGTTTGGCTCAACTCTTATGCTTGCTACCCAACCTTGCTAGCCAAAGACATGTACTGAGAGGGAATGCTTCTCGTGCATCCAAACCTTGAACCAAAAACTCATTCCATTCGTGTCCACCATAAACTCTACCTGAGCGTGTGGAACCTCTGTACTCAAGAGAGATCATCAAAACTAACAAATGTCAAGAAAGAAACACCCTACGCTTAGCACTCCCCGGCAACGGTGCTAGGAAATAGCTTGATGGCCTGCAAGAACAACATGGTCATTCATGTATATTTTCGCGGAAGTACTATTTCCTGTTTTTATATCGTATCCCAATAAGGAGCGCATGAAGATGTTTATCAGCGTTGTTTCTGTCGCACCCAAGGTTTCACAAGTCTTAGGTAAATTGACTGCAAGAATTGAAATGGAAAGCGGTGAGTATGATTGATAAGAGTTTTGAGTATTGATAGTGCAATAAAGTAAAGTGCATAAAAGTAAACAGCTAATAGTAAATAAACGAGTTTTTGCAGATAGAAAAGTAGGCTCGGGGAGACTCGGTTCATGGTGATAGTGAATGTGCCATGTGGAATAAATGTGATAAGTGAATATGATTCTTCATATTTATATTTGAGAAGGCAAGTAACCCGTAAGAGAGAAAGATTCCTCTTGGTAGATTTCATCTTCCTCCAATAATCCTTCTGCCTGTTACCAAAGTCATGGTCAGCGCATCTATTAAGGTGGTTAAACCGGAGTAAAGCTTTAAGCTTGGTGGTTCCTTGTGATTCCTCGAGTATTGCTAGATCCTCTTTGATATCGGCCGTGTCACTCGGGGGTCACCGATTCACTAGCACACAAGTTCATGTTTATGAGTTATTGGGATCATGCTATCTTGGCCCTTAAATTAGATAACAAGATAAACATTCATACTCATATACAAAATAATCTCAAACATAAGTTCGCAAATGGATGGAATAAAATTGGGACATCACATCTCACCAATCCCCTACATCTCCCACACCAATGGGATCTACTCACACATGAGAGGAGAATAACATAATGAAATCATAGCAAAGTAAATGGAGTTCATCTTGATATTACCGTAGCAAACCACAATAGTTGAAGATCAAATCAAATACAAACCAGGATGAAATAGAGGTTTCAATCCCTAATCTTACAAGTATGAATCGCTCTCTCTTCGATGGAGTCAAGTTTGGTCTTCTCCTTCTTCAGATCTGATCTCCTCTATTCTGGTGTGAATGGTGGTTGTTGTGTTCTATTTTTCGTCTCCGTGCCTTCACAAAAAAGGTTTGTTTTGATAATACGAAGGTGGCGCCGGTCCGTATGGGCGGACGGTACGGGCAAGCCCCGCCCGTACCGATGTCCGTTAAAGCCTCTCCGTCACCAGGATCAAGTTTGCCTCAAAAGGAAATGTCTTTATTTCGTTTTAATTAGCCCATAAATGTCCTTAGATCCTCCAGATATGATGGTTTCCTTAAACACATAGTTGAAAGCAAGGTTTCGCTTGGATCGCGATATTATCGTTAGTTGAAACACACAATCCAATGAAAAACCAATGAAACTGAAAGGACGAGATGTCACCTAGAGGGGGGTGAATAGGCGTTTAAAAACTCTTACGGATTTGGGTTGTAAGAATGCGGAATTAAACTAACGTTTATTTTACAAGTACAAATCCTAAATATGCTAGGCTCAACTAAGTGCAACAATAACAACTAGAGCTAAGCAAGATAGGCACAATATATATGAACAACAAGTGATAGCAAGATATAATAGATACTTCAAGCACAATGGCTATCACAAGGAAAGTAAGCTCGGGTATAGAAATAACCGAGGCATGCGGAGACGAAGATGTATTCCCGTGTTCCCTTCCTTTGCAAGAAGGTGCGTCACGTTTGGAGAGGTGGAGGTCCCACGAAGGATTCCCAAACACCATGAAGGCTCACCTTCTTCTCCGAGCAAAACCCACGAAGGATAATGGCCCTTTGAAAGGACACGGATGTCGCCTAGAGGGGGGGTGAATAGGCGATTTAAAACTTTTACGAGATGGGCTTAACAAATGCGGACTAAAACTAGCGTTTACTTTGTCAAGCCCAAAGCCTATATACTATGGTTCACCTATGTGCACCAACAACTTATTCTAAGCAAGAGTTCACCTATGTGCACCAACAAATTATGCTAAGCAATACAGGCAAGTATGTGATAGCAAAATATATATAACTTCAAGCACGATGGATATCACAAGGTAAAGTGCATAAGTAAAGAGCTCGGGTATAGAGATAACCGAGGCACGCGGGAGACGATGATTTATCCCGGAGTTCACACTCTTGCGAGTGCTAATCTCCGGTGGAGAGGTGCGGTTGCTTAGTGCTCCCGAACGCCACAAGAGGCTCACCTTGAGGTGTGGTTGCTCGATGCACACCAATGCCACAAAGGCCTCACCCCAAGATGCGGTACTCACACCACACACCGAACGTCACGAAGGCGCCTCACCTAAATCTCCGGTGACCCTCGCCAGAAAGGCCTAGGTCACGGTTCCACTAAGGGATTTCCTTCGAGGCGGAAACCGGGCCTTACACAAAGATTGGGGCACACATCCACAACTTAATTGGAGGCTCCCAACAAATCGCCACAAAGGCCTAGAAACCGTCTAGGGTTCCAAGAACCCAAGAGTAACAACCTTCTTACTTTCACCACCACGAATCACCGTGGAGAACTCAAACCGATGCACCAAATGCAATGGCAAGAACACCACAAAGATGCTCAAGTCCTTCTCTCTCAAATTCCAACAAAGCTACAAAAGCTATTCGGGGAATAAGAGAGGAAGAACAAAGGAATTCACAAAGAACACCAAGATCAAGATCTAGAGAGTTCCACTCACAAAGAAATGGATTTGATTGGTAGAAATGTAGATCTAGATCTCCTCTCTCTTTTCCCTCAAGAATATGCAAGAATCATGGGAGGAATCAAGAACTAGGGCAAGCTTTGAAGTACAACAATGGAGGGGAGAGAGAGAAAGTGAACCAACCAGCCCAAGGAGGAAGAAGGGGGTCTTATATACCCCCTCCCAACGAAATATGACCGTTTGGGGCCTCCCGAGGCCGGAAAATCCGCCCCGGGCCGGATTATCCGCCCCCCCCCGAAATCGCCCCTGGACTCGGGCCGGATATTTCCCCGGAATTGGCCATTCGGGCCGGATTATCCGCCCCCCCCGAGAAAACTCGAAACACCAAAACTAAAACGGGCATAACTTTAGCATCCGGACTCCGATTTTGATGATCTTGGGCTTGTTTTGAAGCTAGGAACAAGCTCTACAAGATCATGCAGGAAACCATCATAGTCCAACAAGGGAGGATAGAAACAAATGATGAAAGGTTTGACCTATCTAAAAAAGACATACCGGTAAAACCTCCAATCTCGAAAATGCAACAAGTTGCCCGTGCAAAAACCATTCTTGATGAACTAGAGCTTGTCATGAGAATAAGAACAAGCTCTAAAACATAACATGGATAAGATCCAAATAAAACCAAGAAAGATGATGAACCAAACTCGAAAACGCAACAAATGATCTATGCGAAATCCGTTTTCGATGAACTAGAGCTTGTCATGAGAATAAGCACAAGCTCTAAAACATCACATGGAAAAGGTCCAAATAACAACCAAGAAAGATGATGCAAGGATGCAAAGGTTTGAGCTCTCTACGAACGATACGATCGAGTTACTCACTCGAGAGCCCTCTTGATAGTACGGCAACTAAACTATAAACCGGTCTCCAACTACACTATGAGACCGGTGAGAAAGAAACCCTATCAAGAGCAAACCTTATACTTGCGCATTCCACTTGAGCTTGATGACGACGATCTTGACCTCAACAAGATGGAACACCTTTCTTGCTTGTGCTTGCTTGACGAAGTCTTGTGGATTGCTCCCCCATAATCCACCATGGGAGAGCTTCTTCTTCGGCGCATCTTCACATAACCATGACCACCATGTGGATTGCTCCCCCATAATCCACCATGGGAGAGCTTCTTCTTCGGCGCATCTTCACATATCCATGATCACCATATGGATGGCAAGACTCAAGCAAAGGATCTCTTCGAGATGGCTCATCTTGAACTTGCACTTCATTTCTCCATGGCAAGCTTCAAGCTTATGAACTCTTCGAGTTGGCTCATCTTGAACTTGCACTTCATTTCTTCATTCTTCATCATGTTGATGTCTTGAAGTAACTTGAGGGCTCACTTCATCTTCATCTTCAAGACATACTTGACACTTGATATCCTTCATCAATTTCTTCTTATTGCAACCAAATACAAACATGTTGATGTCTTGAAGTAACTTGAGGGCTCACTTCATCTTCATCTTCAAGACATACTTGACACTTGATATCCTTCATCAAATTCTTCTTATTGCAACCTTGAAGCCAACATATGGTTCAAGAATTGCCTATGGACAACTCCTACAAATATAACTCAATGCAAACATTAGTCCGTAGGGATTGTCATTAATTACCAAAACCACACATGGGGGCTCCATGCACTTTCAATCTCCCCCATTTTGGTAATTGATGACAATCTCTTTGAGAGGGTTTATATAAGGAATTGAAGTAGCAAGCAAGTTGAATATATAGAGCAAACTCCCCCATAATATATGCGTGTGTGAATGATCTTGACTTTCATTGCATATATTGGCATTCAAAGCCTAGTGGAGTTTCCTCTAACTATTCAACTATGCAAAGCAACAAGATGCAATGCAATAAAGGCACATGCTTAAGCACAAAGCAAAGACATAACCAAATTCCCTTAAACCCTCCAAACTTCTCCCCCATTGGCACCAATTTCCGAAATGGGTGAAAAATTTAGAAGGTCAATATAGTGAGAGTTCCTCCATAGCGTGTGCATTTCTCATAATTTGAGTGGAATCAAATGCACGTATCCAATGACGAATATTCGGAAGGAATCACACTATAGATAGGATCAAAGATTGCAAAAAGATAACAAAGTCTAGAAGCTTCAACAAATGAAGCAAGCAACCAAATGAACCACAAAGAAGATACCAAAAGAAAGATAGATATTATGATAAGATCAAGAAGATTACTCTAAATAATATGAGGAAGCTCCCCAAGGTTTGTGCACAAAACTAGACAACTTGCATTGGAGTATAAAGTGCACAAACATGGAATTATCACTCCCATAATATCATTAAAAAACAAAAGATACCAAGTGAATCAAACTCTAATGATCACCAAAAGATAGTGCTCTAAATCAAATGAGGAAGCTCCCCAAGGTACATGCATAAATTAAAATGTTGTATTTGAATACAATATGCATAACATGGAATCATCACTCCCTCATTACCATTTAAAACACAAACATTTGCAATAGATCATAGATAGAAAAATAAGCTTAACACTTGCAACAAACAAATAGTTGAGCAACAAGAAAGAGGCACCATAATAAAAAGGCTCAACCAAGAGGATATGTGAAAGGCGTGATAAAGCATATTATAAGACTATTACAAGGATGAGAAAAAAACATCATAGTCTTCAATGAATTATATGCTTAGCATGACCAATCAACACGCAATAAATAAATAAGATATCAAAAGGAGATGTATCATCTCTTATGTGTATAAGTTTCTCTAAGTGGGCAATATCACAAAGATATTTATCCACAAAGAAACATGCACACACAAAATAGATACGCAAGAAATATAGCATGATATCCAAGACAAAGTCATGCAATATACCAATAAGAATTTTTGCTTAATAGCATGGCCAAAGGCTCAATTTTATCTTATGGTACATTCATGAACTTCCACCATAAACACATAAAATACATCACAAATATCCACAAGGGATAGAAGATAGTTGGGATGCGTTGAGAAAGGCAACAAGTATCACAAACGAGGATACTAAAAGAAATAACTCAATTTGCACTTTCATCGATATTGCACATGTGAGAGGCTTGAGGAATTGATATGCAATAAAATTGCTAGATAGGCATAGATGGGATGGGTGAATCATGATCATGATTTAATATACTTCCCAACAAATGCACTCCTCTCAAATTACTCACATTCACAATAAAGAGGTTTCATTAAGACTTTTGCAAGAAGCACACTATTTGCAAATCAAGAGATTCATGCCAAGATGCAACCATAAGGTTGGATACAAGAAAAGTATGTATGAGAAGATACTTGTTACCAAGATAGCATTGGTGTGGATGTAGTAGATATGTGTTCGTTGACCATCCTAGCTTGCCTCAAGTTACCATTGAGTCACCACTTCTTTCCAAGAGTGAGACAAGCATCCAATGCATATCCATTGTACCTCAGGGTGGGCATAAAAACCGTGAAACCGAAAACCGAACCGAAGCCGAAACCGAACTAACCGAAATCTCGGTTTTTTCCAATAACCGTTATTTTTTGGGTTTCCATTTATACTAACCGAATTAAATTTGGTAGAATTCGGTTTTTAGACCCACCAACCGAACAAGACCGAATAGACCGAATTGAGTAACCTACATCAATTTGTGCATAAACCGATCATTCCATAGAAGCCCAATTCCGTTTCATGTTCCAAAAATTGTTCATTCAATGTATGACTTTGGTCTTTGATGTACTAGCTTTTTCTGAATATAGCGTGAAGCCTGCATAATAGAACACGTTGCTCGAAGTCTTAGCTACCCCTTTTAATCGCTCACGAGTGATGCACCTGTACCACGAGTGCCGCAGCCTAACAAATAGCATCCCTCCATGATTGGTGCTCATTTGTCGATTTCTTGCGTAGTTGATGCTCTTTGTGTTGATATGTCAATCAATATTTGCTTTCTTCGGTGATGCCTACTATTTGTTCAAGTGAGTAGGTTTATTCGGTTTTAACCGAAAACCGAGCCAATTTGTCGGTTAGCAGAATCTTCGGTTTCCTAAATTTTCATGCCAATTTCGGTTACCATTTTTGAAAACCGAATTTGTTCAAAAACCGCAAAAACCGAACCGAAATTTCGGTTAAAACCGAATGCCCACCCTGAATTGTACCTAACACAAAGGTAAGTACAAAATGGTCCTCAAACTAATTGGGTCCGAAGTAGTTAGACACACTACAACATATAGGACAAACTCCACAATACTATGTGCATATAGATATGAAATTGAATTTCATGCACATCTTAATCAAATTAGGATTTGATGGAGTTTACCCTATATATTGGATCAAAGAAAGTAACACATGCCATAAGATATACATATATTAAATATGCATGCACAATACTTTCAAGAACCAAAGGAAGATACAATTTGGACAAAACACCAAATAAATCAAGAGACAATGGTTGCCCAAATTATATCAAAGAATCAAATCAACACAAGATTTACTCCAAAGACTTATCTCATAATAAGAAGCTAATTAAGCCTAAACACAAAGGAATGAGATAACCAACTCCCAAGAGAGCAAGGTACCAACAAATAAACCAAACCCTCGACACTTTTTATGATGGCACAAAGTACCAAAAAGAAAATTTTATGTCTCCCAAAACCAAATTTTTGATAATGATCAAGAGATGTTAAGCATTCTAATAAATATAGAAGAGCTCCCCCAAGATTGGTGCATTATCTAGGATTTTTCATATGAATACAAAATGCACAAAACTAGGATCATCACGCTACCTATATCTTCTAAAAATGCTAGAAAGTTTGAATAGACAACTTAGATCCATAAGTTGCAAGGAAGACACATGGGAGTCAAAGCACAACAAATTCATGGCAATAAATAAGACAATTTAAACACAAGAGCCAATGTAAATATGATCAATAAATTCTACCCAATAATAGATTGCCAATTGTCCTAGGACAAGAGGTATTAGGAAATATTTTCCGGTGGTAGTTTGTAAGTATATGTAAGATCATTTTTACACCAAATAAAGCATATGGTAAAAGATAAGAGTTAACCATCATGCAAAGAGAGTTTCTTGATAGCTTCAATTAGTCATACCAACATGCAAAGCAATTAATAGTATTCATACCAACATGCAAAGCAATTAATAGTATTCATACCAACATGCAAAGCAATTAATAGCATTCATACCAACATGCAAAGCAATTAATAGTATGACTTCAAGCACATGGTTTTCCAAAAATGTATTGAGGGACACATTGTGAAAAACCATGCCAAGAAAAACTTTCACAAATAAGATCCACGAAGATATTTGCAATGAAGCCATTTAAGCAAATTGGAACTTGTTTGAGCAAATTTGCCACATAGGAGAGAGATAATTTACGATATCAATTCTATGTGACACAACCTCAAATGTTCACATTTTATAGGCTTGTAATATACACAAAGCTTATTACTCCCCCATAATGTGATAAGGAATTTATTTTCACAAGAGGCAAATAAGATCCAACTAGAGATATTAATGGACATTAGAATTTGAATTTCTCATGAAGATGACATACCACATAGCGACTAGATAATCTCGCAATATCAATTCTAAGTGATATTCCTCATGTACACACATTGTTTAGGATCATGAAATTCCCAAAGGAATATCACTCCCCCAAAATGGGATAGTCCATTAATCGCTCATAAGAGCCATATAAGATACAACAAGATGCAAAGAGGCTCCAACACAAACACAAATACATGGTGTGCAAACCAACATGCATAGACTTGATTTCTTAAGCAAAACAATTAGGAAGCACAACATATACAAACACATGTTAGGAACAAAACTAACACATGCAAAGGGGCGAGTAACTTTCAATGTAAATGAGTTGAGCACATGTTACCGCAAGGAGGAACATTGGGTATATGATAGAAGTAAGATAACCAAAAGACTTGGCTTGATATAATATAAATGATGAAGATCCCTTAATTCTTCATGATGTAGCCAAGTCTCCAATGCCCTCCAAAAAGCACCTATTGATCAAGTTTTGGATTGTTGGTCCCCAACTAAGTTGGGTCCTAAGAGGTTAGTCACAATAGGCTTGGCAACCCAAATGGTTCTTTTCTTGACACCACTTTGAGCACCAACAAATTTGGCAAACACATTGCCACCCTCATCCTTACGAAGAGAATAAACATCATCAATGGTGATAGAGTTGGATGAGGTACCAATAGTGCAAAAGGAGGAGATGTGACCCTTCTCACGGCATATGTAGCAAGTTCTTTTCTTCTCCTTCTTCTCACTAGATTTCTCCACAATGGGAGCATTGGCTTGAATCTTCTTGGGAAGTGGAATTTCTTCAACTTGAGGTTGAATATGAGTTTGAGCTTGAGGCCGCTTCCCTTTTTTCTTCTCCTTCAAAGGGCAAGATCTAACATGATGCCCTTCAATTTTGCACTTGAAGCAAACAATCTTGGCCGGGTCTTTGACTTGTAATTGGCCCTTCTTAATCTTGTTGTTCTTGGACTTGTTCTTGTTGTTGGAGTTGAATCCAAGTCCACTCTTGTCATTGGGGGATTGTTGCACACTTAACATCTTGTCAAGTTTGCATTTCCCTTCATGACCCTTTACCAAGTCGTTCTTCAAAGAAGAGACTTGGGCCTTGAGCTCTTTGATTTCCTCTACATGGTTAGTAACAACACAAGTACTAGAGGAAGTAGAACCTTCATTGTTAGAGCAACAAGGCAAGGAAGATAATTCATCACAAGATTTAGCAATATTATGAGTGGATGAATTACTAGGAATAGCACACGACAATATAACATTTTGAGTAGTAGTGCTAGTACCCACATGAGGAACACAAGGTGTTGCCTTAGATATTATAGCCTCATGAGCTAACTTTAGCCGGCCTATCATGCATGAGAGGCTAGAAGATCCTCATAGGAGCTAGAAAGCTTTCCATGATTTTCTTCCAATTTCCCATAATTGCTAGTTAGCAATTTAAGTTGAGCCCTTAGCTCAACATTCTCCTTCAAGATAGATGCTTCACAAGAAGTAGAGTTAGTAGCACACGCATCATTATTAATAGCAATGGGAGAAAGCAATTTGTCATGCTCTTTTAGATAAGAAGCTTTAAGTTGCTCATGCGACTCGGTGAGTTTGGTGAGCGCACTCTCAATAACCCTTGAGCCCTTTTTGAGTTGCTCAAAATCCTCAAGGAGTTTAGCATTAACAAACACAAGCTTATCATTTTTTTAGCTTTAGTTCATTTGCCACCTCAAGAGCTCTATCATGGTTTTCCTTTTCTCTAGACAATTCTAGAGCAAAGGTTTCCTCAAGAGCTTCCTTGGTGGTTTGTTCTTCTTCAAGTTCATCCTTTAGAGATGCCACATCATTGGCGTACTCACGTTCAAGAGCACCCTTTTTATCAATGGTGTTCTCATGCATCCAAATAAGTTTTTGGCTCTCAATAGCGGTAGTCAAGATTTCAAAGAAGTGAGAGCAAGCAATTTTATCTTTGCAAATAACCTTGAATACACTCTTACCCTTATCGCGTAGAGAGACAACCCAATCCTCTTCTTCATAGACATCCTCATCCTTATCACCACGAGAAGTATGAGGTTCCATGGTAGGAGATACCGTGGAACCCTTGGCCATAAGGCACATATGAGCACCGTGAGATAAAGATGAGGAGTTACTTGAGGCTCCTTTCAAGATCTTGTCTTGACCAATAGAATCTTCGGTTTCCTCTACAATGTTAGTCACACAACAACTAGAGGAAATAGAAGCATTTTTATCATGGCCACAAGACAAAGCAAGCATATCATCATTAGATTTATTCAAGCAACTTACACATGATATGCAAGGACTATCAACACAAGCATGTAAATCATTTCTAGTGCTAGATGTGTTTAAGTCCAAAGATGAACCATTGCAATGAGATATAGATGAAGGATCATCACGGCCGGAAGTGGAAGCAATACAATCATCCTTAATAATATTGGACACATCATATTTGTCTTGAAGCTTTGTCCATAATTCATGAGAGCTCCCAAAAGGCATGATTGACGAAGTAACTACATTGCTCACAACAATGGAAAACACATGAGAAGCAAGAGCATCGAGGCAAGAGTTTTCCTCCTCCTCAAGAGATAAATTTTGAGGATCCTTAGGAGAAGAAAAACCCATGCCAAGAAATCGCTCCATGTCCGGGGACATACCCCGTAAGATTTTAAGCACATAAATTTTCCATAGATCATAATTTGTGCCATCAAATATAAACAAGTTATTGTGCGCTAATCCCCTAACCGACATCTTTACTCTCAAGGTGGTGAAGCCTAAGAATGAGAGACCTCGCTACGATACCAATTGAAAGGACACGGATGTCGCCTAGAGGGGGTGAATAGGCGATTTAAAACTTTTACGAGATGGGCTTAACAAATGCGGAATAAAACTAGCGTTTACTTTGTCAAGCCCAAAGCCTATATACTATTGTTCACCTATGTGCACCAACAACTTATTCTAAGCAAGAGTTCACCTATGTGCACCAACAACTTATGCTAAGCAATACAAGCAAGTATGTGATAGCAAGATATATATAACTTCAAGCACGATGGCTATCACAAGGTAAAGTGCATAAGTAAAGAGCTCGGGTATAGAGATAAGCGAGGCACGCGGGAGAAGATGATTTATCCCGGAGTTCACACTCTTGCGAGTGCTAATCTCCGGTGGAGAGGTGCGGTTGCTTAGTGCTCCCGAACGCCACAAGAGGCTCACCTTGAGGTGTGGTTGCTCGATGCACACCAACGCCACAAAGGCCTCACCCCAAGATGCGGTACTCACACCACACACCGAACGCCACGAAGGCGCCTCACCTAAATCTCCGGTGACCCTCGCCACAAAGGCCTAGGTCACGGTTCCACTAAGGGATTTCCTTCGAGGCGGAAACCGGGCCTTACACAAAGATTGGGGCACACATCCACAACTTAATTGGAGGCTCCCAACAAATCGCCACAAAGGCCTAGAAACCGTCTAGGGTTCCAAGAACCCAAGAGTAACAACCTTCTTGCTTTCACCACCACGAATCACCGTGGAGAACTCAAACCGATGCACCAAATGCAATGGCAAGAACACCACAAAGATGCTCAAGTCCTTCTCTCTCAAATTCCAACAAAGCTACAAAAGCTATTGGGGGAATAAGAGAGGAAGAACAAAGGAATTCACAAAGAACACCAAGATCAAGATCTAGAGAGTTCCACTCACAAAGAGATGGATTTGATTGGTAGAAATGTAGATCTAGATCTCCTCTCTCTTTTCCCTCAAGAATATGCAAGAATCATGGGAGTAATCAAGAACTAGGGCAAGCTTTGAAGTACAACAATGGAGGGGAGAGAGAAAGTGAACCAACCAGCCCAAGGAGGAAGAAGGGGGTCTTATATACCCCCTCCCAACGAAATATGACCGTTTGGGGTCTCCCGAGCCGGAAAATCCTCCCCGGGCCGGATTATCCGCCCCCGAAATCGCCCCTGGACTCGGGCCGGATATTTGGCCGGATATTTGCCGGAATTGGCCATTCGGGCCGGATTATCCGCCCCCGGAAAGCTGCAGAAACACCAAAACTAAAACGGGCATAACTTTAGCATCCAGACTCCGATTTTGATGATCTTGGGCTTGTTTTGAAGCTAGGAACAAGCTCTACAAGATCATGCAGGAAACCATCATAGTCCAACAAGGGAGGATAGAAACAAATGATGAAAGGTTTGACCTATCTAAAAAAGACATACCGGTAAAACCTCCAATCTCGAAAATGCAACAAGTTGCCCGTGCAAAAACCATTCTTGATGAACTAGAGCTTGTCATGAGAATAAGAACAAGCTCTAAAACATAACATGGATAAGATCCAAATAAAACCAAGAAAGATGATGAACCAAACTCGAAAACGCAACAAATGATCTATGCGAAATCCGTTTTCGATGAACTAGAGCTTGTCATGAGAATAAGCACAAGCTCTAAAACATCACATGGAAAAGGTCCAAATAACAACCAAGAAAGATGATGCAAGGATGCAAAGGTTTGAGCTCTCTACGAATGATACGATCGAGTTACTCACTCGAGAGCCCCTCTTGATAGTACGGCAACTAAACTATAAACCGGTCTCCAACTACACTATGAGACCGGTGAGAAAGAAACCCTATCAAGAGCAAACCTTATACTTGCGCATTCCACTTGAGCTTGATGACGAAGATCTTGACCTCAACAAGATGGAACGCCTTCCTTGCTTGTGCTTGCTTGACGAAGTCTTGTGGATTGCTCCCCCATAATCCACCATGGGAGAGCTTCTTCTTCGGCGCATCTTCACATAACCATGAACACCATGTGGATTGCTCCCCCATAATCCACCATGGGAGAGCTTCTTCTTCGGCGCATCTTCACATATCCATGATCACCATATGGATGGCAAGACTCAAGCAAAGGATCTTGATACGTCTCCGACGTATCGATAATTTCTTATGTTCCATGCCACATTATTGATGATATCTACATGTTTTATGTATACTTTATGTCATATTTATGCATTTTCTGGCACTAACCTATTAACGAGATGCCGAAGAGCCGGTTGTTGTTTTACGCTTGTTTTTGGTTTAGAAATCCTAGTAAGGAAATATTCTCGGAATTGGACGAAATCAACGCCCAGGGGCCTATTTTTCCACGAAGCTTCCAGAAGTCCGAGGAGTAAACGAAGTGGGGCCACGAGGTGGCGACACAGCAGGGCGGCGCGGCCTGGGCCTTGGCCGCGCGGCCCTGGTGTGTGGGCCCTCGCGTCGCCTCCCGACCTGCCCTTCCGCCTACATATAGTCTTCGTCGCGAAACCCCCGATGCCGAGAGCCACGATACGGAAAACCTTCCGGAGACGCCGCCGCCGCCAATCCCATCTCGGGGGATTCGGGAGATCGCCTCCGGCACCTCGCCGGAGAGGGGAATCATCTCTCGGAGGACTCTTCACCGCCATGGTCGCCTCCGGAGTGATGAGTGAGTAGTTCACCCCTGGACTATGGGTCCATAGCAGTAGCTAGATGGTCGTCTTCTCCTTATGTGCTTGATACGTCTCCGACGTATCGATAATTTCTTATGTTCCATGCCACATTATTGATGATATCTACATGTTTTATGCATACTTTATGTCATATTTATGCGTTTTCCGGAACTAACCTATTGACGAGATGCCGAAGTGCCGGTTCTGTTTTCTGCTGTTTTTGGTTTCAGAAATCCTAGTAAGGAAATATTCTCGGAATTGGACGAAATCAACGCCCAGAGTCTTAGAATTGGACGAAGCTTCCAGAACACCCGAGAGCCGCCAGAGGGGAGCCCTGGGGGCCCCACACACCAGGCTGGTGCGGCCAGGGGGTGGGTCGGGCCCCCCTACTGTGTCGTCGCCTCGTCAGCCCTACGACTCCGCCTCTTCGCCTATTTAAAGGTCCCTGACCTAAAACCTCGATACGGAAAAGCCACGGTACGAGAAACCTTCCAGAGCCACCGCCATCGCGAAGCCAAGATGCGGGGACGAGGAGTCTCGTTCCGGCACGCCGCCGGGACGGGGAAGTGCCCCCGGAAGGCTCCTCCATCGACACCACCGCCATCTTCATCAACGCTGTTGTCTCCCATGAGGAGGGAGTAGTTCTCCATCGAGGCTCGGGGCTGTACCGGTAGCTAGGTGGTTAATCCCTCTCCTATGTACTTCAATACAATAATCTCATGAGCTGCCTTACATGATTGAGATTCATATGATGATGCTTGTAATCTAGATGTCATTATTCTAGTCAAGTGGGTTTTACTTATGTGATCTCCAGGAGACTCCTTGTCCCACGTGTGTAAAGGTGACGAGTGTGTGCACCATGTGGGTCTCTTAGGCTATATTTCACGAGAATACTTATTCACCGTTATGAATGGCATAGTGAAGTGCTTATTTATATCTCTTTATGATTGCAATGTGTTTTGTATCACAATATATCTGTGTGCTACTCTAGTGATGTTATTAAAGTAGTTTATTCCTCCCGCACGGTGTAATGGTGACGAGTGTGTGCATCGTGTAGTACTTGGCGTAGGCTATGATTGTGATCTCTTGTAGATTATGAAGTTAACTATTGCTATGATGGTATTGATGTGATCTATGCCTCCTTTCGTAGCGTGAAGGTGACGAGTGTGCATGCTATGTTAGTACTTGGTTTGGTTATGTTGATCTGTCGTGCACTCTAAGGTTATTTAAACATGAACATCGAATATTGTGGAGCTTGTTAACTCCGGCATTGAGGGTTCGTGTAATCCTACACGATTAGTGGTGTTCATCATCCAACAAGAGAGTGTAGAGTCTAGCATTTATCTATTTACGTTATGTGATCGATGTTGAGAGTGTCCACTAGTGAAAGTATGATCCCTAGGCCTTGTTCCTAAATACGCTATCGTCTGCTTGTTTACTTGTTTTACTTGCATCTCTACTGTCCGCAATATTACCACCATCAACCACACGCCGATCCCGGGCAAGCACTTTTACGGCGCCGTTACTACTTGCTCATATTTATTCATACCACTCGTATTTCACTATCTCTTCGCCGAACTAGTGCACCTATTAGGTGTGTTGGGGACACAAGAGACTTCTTGCTTTGTGGTTGCGGGGTTGCATGAGAGGGATATCTTTGACCTCTTCCTCCCTGAGTTCGATAAACCTTGGGTGATCCACTTAAGGGAAACTTGCTGCTGTTCTACAAACCTCTGCTCTTGGAGGCCCAACACTGTCTACAAGAATAGAAGCACCCGTAGACATCAAGCACTTTTCTGGCGCTGTTGCCGGGGAGGAAAGGTAAACGGCACTCACACACCGGACCCCGGCAACGAAGCACTTTCTTGGCGCCGTTGCCGGGGAGGAAAGGTAAAAGGTACTCACACTCCGGTCCCGGGTAAAGTACTTTTCATGTTGCCGTTGTGTGTGTGCTCGAAGCTATTTCCTTTAGATCCTGCAATTGCATCTTTTTGTTTCTTGTTTACACTAGTTAGGCATAATGGAAAACAACAAAAATATGAGAGATCTTTATGAACTTTATCTTGAATTAGGACATGATGTGTTTGAAGAGAGAATTAAAAAACCCATGGAACTTTATATGCATGCTAATGGGAATGTTATTAATATGAATGCTTTGAACACTATTGTTGCTAATGCTATGGAAAATTCTAAGCTTGGGGAGGTCGGTTTTGATGAAAATGATCTCTTTAGCCCTCCGGGTATTGAGGAGAAAGTTTATGTTGATTATGATATGCCTCCCATATATGATGATTATAATGATAGTGGTCTTTTGGTGCCACCTACTATGGAGGATAAATTTAATTATGATTACAATATGCCTCCTATATTTGATGATAGCTACTTTGTTGAATTTGCTCCCACTACAACTAATAAAATTGATTATGCCTATGTGGAGAGTAATAATTTTATGCATGAGACTCATGATAAGAATGCTTTATGTGATAGTTATATTGTTGAGTTTGCTCATGTTGCTACTGAAAGTTATTATGAGAGAGGAAAATATGGTTGTAGAAATTTTCATGTTACTAAAACACCTCTCTATGTGCTGAAATTTTTGAAGCTACACTTGTTCTATCTTCCTATGCTTGTTACTTTTTTCTTCATGAACTTGTTTATTTACAAAACTCCTATGCATAGGAAGCATGTTAGACTTAAATTTGTTTTGAATTTGCCTCTTGATGCTCTCTTTTGCTTCAACTACTATTTCTTGCGAGTGCATCATTAAAACTGCTAAGCCCATCTTAATGGCTATAACGAAAGAACTTCTTGGGAGATAACCCATGTGTTTATTTTGTTACAGTACTTTTATTTTATATTTGAGTCTTGGAAGTTGTTACTACTGTAGCAACCTCTCCTTATCTTATTTTATTGCATTGTTGTGCCAAGTAAAGTCTTTGATAGTAAGGTTCATACTAGATTTGGATTACTGCGCAGAAACAGATTTCTTGCTGTCACGAATCTGGGCCTAATTCTCTGTAGGTAACTCAGAAAATTATGCCGATTTATGTGAGTGATACTCAGATATGTACGCAACTTTCATTCAATTTGAGCATTTTCATTTGAGCAAGTCTGGTGCCTCAATAAAATTCGTCTTTACGGACTGTTCTGTTTTGACAGATTCTGCCTTTTATTTCGCATTGCTTCTTTTGCTATGTTGGATGGATTTCTTTGTTCCATTGACTTCCAGTAGCTTTGGGCAATGTCCAGAAGTGTTAAGAATGATTGTGTCACCTCTGAACATGTGAATTTTGATTATGCACTAACCCTCTAATGAGTTTGTTTCGAGTTTGGTGTGGAGGAAGTTTTCAAGGGTCAAGAGAGGAGGATGATATACTATGATCAAGAAGAGTGAAAAGTCTAAGCTTGGGGATGCCCCGGTGGTTCACCCCTGCATATTTCAAGAAGACTCAAGCATCTAAGCTTGGGGATGCCCAAGGCATCCCCTTCTTCATCGACAAATTATCAGGTTCCTTCTCTTGAAACTATATTTTTATTCGGCCACAACTTATGTACTTTACTTGGAGCGTCTGTGTGCTTTTGTTTTTGTTTTTGTTTGAATAAATGCTTGTGTGGGAGAGAGACACGCTCCGCTGGTTCATATGAACACATGTATTCTTAGCTTTTAATGTTCATGGCGAAGGTTGAACTGCTTCGTTAATTGTTATATGGTTGGAAACGGGAAATGCTACATGTGGTAATTGATAAAATGTCTTGAATAATTTGATACTTGGCAATTGTTGTGCTCATGTTTAAGCTCTTGCATCATATACTTTGCACCCATTAATGAAGAAATACATAGAGCTTGCTAAAATTTGGTTTGCATATTTGGTCTCTCTAAAGTCTAGATAATTTCTAGTATTGAGTTTGAACAACAAGGAAGACGGTGTAGAGTCTTAAAATGTTTACAATATGTCTTTTATGTGAGTTTTGCTGCACCGTTTCATCCTTGTGTTTGTTTCAAATAACCTTACTAGCTTAAACCTTGTATCGAGAGGGAATACTTCTCATGCATCCAAAATCCTTGAGCCAACCACTATGCCATTTGCGTCCACCATACCTACCTACTACATGGTATTTCTCCGCCATTCCAAAGTAAATTGCTTGAGTGCTACCTTTAAACAATTCAAAATTTATCACCTGTAATTTGTGTCAATGTTTTATAGCTCATGAGGAAGTATGTGGTGTTTATCTTTCATTCTTGTTGGGCAACTTTCACCAATGGACTAGTGGCTTCATCCGCTTATCCAATAATTTTGCAAAAAGAGCTGGCAATGGGATTCCTAGTCCCAAATTAATTAACCTAAATAGACACTCCTCCATGGTATGTGATTGTTGGACGGCACCCGAAGGATTCGGTTAGCCATGGCTTGAGAAAGCAAAGGTGGGGAGGAGTGTCATCATAATAAAACTAAAATAAAAAGGCACTCCTTCATGGTATGAGATTGTTGGCGGGCACCCGAGGATTCGGTTAGCCATGGTTTGTGAAAGAAAGGTTGGAAGGAGTGCCACCCAAAAATAAAAATAATTCATGGGAGCCGCTCTTTGAAGGTTTGTCTGGCAAGGGGGTTAGAGTGCCCACTACCATTCGTTGACAACAACAAACACCTCTCAAAATTTTACTTTTATGCTCTCTTTATGTTTTCGAAAACCAAAGCTCTAGCACAAATATAGCAATCAATGCTTCCCTCTGCGAAGGGCCTTTCTTTTACTTTTATGTTGAGTCAGTTCACCTATCTCTCTCCATCTCAAGAAGCAAACACTTGTGTGAACTATGCATTGATTCCTACATACTTGCATATTGCACTTGTTATATTACTTTACATTGACAATATCCATGAGATATACATGTTATAAGTTGAAAGCAACCGCTGAAACTTAATCTTCCTTTGTGTTGCTTCAATACCTTTACTTTGATTTATTGCTTTATGAGTTAACTCTTATGCAAGACTTATTGATGCTTGTCTTGAAAGTATTATTCATGAAAAGTCTTTGCTATATGATTCATTTGTTTACTCATGTCATTACCATTGTTTTGATCGCTGCATTCATTACATATGCTTACAATAGTATGATCAAGGTTATGATGGCATGTCACTCCGAAATTATCTTTGTTATCGTTTACTGCTCGGGACGAGCGAAACTAAGCTTAGGGATGCTGATACGTCTCCGGCGTATCGATAATTTCTTATGTTCCATGCCACATTATTGATGATATCTACATGTTTTATGCATACTTTATGTCATATTTATGCGTTTTCCGGAACTAACCTATTGACGAGATGCCGAAGTGCCAGTTCTGTTTTCTGCTTGTTTTTGGTTTCAGAAATCCTAGTAAGGAAATATTCTCGGAATTGGACGAAATCAACGCCCAGAGTCTTAGAATTAGACGAAGCTTCCAGAACACCCAAGAGCCGCCAGAGGGGAGCCCTGGGGGCCCCACACACCAGGCTGGCGCGGCCAGGGGGTGGGCCGCGCCCCCCTACTGTGTCGTCGACTCGTCAGCCCTACGACTCCGCCTCTTCGCCTATTTAAAGGTCCCTGACCTAAAACCTCGATACGGAAAAGCCACGGTACGAGAAACCTTCCAGAGCCACCGCCATCGCGAAGCCAAGATCTGGGGGACAGGAGTCTCCGTTCGGCACGCCGCCGGGACGGGGAAGTGCCCCGGAAGGCTCCTCCATCGACACCACCGCCATCTTCATCAACGCTGCTCGTCTCCCATGAGGAGGGAGTAGTTCTCCATCGAGGCTCGGGGCTGTACCGGTAGCTATGTGGTTAATCTCTCTCCTATGTACTTCAATACAATAATCTCATGAGCTGCCTTACATGATTGAGATTCATATGATGATGCTTGTAATCTAGATGTCATTATTCTAGTCAAGTGGGTTTTACTTATGTGATCTCCAGGAGACTCCTTGTCCCACGTGTGTAAAGGTGACGGTGTGTGCACCATGTGGGTCTCTTAGGCTATATTTCACGAGAATACTTATTCACTCGTTATGAATGGCATAGTGAAGTGCTTATTTATATCTCTTTATGATTGCAATGTGTTTTGTATCACAATATATCCGTGTGCTACTCTAGTGATGTTATTAAAGTAGTTTATTCCTCCTGCACGGTGTAATGGTGACGAGTGTGTGCATCGTGTAGTACTTGGCGTAGGCTATGATTGTGATCTCTTGTAGATTATGAAGTTAACTATTGCTATGATGGTATTGATGTGATCTATGCCTCCTTTCGTAGCGTGAAGGTGACAGATGTGCATGCTATGTTAGTACTTGGTTTGGTTATGTTGATCCGTCGTGCACTCTAAGGTTATTTAAACATGAACATCGAATATTGTGGAGCTTGTTAACTCCGGCATTGAGGGTTCGTGTAATCCTACACGATTAGTGGTGTTCATCATCCAACAAGAGAGTGTAGAGTCTAGCATTTATCTATTTTCGTTATGTGATCGATGTTGAGAGTGTCCACTAGTGAAAGTATGATCCCTAGGCCTTGTTCCTAAATATCGCTATCGTTGCTTGTTTCTTGTTTTATCGCATCTCTACTGTCCGCAATATTACCACCATCAACCACACGCCGATCCTGGGCAAGCACTTTTACAGCGCCGTTACTACTTGCTCATATTTATTCATACCACCTGTATTTCACTATCTCTTCGCTGAACTAGTGCACCTATTAGGTGTGTTGGGGACACAAGAGACTTCTTGCTTTGTGGTTGCGGGGTTGCATGAGAGGGATATCTTTGACCTCTTCCTCCCCGAGTTCGATAAACCTTGGGTGATCCACTTAAGGGAAACTTGCTGCTGTTCTACAAACCTCTACTCTTGGAGGCCCAACACTTGTCTACAAGAATAGAAGCACCCGTAGACATCGGTGCTTCATTGTCGGATCTTGTGAGCTGCCTAACATGATCAAGATCATCTATCCGTAATGATATATGTTGTGTTTGTCGGGATCCGATGGATAGAGAATACTATGTTATGTTGATTATCAATCTATTACCTATGTGTTGTTTATGATCTTGCATGCTCTCCGTTATTAGTAGAGGCTCGGCCAAGTTTTTACTCTTAACTCCAAGAGGGAGTATTTATGCTCGATAGTGGGTTCATGCCTCCATTAAATGCGGGACGGTGACGAGAAAGTTCTAAGGTTGTGGATGTGCTTGTTGCCACTAGGGATAAAACATTGATGCTATGTCCGAGGATGTAGTTATTGATTACATTACGCACCATACTTAATGCAATTGTCTGTTGTTTGCAACTTAATACTGGAAGGGGTTCGGATGATAACCTGAAGGTGGACTTTTTAGGCATAGATGCATGCTGGATAGCGGTCTATGTACTGCTAAAATGGCTACTCCTGAAAATAATAAGTTGTGTGACTTCACAACCACAAATAATAATGATTTCTTATGCACACCTATTGCTCCACCTGCTACTACAGCAGAATTCTTTGAAATTAAACCTGCTTTACTGAATCTTGTTATGCGAGAGCAATTTTCACAGTGTTAGTTCCGATGATGCTTGCTGCCCATCTCAATAATTTTGTTGAATTGTGTGAAATGCAAAAGTATAAAGATGTAGATGGTGACATTATAAAATTAAAATTGTTTCCTTTCTCATTAAGAGCAAGAGCTAAAGATTGGTTGCTATCTCTCGCCTAAGAATAGTATTGATTCATGGACTAAATGCAAGGATGCTTTTATTGGTAGATATTACCCCCTGCTAAAATTATATCTTTGAGGAGTAGCATAATGAATTTTAAACAATTAGATAATGAGCATGTTGCACAAGCTTGGGAAAGAATGAAATCTTTGGTTAAAAATTGCCCAACCCATGGACTGACTACTTGGATGATCATCCAAACCTTTTATGCGGGATCGAACTTTTCTTCGCGGAACCTATTGGATTCAGCTGCTGGAGGTACCTTTATGTCCATCACTCTTGGTGAAGCAACAAAGCTTCTTGATAATATGATGATTAATTACTCTGAATGGCACACGGAAAGAGCTCCACAAGGTAAGAAGGTAAATTACGTCGAAGAAACCTCCTCCTTGAGTGATAAGATTGATGCTATTATGTCTATGCTTGTGAATGATAGGACTAATGTTGATCCTAATAATGTTCCCTTAGCTTCATTGGTTGCCCAAGAAGAACATGTTGATGTAAACTACATTAAAAATAATAATTTCAACAACAATGCTTATCGGAACAATTCTAGTAACAACTATAGGCCATATCCTTATAATAATGGTAATGGTTATGGTAATTCTTATGGGAATTCTTACAACAATAATAGGAACACACCCCCTGGACTTGAAGCTATGCTTAAAGAATTTATTAGTACACAAACTGCTTTTAACAAATCTGTTGAAGAAAAGCTCAATAAAATTGATATTCTCGCTTCTAAAGTTGATAGTCTTGCCTCTGATGTTGATCTTTTGAAATCGAAAGTTATGCCTAATAAGGATATTGAAAATAAAATTGTTACTACAACAAATGCCATCCAAGTTAGAATTAATGAGAATATAAGATTAATGGCCGAATTGCATGCTAGGTGGGAAAGAGAAGAAAATGAAAAACTAGCTAAAGAGAATAATGTAGCTAAAGTTTGGATTATTACCACCACTAGCAATGCTAATGATTCACATGTTGCTACACCTCCTACTATCAATGGTAAAATAATTGGTGTTGGCAATGTTACTACTCCTAGTGCAAAGCGTGCAAAACTGCCGGAAACTGCTAAAACTGCTGAAACTGCCTGTGTTAAAACTGCTGAAATTTTTTCCAACATTGGGGATGATGATCCCATTGCTGTAGATCATAATGGTTTGGATTTTGATGATTTCCACATCTCTGAAGTTATAAAGTTCTTACAAAAACTTGCTAAGAGTCCTAATGCTAGTGCTATAAACTTGGCTTTCACAAAACATATTACAAATGCTCTCATAAAAGCTAGAGAAGAGAAACTAAAACTTGAAACCTCTATTCCTAGAAAGTTAGAAGATGGTTGGGAGCCCATCATTAAGATGAAGGTCAATGACTTTGATTGTAATGCTTTATGTGATCTTGGTGCAAGTATTTCCGTTATGCCTAAGAAAATTTATAATATGCTTGACTTGCCACCATTGAAAAATTGTTATTTGGATGTTAATCTTGTTGATAATGCTATAAAGAAACCTTTGGGGAGAGTTGATAATGTTCGCATTACCGTTAACAATAACCTTGTCCCCGTTGATTTTGTTCTCTTGGATATTGAATGCAATGCATCTTGTCCCATTATATTGGGAAGACCTTTTCTTCGAACTGTTGGAGCTATCATTGATATGAAGGAAGGTAATGTTAAATATCAATTTCCTCTCAAGAAAGGTATGGAACACTTCCCTAGAAAGAGAATGAAGTTACCTTTTGATTCTATTATTAGAACAAATTATGATGTTGATACTTCGTCTCTTGATAATACTTGATATACACTTTCGCGCCTAGGCTGAAAGGCGTTAAAGAAAAGCGCTTATGGGAGACAACCCATGTTTTTACTACAGTACTTTTATTTTATATTTGAGTCTTGGAAGTTGTTTACTACTGTAGCAACCTCTCCTTATCTTAGTTTTGTGCATTGTTGTGCCAAGTAAAGTCTTTGATAGTAAGGTTCATACTAGATTTGGATTGCTGCGCAGTAACAGATTTCTTTCTTCGTCACGAATTTCGACCTGCCTCTCTGTAGGTAGCTCAGAAAAATATGCCAATTTACGTGCGTGATCCTCAGATATGTAAGCAACTTTCATTCAATTTGAGCATTTTCATTTGAGCAAGTCTGGTGCCTCAATAAAATCCATCTTCACGGACTGTTCTGTTTTGACAGATTCTGCCTTTTATTTCGCATTGCCTCTTTTGCTATGATGGATGAATTTCTTTGTTCCATTAATGTCCAGTAGCTTTGTGCAATGTCCAGAAGTGTTAAGAATAATTGTGTCACCTCTGAACATGTGAATTTTTATTATGCACTAACCCTCTAATGAGTTGTTTCGAGTTTGGTGTGGAGGAAGTTTTCAAGGATCAAGAGAGGAGGATGATACAATATGATCAAGGAGAGTGAAAGCTCTAAGCTTGGGGATGCCCGGTGGTTCACCCCTGCATATTTTAAGAAGACTCAAGCGTCTAAGCTTGGGGATGCCCAAGGCATCCCCTTCTTCATCGACAACATTATCGGGTTCCTCCCCGAAACTATATTTTTATTCCATCACATCTTATGTGCTTTGCTTGGAGCGTCGGTTTGTTTTTGTTTTTGTTTTTGTTTGAATAAAATGGATTCTAGCATTCATTGTGTGGGAGAGAGACACGCTCCGTCTGTTGCATATGGACAAATATGTCCTTAGGCTTTACTCATAGTATTCATGGCGAAGGTTGAATCTTCTTCGTTAAATTGTTATATGGTTGGAATCGGGAAATGCTACATGTAGTAATTCTAAAATGTCTTGAATAATTTGATACTTGGCAATTGTTGTGCTCATGTTTAAGCTCTTGCATCATATACTTTGCACCTATTAATGAAGAAACACCTAGAGCTTGCTAAATTTGGTTTGCATATTTGGTCTCTCTAAAGTCTAGATAATTTCTAGTATTGAGTTTGAACAACAAGGAAGACGGTGTAGAGTCTTATAATGTTTACAATATGTCTTTTATGTGAGTTTTGCTGCACCGGTTCATCCTTGTGTTTGTTTCAAATAAACCTTGCTAGCCTAAACCTTGTATCGAGAGGGAATACTTCTCATGCATCCAAAATCCTTGAGCCAACCACTATGCCATTTGTGTCCACCATACCTACCTACTACATGGTATTTCTCCGCCATTCCAAAGTAAATTGCTTGAGTGCTACCTTTAAAATTTTCATTCTTTACCTTTGCAATATATAGCTCATGGGACAAATATCCTAAAAACTATTGTGGTATTGAATATGTACTTATGCACTTTATCTCTTATTAAGTTGCTTGTTGTGCGATAACCATGTTCCCGGGGACGCCATCAACTACTCTTTGTTGAATATCATGTGAGTTGCTATGCATGTCCGTCTTGTCTGAAGTAAGGGAGATTTACCACTCATTTAATGGTTAGAGCATGCATATTGTTAGAGAAGAACATTGGGCCGCTAACTAAAGCCATGAATCATGGTGGAAGTTTCAGTTTTGGACATATATCCTCAATCTCATATGAGAACATTAATTGTTGCTACATGCTTATGCATTAAAGAGGAGTCCATTATCTGTTGTCTATGTTGTCCCGGTATGGATGTCTAAGTTGAGAATAATCAAAAGCGAGAAATCCAAATGCGAGCTTTCTCCTTAGACCTTTGTACAGGCGGCATAGAGGTACCCCTTTGTGACACTTGGTTAAAACATGTGTATTGCGATAATCCCGATAATCCAAGCTAATTAGGACAAGGTGCGGGAACTATTAGTATACTATGCATGAGGCTTGCAACTTGTAAGATATAATTTACATAACACATATGCTTTATTACTACCGTTGACAAAATTGTTTCTTGTTTTCAAAACCAAAGCTCTAGCACAAATATAGCAATCAATGCTTCCCTCTGCGAAGGGCCTTTCTTTTACTTTTATGTTGAGTCAGTTCACCTATTTCTCTCCACCTCAAGAAGCAAACACTTGTGTGAACTGTGCATTGATTCCTACATACTTGCATATTGCACTTGTTATATTACTTTACATTGACAATATCATTGATATATACATGTTATAAGTTGAAAGCAACTGCTGAAACTTAATCTTCCTTTGTGTTGCTTCAATACCTTTACTTTGATTTATTGCTTTATGAGTTAACTCTTATGCAAGACTTATTGATGCTTGTCTTGAAAGTACTATTCATGAAAAGTCTTTGCTTTATGATTCATTTGTTTATTCATGTCATTACCATTGTTTTGATCGCTGCATTCATTACATATGCTTACAATAGTATGATCAAGGTTATGATGGCATGTCACTCCAGAAATTATCTTTGTTATCGTTTACCCGCTCGGGACGAGCAGGAACTAAGCTTGGGGATGCTGATACGTCTCCGACGTATCGATAATTTCTTATGTTCCATGCCACATTATTGATGATATCTACATGTTTTATGCATACTTTATGTCATATTTATGCATTTTCCGGCACTAACCTATTAACGAGATGCCGAAGAGCCGATTCTTGTTTCTGCTGTTTTTGGTTTCAGAAATCCTAGTATGGAAATATTCTCGGAATTGGACGAAATCAACGCCCAGGGGCCTATTTTTCCACGAAGCTTCCAGAAGTCCGAGGAGTAAACGAAGTGGGGACACGAGGTGGCGACACAGCAGGGCGGCGCGGCCTGGGCCTTGGCCGCGCGGCCCTGGTGTGTGGGCCCCTCGCGTCGCCTCCTGACCTGCCCTTCCGCCTACATATAGTCTTCGTCGCGAAACCCCCAGTACCGAGAGCCACGATACGGAAAACCTTCTAGAGACGCCGCTGCCGCCAATCCCATCTCGGGGGATTCAGGAGATCGCCTCCGGCACCCTGCCGGAGAGGGGAATCATCTCCAGGAGGACTCTTCACCGCCATGGTCGCCTCCGGAGTGATGAGTGAGTAGTTCACCCCTGGACTATGGGTCCATAGCAGTAGCTAGATGGTCGTCTTCTCCTTATGTGCTTCATTGTCGGATCTTGTGAGCTGCCTAACATGATCAAGATCATCTCTCTGTAATGCTATATGTTGTGTTTGTCGGGATCCGATGGATAGAGAATAGTATGTTATGTTGATTATCAATCTATTACCTATGTGTTGTTTATGATCTTGCATGCTCTCCGTTATTAGTAGAGGCTCTAGCCAAGTTTTTACTCTTAACTCCAAGAGGGAGTATTTATGCTCGATAGTGGGTTCATGCCTCCATTAAATCCGGGACGAGTGACGAGAAAGTTCTAAGGTTGTGGATGTCTTGTTGCCACTAGGGATAAAACATTGATGCTATGTCCGAGTATGTAGTTATTGATTACATTACGCACCATACTTAATGCAATTGTCTGTTGTTTGCAACTTAATACTGGAAGGGGTTCGGATGATAACCTGAAGGTGGACTTTCTAGGCATAGATCCATGCTGGATAGCGGTCTATGTACTTTGTCGTAATGCCCAATTAAATCTCACTATACTTTTCATATCATGTATGTGCATTGTCATGCTCTCTCTATTTGTCAATTGCCCGACTGTAATTTGTTCACCCAACATGCTATTTATCTTATGGGAGAGACACCTCTAGTGAACTGTGGACCCCGGTCCATTCTTTTACATTGAATACAATCTACTCGCAATACTTGTTCTACTTGTTTTCTGCAAACAATCATCATCCACACTATACATCTAATCCTTTGTTACGAGCAAGCCGGTGAGATTGACAACCTCGCTGTTTCGTTGGGGCAAAGTACTTTGGTTGTGTTGTGCGGGTTCCACGTTGGCGCCGGAATCCCCGGTGTTGCGCCGCACTACATCCCGCCGCCATCAACCTTCGACGTGCTTCTTGGCTCCTACTGGTTCGATAAACCTTGGTTTCTTACTGAGGGAAAACTTGCCGCTGTACGCATCACACCTTCCTCTTGGGGTTCCCAACGGACGCGTGTTGTACGCGTATCAGATCTCTTCGAGATGGCTCATCTTGAACTTGCACTTCATTTCTCCATGGCAAGCTTCAAGCTTATGAACTCTTCGAGTTGGCTCATCTTGAACTTGCACTTCATTTCTTCATTCTTCATCATGTTGATGTCTTGAAGTAACTTGAGGGCTCACTTCATCTTCATCTTCAAGACATACTTGACACTTGATATCCTTCATCAATTTCTTCTTATTGCAACCAAATACAAACATGTTGATGTCTTGAAGTAACTTGAGGGCTCACTTCATCTTCATCTTTAAGACATACTTGACACTTGATATCCTTCATCAAATTCTTCTTATTGCAACCTTGAAGCCAACATATGGTTCAAGAATTGCCTATGGACAACTCCTACAAATATAACTCAATGCAAACATTAGTCCATAGGGATTATCATTAATTCCCAAAACCACACACGGGGGATCCATGCACTTTCACCCTTTCCTTATGGTTAACTTTTCCTCCACTCCGGAGATGGCAAGCTCCAAAACCACTTCACAAGCTCCACGAAGGAGAAGCCCGGGCCTCTTCACAATCTTCCTTGAAGAGATCACCGGAGCACCAACCGCCAAGCCAACTAGGAGGTCTCCCTCCAAGAGTAACAAGCTCACGGTCTCTCACTCGAACTAATCGTGGTGGAGAGCTCAACACTATGAAATGATGCAAACCAAGAACACTAGAGGTGTTCAAATCCTTCACACTCAAATCTCACTACAACAACAAATGCTAGGATGAGATTAGAGAGGAAGAACAATGGAGGGAATCAACAAAAGACTCCAAGATCTAGATCCCAAGAGTTCCCCTCACTTAGAGGAGGAATGGATTATATGAGGTTGTAGATCTAGATCTCCTCTTTCAAATCCCCCAAGAATATGCAAGAATCGTAGGAGGGAATGGAGAGGAAGAAAGCTCAAGAAAGTCAACAATGGTGGTCAAAAACGTGCCTTGGAACCCTAGGAACAATGGGGAAGAAGGCCCCTTTTATAGCCCATCAAAATATGACCGTTTGGGGGCAGAATCGACCCACCCGGTAGCAGCACTCGGTAGTACCGAGCTGGCTACCGACCTACCCGGTAGCAGCACTCGGTGGACCGGGCTGTGTATCGAAACTGTGATAACTTTTGCATCCAGACTCCGTATTCGATGATCTTGGGCTCGTTGGAATCACGACAACGAGATATACAACATTATGCGTAGAAACATCATAGTCCAACTATTGATTAAGAAACATAATGTAAAAGGTTTTGACCTATCTATAAAAGAGACACCGGTAAAACCTCCAAGCTCGAAAACGCAATAGAAGATGCATACGAATTCCGTTTTCGATGAACTTGGGCTTGTTGTAAAGCTAGCAACAAGCTCAAGAACCTCACACAGAGAAACACCAAGAAGAAATAGGGATATGCAAAGTATTCAAATGATTGAGCTCCCTAAGACGATGCGATCAAGTTACCCAACCGAAAGCCCCTCTTGATAGTGCGACTATCTATCCTATAATCCGGTCCCCCAACAACCACCTTGAGACCGGTAAAAGGAAAACTTAGCAAGGCCATACCTTTGCCTTGCGCATCCCGCTTGATCTTGATGATAGCTCTTCAAGCTCCACTTGATCATTGTTGCTTCGTGAAGACTCACAATTGATCCCCCATACACCATGATGGGATAGCTCCATTGATGCACATCTTCACATGTCCATTATCACCAAATGGACGTCAAGCTTCAAGCATGTGATCCACTTGAGATGCTCATCTTGAACTTGTCCAACTCGACCTTGATGACGATCACCACTTGATGTCATCCTCTATGGGCTATATGAGATCTCACTTTTGATGCATGCCCATGGAAAGGTACCTAACCCACATAGACAACACAAGGGCACATATATGATGGGTTAGTTCATAAAGCATAATTGACAAGGCTTACCATACCACATGACTTCGCGTGGCACATTCTTCATGCTTCATGTGTTGACCAAACTTGACTCTATTCTTCACTCCTTGTATTGGTCAACCTTGTATCTTCTCATGCTCTATCATACTATCTTGAGGTGTATAATGAACTCTTCATTTGTTTGCATGCTCTAAATCTTAGTCAACCATGGCTCAACTCATGAGCCTATCATGACACCGACTTAGAGCCATATATTGAGTTCTTCACTTGTAATCAAGCACTCAAGATCTTGATCCCTTGCTTATCACATAAGCTAGAGCATGGCTAATATTGAGTTCCACATAAGAACTCCATCTTCATTTCTTCTTCTTGATCATATCACATATATATCTTCAAATTGACGATCTTGATGCCAATACACAAGGTATATCTTTATCTTCATGGCATCCATACTTGAATCCAACGCATGGACTACAAGTAGTACCTATGGAATATTTCTTCATATAAACTCAATGAAAACATTAGTACATAGGGGTTGTCATTAATTACCAAAACCACACGTAGGGGCAAGGTACCCTTACAGAAACCAATAGATAGGTGGTGGAAAATCCATAGTAAAATGCATCGAAATTTGGAGCTATCAACATCCTCAAGCTTAGTTGTTAGTCGCCCTCGAGTGACAAAGTGATAAAAGAATAATAGCAAGAAATAAACCTTGGATAGAAGAGCTCACAAGTTCGAAGCAATATTAAATCCATCTTCAAAAACCTTGCGACTTCAAACATGATCATAAGATATTCAAATGGTTGCACCTAATATCGCATCCTAGCCACGTGTAGTTCATCAATCAAAATAAATATTAGGCCCATAGAAAGTGTCAAGAGTTTGACTAGGATCTCCAATGCATTGTTTCGGTGCCTCTCTTCTTATTGAGAGTAAAATTTGGTTTTTAAGCAACGAGTGATTTGATCAAGTTAAGGTTGCACATATATAAGTCGAAAGAGAATTAATCTTAGAGAAAATCATTAACCTCCACATCAAGAATCATGACTATCCAACACCCAATCCCCTCATTGCCTTTCAAGAAAATCCATTTAATAGTAACGAACTCATAACAAGTCCTTGAAGTGATAAATTGGATTCCGATGAAAGTTTCCAAGCAAGGGCCATGGGTGACCCTTTGGTACAGTTGTAACAACCATGGGGTTAGTGGAGGTGTTGGTTTCCCACGGGTGTGTAAAACAGCATGATGACACGCGTAAAGCTATATCAAGCATTGATTCAAGTGCTGACACGCGTAAAGCAATATCTCACATTGATTCACAACGTTAAAGTTTGTTATGTAGCTCAGCCACTATTAAGTTTTAATTCAATCAAACAATTCCTATCATGAGTGATATCAAATCACTTCATCGAGACATGTGGTTGAGCACTACCAAGATTAAAACCTTAAGACAAACACGTGGCACCAAAGTCATCAAGAGATGCTTGTTCTTGTTATAAAAAGATTGGAGTTCAATCCAATTATAGTTGTTTTTCATACATTATGCAATGATTGTGAAGCAAAACCAAAATAGTGACACTAGCATGGGAATTAAATTTATATGACGATGAGCTAAGTGGGAAGCGATAATAGAGTGCAACCAAGCAAATAATCATATGATCACGAATGGAATTACAACGAGAGCGAAGATAAGAATCAATACCTCATCTCGCTTGCTTGTCTTATCCCCAAGTCTTCCTCCCTTTCATTCCCATCACAAAGTCACTCGAGGTGAATAACTCAAGTAGATATCAAAGAAAATATGAAGAGAACTTCACACAAATAAGAACGAGGAAAGTTAACTATTTTTGTGTGTGTTTTCAAATAATTAAATGAAAGTAAACACACGAATAACAAAAAATATTAAGTATTTTTTGTTTGTTTTTGGTTATAGATGCAAAACAAGAATTAAACATGCAAATAACTAAAGAAGAAAACAAATGAAAAGAACAACCTAAAATATGAATGCAAAGGTGGAGGACTTAACCTCCCCAAACTTAGGTGTTTAGCTAACTTGGATCATTTCCCGCCAGCACCACCGTGTGGCGGCGGGTAGTAGGTCTGGAAGTGAGTGGTGAACTCACTGAAGCTCTAGGTGAGAGACAGAACATTGGTGTTCACGTCCTGCAACGTGCTCTCCACGTCGTCGACGCGACCCACCAAGGTGCGTACTCCTCCCATGGGACGTAGTCATATCCCGGCTGTTGCTGCATGTAGGGATGCTGCGGCGGATGCTGGTACTGTTGGTAATGATGGTCTTGACCGAAGTAATCCCATCCCTGGCCTCCCCACTGCTGGTCATCGTCTCCAGCTTGATCAACATGTTGCTCCCAAGCAGCGTCTCCTCCTGGGGCAGACGCTCGTCGAGCCGCTACCCTGAAAGCTTGGAACTCCTTCGATGAAAGCACCCAAGTGTTCTTCCCTAGAAAACCAAAAGGTCCAGAGAAAGGCAACAACTCCTCTATTTCACCGCCAACCTCAAAATAAAACTGATAAGCACGGAGACGAGGGTTCTCCCTGTAAACTCCAAGAAATTTGGTGCTAGCCATATGGTTAGCATCCAAAATACTTACTGCCCATGACTTGGTCGCCCGCAGGAATCCAGAAACAGCTAACGTAAGCAATTTGGGTGACTAACCCACCGCAACAGATATCACCTGAACTTGCCGCCCTCTGGCGGCGGAAGTGGTGGATGAGGAGGGCACCGAGGTTCATCTTGTGCCTCATGTTGGGGAAGAGCGCGCTGCAGATGACACTCATCTCGGGGCTAGCCATGGCCCCAGTATCCCACTTGGCGAAGAGAGAGTTTGCCAAGAAGGTGGCAAAGTAGCGGATGGTCGGGTTCCGGATGGTGGCGGACTTCTTCCGCAGATAGTCTTGGTTCATGTACACAGAAATATGTCGCCAGGATTTCCCTGCCTCCTCGACAACTTCATCAGTAATATTGAGTTCCCCAGTGGTGGCGAACCCGAAGCAACCGCAAAACTCCGCGAAAGTAAGATAGCGTGGTGTATTGTTCAACGAAAAAATCACAATGGTACGTCACCCAAGGGTAGCGAGGTCGACATGGAAGGTTGCAAGGAACTCGAGTGTGGCACGCTTGTACGTGTCACATTGGAGTGTCGAGAATACCTCCATGCCGGCGTTCCTCACTATCATGGTGAAGTCACTGTCGAGGCCATTGATGGTGAGGAAAACGCCATTGACCCACTATGTCGGGAGCACCCTACGGCCAGACATCCGGTTGTACTCCTTGTCGAAGTCGGTCTCGAGCACTTCCTTGCCCTTCCGCTCCTTCTTCCGCGGGTTGTTCTGGCTTCGCTCCATCGCTCGAACATCTCCGGAAAAAGCTCATTGTGCTGCAAAATATTTCATAAAAAATTTATTGGCATTAAGTTCCTATGGTATTGCACAACGATTACATGCACTAGCTTCGAATTCGAACATGCAGAATCAACAATTTTTTTAAAAACTACGAACTCATCTAGGTACCCAATATGAGAGATTCAACCGTTCATTGCTGCAAATAATACATGGATCGAATGAGAAACGTTCCGATGTGAAGAATTCCCCACTCAAACGAACGAAATAGGCGAAGAATCAAAGATTCTAGGGGATTAGGTTTGATTTTTGAGAGAAAGAGAGAGAAAGGAGAGAAAAATGGCTGGTTCGGGGGTTTCCCCTGGCCAGCCCGACGTTTTTGAGTCGCCACCGACGCGGTACGGGCGGGCGGTATGGGGCAAACCTGCCCGTACCGGTGGTCGCCGCCGTTGGATACGTTAGTTCACGTACGATCGAAAACCTAGATCTGGTATAGGCGGATGCCCCCGTACCGATGCCCGTTAAACTTACAGTAGGTTGTCAACGAAGATTCAAGTTTCTCGTCCGAACCGGTACGGGCAGGTGGTACAAACGGATGCCCCCATACCGATGTCCGCTAAACCCACTGAAAATTGGACAGAACTCATTGATTATGTTGATTGTGCGGTAAGGACAGGTGGTACGGTCGTACCCCGCCGTACCGTCGTCCTCTAAAACCACTGTTTTCAGCAATTCTCTTCTCTTTTCTTCCTAGTCTCTCGCTCGGGTCTTTTTCATCAAGAGTTTCTACAAATCATCAAAACTAAGTAGAATTTATTAGCACAATCCTAATGTCTACACGATTTAATAAAAATACTACAAGAAAAATTAAATTGCAAACTGATGGTGCTTATCGTAACGCTGACTTCACACTGTTGGGAAACCCCAAGAGGAAGGTATGATGAGCACAATAGCAAGTTTTCCCTCAGTAAGAAACCAAGGTTTAATCGACCAGTAGGAGAAAGGCGTGACTTCTGAAGGTGTTGTTGGCTGACTAGTGGCAGGGCGCACTACCGGCGTCAGCAACAAAGTGGAACCTAGACACAACACAACCAAAGTACTTTGCCCCAACTTACAGTGAGGTTGCCAATCTCCCCGGTTTGCTGAACATAAAGGATTAGACGTATCGAATGGAAGGAGATGTTTACAGAAAGTAATCAGAACAAGATTGCAGTTGAATTTATCAGTAAAGGAAATAGGACCAGGGTCCACAGGTCACTAGAGGCCTCTCTCCATAAAAAATAGCATGTTGGGTGAATAAATTACAGGTGGACAATTGACAGAATATCGATCGATACATGACAAGATGATTACTATGATAATTTGGTATTGGGCATTACAACATAATAGATAGACGGTAATCCAACTGCGTCTATGACTAATAATCCACCTTCAGCTTAGCGTCCGCACCCCTTCCAGTTGTTATCACCAGAATTTGACCGGATCAGAGGTGGGCCGCGATTAAGGTGGGCTTGAAGAATATACGCGGAAGATATACATGAATCGGCCTTGTATACAAAGTTTGGGCTAGTTTGCCCGTGTATCTGTAAATATAGTAGGATACGTGTCGGTTAGATAGAATTTGGCTCGTGCACGGTTGGGATTATTCCCACGTTAGAAAATCTACGGACTATAAATATGTATCTAGGGTTATTGAGAAAAACAACAATCACGTTCATCACAAACCAATCTAGGCGCATCGCCAACCCCTTGTTTCGAGGGTTTCTTCCGGGTAAGCATCATGGTGCCTAGATCGCATCTTGCAATCTAGGCAGTATACGTTTATTCGTTGTTCATGCGTTGCTCGTGCTGAAGCCTTGTTGATGGCGAGCAGCGTAGTTATCATAGATGTGTTAGGGTTAGCATTATTTCATCGTATCATATGCTTTCGTCCATGCAACCCTTAGACGTCTAGCCGCCCTTACACCTATCTTAGGTGTAAGGGCGGCACCTCGCTTGATCATTATTTAGCAGATTCGATCCGTTATGATTGCTCCTTGTTCTTCAAGGATTAGTTTAATATCTGCATAGTTAGGCCTTGCAAACGGGTTGAAGGATCCAGTAGCACGTAGGGTGTAATTTGTTAGCCCTAGATAAGATGTTCCGGGGATCAACTTCGTGTTGGTTTTTAGGCCTTGTCTAGGGTCGGTTTATTATCACCGTGCGTGGCTGCCAGGCTCAATCACGCGTAGGATGTTCCGATTATGTGGTGAAAACCGTAAATCGTCGTAGGTCGTTTTAGCTTTATATTGATCAAGCAGGACCACCATGTGATCGTAGACCTCATACGAACCATGGGTGGATCGGCTCCTTCAGCCGATTCACAGGACAACCCGAGAGCCGATCGAGGCTCGTATTTAATGTTTACGTGTATGCCATGCAGGAAACTAAGCGAAGCAAATCCATCACCTTCCTGACCAGGTATAGGTCAGGTGGCACGCCCTTGCACCAGCATCGGACGTGCGTGCCGAGGCTTTGCGGGCCGTCGCTCGAGGGACCGGGGCCAGCCGCGAGTCCTGGGAGCCTCCCGGCTCTACTGTGTTGCCCGTCGTTGCTCGCCGGTGGGTTTCTGACCGCAACACATTCTGGCACGCCCGGTGGGACCGTCTTTGACATCAACTGCATCGTCATCTACATATGAGATGGAGGAAGGGACTCCAGTCACGTACGAAGATCTGACTGAGGAGCTCAAGAAGAAGTATGACGAGGTCAAAGCTATCCTCGAAGCCGACCTCATCGGCTCTTTCCAAAGGACCCGCTCACACGGCATTAGGTGGAAAGGGTTCTCACCTGAAGGCGCGCTCGATGGAGTGGACCTGTCCGCCCCTTCAGAGGAACGCACCAGGTCTCTGCGTCGGGAGATTAATTTCATGGTAGCTCATTCGCTGCACCGCCATTCTGAGAGCCTGGTGAACACTTTGGAGCGTGTCGCCCTTCGGGTGATCCAGGAAATCATGAGGCATCAGTACTCTCCGTCAGGACCTGCTCTAGGGACTCACCAAGGAGAGATACCACTCCAGTCCCGACCACCGCTGCCGTTCGCGTTGGCGGCACCCGAAGTGCCGAGTTCACCGGCATACGTCGTCTACAAGATCGGTGGTGACCCTAGTGATTACCGGTTCTTGTATGAGGCGCCTAAGGAGATCCCTCACGGGTACACGTGCACATACGTGCCGGGCTGCAAGTAATCGGGCACTCACGAACCAGCACCGCAACAGCGGGGACTTCGGAACAGCGGGAGGAACTTCGGATCAGATCTTGAGAAGCGGACGTGGCTAGCTAAGTATGCCACTCCGACGAACCTCCGAGCTCAACTCCTGCGGCTGGCTCGGAGCTTGAGAAGCAAGCGTGGCTGGCTAAGTATGCCACTCCAGCGAATCTTCGAGTTCGACTCCCTGCAGCCAGCACCGCGGATCGGATCAGTACAATCTTGAGAGACCGGTTCGGCATGGTGCCGAAAAGGAGGGCAATCGGCTATTCCAAGCCGTACCCCAACGAGTACGATTTGATCCCACTACCACCCAAATATCGGCTCCCTGAATTCTCCAAGTTTAGTGGGTCAGATGGCTCCAATTCAATCGAACATGTGAGCTGATATTTGGCGCTGCTGGGCACGATCTCAGCATCAGATGAACTACGAGTGAGGTTCTTCGCACAGTCCCTCACAGGATCGGCTTTCGGGTGGTACACATCGCTGCCACCAGACTCAATCCGGACTTGGAAGCAGTTGGAAGAACAGTTCCACATGCGGTATCACTCGGAGGCTTCCGAGGCTGGCATTGCCGATCTAGCACAAGTACGACGAAGCGCGGAGAAACAGGTGTCGGAATACATCCGGCGCTTCGGGACCGTTAGGAACCGATGCTATTCGGCTCGTGTGACCGAAAAAGAAGCGATCGAGTTGGCGGTGGTGGGTCTCGCATCACCGATCAAGGATATGGCTTCCCAAGCAGACTACCCTTCACTGGCGTATATGGTTCAGAAGCTGTCATCATATGAACAGCGCCAACCAGAGTTGTACCAGGATAAATTCAAGCGTGCGGTAGTCCTGGTTGAGGCAGATGAAGATGAAGGCTCTACGGGAGATCAAGAGGTAGCAGTGGCTGAATGGACTCGGGGGCAAGCCCCGTGTCCTGCAAATGGGTTAAGCCACAAGGTCCTCCAAGAGGGCTTGACTTCGACGTGACCAAAGCTGAGCAAATTTTCGACCTCTTACTTAAGGAGAAGCAGCTAAAGGTACCCGAAGGCCACAAAATCCCCACGGCGCAGGAGCTGAACGGAAAGCCATACTGCAAGTGGCATAACACGTTCACCCATACCACCAACGACTGCAGGGTGTGGCGTCAGCAGATCCAAATGGCGATAGAACAAGGGCGTCTAATTTTCAGCCAGTACGCCATGAAAGTCGACACACACCCTTTCCCCGCCGTTAACATGGTGGAGTGCGCTTACCCTGGGAGGTGCCAGCCAGGTTTCTCGTTCGACATTAACATGGTAGGACCTGGGCACCACCCTGGTAAGGATAGAGACGAGGGCAGCTGGTCTCATAACAAGGACAAAGAGGAAGCCGCTCCACGCGATCGGCTCCGGCACGATGGCAAGCGCTGCATCACAGAGGGAGAAGTGAGGAATGTGCGATATCAGCGACCTCTCTCTGATCACCTCCTCAACAAATACGTGAGTCAATACGACCAACGCCGACGATACGACGACGATGACGAAAGAGACCGTCTGGCTAGCAGGGACGCCAGGAGACATCGTCGGCATGATCGCGACAAGGAGAGATATGAGCGCCACGCCAAGGAAAAGTCAAGAGAGCAAGACGACGTGGATAGGCACTGGGACTGTCCCTTCTTCAGACACCGCTGGGATTCGAGGAATGAGCCGATTGCCTACAATCGGCAACTGCCCAGAATGTAAACAGAAGAAGAAGGGTGCAGGAGACGTGTCAGTATTCAAACGTCTAGGACCTCTCCCATCTCGGAACAAGCACGCTGAGTCCTCTCGGGTGGAAGATCTCGAGGAGTTGGAAGACGACGATGAAGAAGAAGAAGATAAGTACCACCGGCCAAGGTGGTGCCCTGATGGACTCAGCCGTTCCCAAAAGCGTAGGGTTCAGCGACTACGTGGTTTGGAGGAAGCCGAAAGGTTATACCTGCACACGTTAAGGAAGGCGCGGCCTGATCTGGCCGCGAAAATTCAGCGAACTCTGGACGAAGAGGGTCGGCCACAAAAGAAAGAGTGGCGCCCCAAACAAAGGAAAGCCGATGATGAGACATCGGCTGGCACAAACATGGTGTTCATCCTTCCAGCGGAGTTTTGTGCTCCAGGATTAGACGAAGCACCTGTGGCACAACTTGACTGTGGCCCTCGGCCAGTTATCTTTGAGAAGCCACGAGAAAGGAGCTACAGACACCTGAAGGCCCTGTACTTACGAGGTTATATAAATGGGCAGCCTGTCAACAAGATGCTGGTGGATACCGGAGCGGCAGTCAACATTATGCCATACTCCATGCTACGTCGGTTGGGACGCTCTAGCTCGGATCTGATCAAGACCAACATTACAATGAGCGATTTCAACGGCCAAGCATCTGAAGCACAAGGTGTTCTGAACGTGGATCTGACCGTAGGAAGAAAAACCATCCCTACGACGTTCTTTATTGTCGATAGCAAGAGCACCTATGCTGTCCTGCTAGGGAGAGATTGGATCCACGCCAATTGTTGCATTCCATCCACGATGCACCAATGTTTAATACGATGGGATGGAGATGAAGTAGAGGTCGTCCACGCAAATGACTCAGCCGAGATTTCAACGGTTGGCATGAACGTTTGGGAGACGGCAGGCCAAGAGCCACTCTCAGGCATCACTTTGGACGACTGCGAGCGCATCGACGTGACAAAAGATGGGGTGAGGCTGGTCTTATCCACCGGCCTGACCGTGTAACAAGAGCAAAATCTATGGACGTACGTGGCAAGGCCGATCCTTGTGATCGGCCCCAAAAAATAAAAAGGGATAATTTTGTCTCAAGCATGGAGGCCGATTCCAGCAATCGGCCAAAATTATCCTCGCCATACGTTCTGCCTGTGTTCAACGTCGATCTAACGGGCGACGGAAAGCTGGGATACGGGTTTACATCGGCTGATGAGTTAGAAGAAGTCAACATTGGTCCTGACGGAGCCGATGTTCAAGTACATTGCCTTGGCTAACTACAGAGCCGATATCTGCACTTACCTGACAGATTCGGCTCGGGGGGCACCTAATCAGATGAACATGTGCGATACATGTGCAGTGAAATATTGGGGGCCGATAGAAAAATCGGCCAAGTAAAAAAAAAACTAAAAAATGTATGTACATGCAAGTCACAGCCGATGCACAGACATCGACTTGAAGAAAAGATGCGAAGACAACAGTATACAAGTACAGCCGATGCAAAGACATCGACTTCAGAATGTAGAAAGCCGATGCACAGCCATCGACTCTAGTACAACTTACACAGGATCTACCAGCTGGGTGTTCAAGGCGCGGATTTCGGCCAAGTCGGTCTTCAGTTCAGCTTTGAGGCTTTCTGCTTCCTGGAGGTGTCATCAGTCTGCCAAGGGAGAAGTTAGCCGATGAGAACGACAAGGGATCAGCATGCAGAATGAGCCGAGGAGAGGATGGAGTCACGTTTGATATCTCCTGGTTTGATGGAGAGGCTTGCAGTTCCTTGCGAGCTCTTTTGATGCATCGGCTCTTTGTGCGTAGGCTGCCCTGCCCCGCTTTGATGAGAGTTTGGGAAGCGGCAGGTTCAGGGGCTGACCTTTTCTTGAAAGCCGACGGTGGAAAGTCTGGCTGGCTCTGCGTGGTGGTTTTCTCAGAATTGCCCGAGCTCGAGTCCCTTCGACTGGACTGTGTGTCCTCACTAGAGTTTTCTTCAGTGGAGGTCTGTAGGAGAAATACAAGTATGCTGCAGAAGCCTAGAAGAATGAATGAAATCAGCCAAAGCATGGGTGAAACTTACGTGCGAGCCTTCTGGGGCTGGAGTAGGGCTTTGGCGCTTCAGAGTCTTCCGGACAGCTACTTTCCTCACCGCTGTCCTCGCCTTAACTGAGGCTCGGGGGGCAGCTGACCTAGTAGACACTCCGCTTTTGGAAGCCGATTTGGGTGTTATCGGCTGGCTCTGCATCACAACCTTCTTCAAGGGTGGCGAATTTTTGCAGAAGAGGACCACCGGGGCTGCTGAGAGGAATCTGATAGGGGAGCCGCCATCATCTACAGGGTCTGGACCATCCTGTTGCTGCAAGGATATAAAGGGAATTCTATTTGCCTCGCATGAAATCAGATGGGCAGGACTCTCGGTAGAACGAGGGCCGAGGCAGAGAGAATTTTGAAGGGAAGGATGTGGCAGTAGAATGGCTGATACCTAGAAATTAATGACGGAACGAAGCATTGATTCAGATGTTTGTTGTTAATTCTAGCACCATGTTCGGACAGCGAGGAGCGGTTAAGGATTACCTTCAGGCCGGGGACCATAGCGTTGTTTTTGGATGATTCCGCCATTGAGTCTGTTGCGGGTGCGAGCCTGCGCGATTGGGATCTGAGGTTCGTGTGGCCGTGAGTTGGATCTGTTCGAGCAGCGATTTGGGGATCGGAGTGTTCCTCTTTCGGATAAGTCGCAGGTTACCGTTTGAATAGGCAACAGAGCTGGCCTTGCTCGCGTTTTATGGCAAGGGCCGGTGCGCTGCCATCGGCTCTTGGTGTGTTGACTTACTTTGATAATCGGCAAAACTGGTAAAAGGACAGAATCGGCTTAGAGATGTTTTCTTCATTAATAGAAGTGCTTTTACAGAGAGGAGCCGATTGCTCAAGGAAGAAAGAACAAAAGAAAGGTCTATTGACCAATCCGCTACTACTACTACTAGGCCTGTACTAGTAGATCCTAATCTACGGGCCGCCGCTACCCTCGTCGTCGTCAGCGGAGCTCTCGTCGGCGCTGCTGCCGGCGGGCTCCTCGTCGCTGCTCCAGTGGCCCTCATTGGGGGCCTCCTCATCTTCATCATCGTCGTCGTCGTCGTCGTCCCACCAGGCGCGGAGGCGCTTCGCCGGCGGGTAACCCTCGAGGGAGTCGTCGTCGTCGTCTTCCTCCTCCTCTTCCTCGGAGGAGGTGTAATCGTCCCAGGAGAACGAGTCGTCCTCGCTCTCCGATTCCAGGCTCCCCATCAGCGAGGAACTGGAGGTCTTCATCTCCGCTGGTCAAGGACTTGTCGTCCTCGGACCACACGGAGGAGGCGTGGTCCTCCTGGTCCCACTCCTCTGGGGCGCGCTCGTCGTGCGCCGCCATCAGAGCCGCCATTGGGTCCCACTCTGGCGTGGGTTCGCGGGAGGAGGAGGAGGAGGAGAAGGACTGCGAGGAGAGATCCGACGAGGCGGAGGAGGAAGAGGAGGAAGACATTGCTCTGAGATTGGGGTTTCTTGGTGCCGATGGCCGGACGAGAGCAAGGGGATGAAGTGGCGAACTGTTTGGAGCGGTTAAATAAAAGGGGATATAGTGGAGATTCAATGCCACAGCAGTTTCCGAGGAGGTGGTGCCCAAAGAAAAAAAATTTGCCAGGTCACGCGGAGAAGTTGAGAAGGCAAGGCATAATGATGAAGGGTACTGCGACGGTTCTGCTCTGCCACGACATGACCCGACGAAGAAAAAAGCAGAGTGATTTTGGAATTATCATTTCCAAAACCAGGGGGGCATGTGTTATCACCAGAATTTGACCGGATCAGAGGTGGGCCGCGGTTAAGGTGGGCTTGAAGAATATACGCGGAAGATATACATGAATCGACCTTGTATACAAAGTTTGGGCTAGTTTGCCCGTGTATCTGTAAATATAGTAGGATACGTGTCGGTTAGATAGAATTTGGCTCGTGCACGGTTGGGATTATTCCCACGTTAGAAAGTCTACGGACTATAAATATGTATCTAGGGTTATTGAGAAAAACAACAATCACGTTCATCACAAACCAATCTAGGCGCATCGCCAACCCCTTGTTTCGAGGGTTTCTTCCGGGTAAGCATCATGCTGCCTAGATCGCATCTTGCGATCTAGGCGAGATACGTTTATTCGTTGTTCATGCGTTGCTCGTGCTGAAGCCTTGTTGATGGCGAGCAGCGTAGTTATCATAGATGTGTTAGGGTTAGCATTGTTTCATCGTATCATATGCTTTCGTCCATGCAACCCTTAGACGTCTAGCCGCCCTTACACCTATCTTAGGTGTAAGGGCGGCACCTCGCTTGATCATTATTTAGCAGATTCGATCCGTTATGATTGCTCCTTGTTCTTCAAGGATTAGTTTAATATCCGCATAGTTAGGCCTTGCAAACGGGTTGAAGGATCCAGGTAGCACGTAGGGTGTAGTTTGCTAGCCCTAGATAAGATGTTCCGGGATCAACTTCGTGTTGGTTTTTAGGCCTTGTCTAGGGTCGGTTTATTATCACCGTGCGTGGCTGCCAGGCTCAATCACGCGTAGGATGTTCCGATTATGTGGTGAAAACCCTAAATCGTCGTAGGTCGTTTTAGCTTTATATTGATCAAGCAGGACCACCATGTGATCGTAGACCTCATACGAACCATGGGTGGATCGGCTCCTTGAGCCGATTCATAGGACAACCTGAGAGCCGATCGAGGCTCGTATTTAATGTTTACGTGTATGCCATGCAGGAAACTAAGCGAAGCAAATCCATCACCTTCCTGACCAGGTATAGGTCAGGTGGCACGCCCTTGCACCAAGCATCGGACGTGCGTGCCGAGGCTTTGCGGGCCGTCGCTCGAGGGACCAGGGCCAGCCGCAGTCCTGGGAGCCTCCCGGCTCTACTGTGTTGCCCGTCGTTGCTCGCCGGTGGGTTTCTGACCGCAACACCAGTATGAAGTTGCAAGCAACATACTATCGCATTAAGCAATGTGTGTAAAGTAAACAATAGAATTACCCTTGGATAAAACATTGTTGGGTTATCCCTAGTAGCAACAACATATCTACAACCTTAGAAGTTATAAAGTCACTCTCCCAGATTACTAGAGGCATGAACATACTATCGAGCATAAATACCCCCTCTAGGAGTCACATGTATCCACTTGGCCAGAGTTTCTACTAGCAACGGAGAGCCTGCAAGATCGCAAATAACATATGACATGAATATATAATCAATCTTAACATGGTGCAAAATATTCATCGGATCCCAGCAAACAAAACATAGAGGATTACATAAAGATGATCTTGATCATGTAGGGCAGCTTACAAGATGGATACATGAAGCACAAGGTGGAGAAGACAACCATCTAGCTACTGCTATGGACCCATAGTCCAGGGATGAACTACTCACGCATCACTTTGGAGGCGGGCATGGCGATGTAGATGCCTTTGGCGATGATTTCCCCCTCCGGCAGGGTGCCGAAAGAGCTTCAGAACCCCCGAGATGGGTTCGGCGATGGCGGCCGCGACAAAACTTTTCGTGGATTTTGGCTCGGGTCCCAAGGGTTTTTCCGAGAAGATGTATAAATAGGCAGAGGATTCAGGTCGGTGGGGTGCTTAGGGTGCCCACACCATGCCTTGGCGCGGGCAAGGCCCAGGCCGCACCAAGGGAAGGTGTGGCCGCCCTCTGGCGCCTCTTCGTCCCTCCTCCGGACTTCGTCTTCGTGTCGGTAATGTATTGACTTCGGCTTTTGTTTCATCCAATTCCGAGAATATTTCCTGTACAACTTTTCTGAAATACAAAAACAACAGAAAATAGGGAACTGGCACTTTGGCATCTTGTTAATAGGTTAGTGCCAGAAATCATGTAAAAGTGCAACGAAGTGTAAACAAAACACATATGAATTGGTGTAAAACAAGCATGGAGCATCAAAAATTATAGATACGTTTGAGACGTATCAGCATCCCCAAGCTTAACTCTTGCTCATCCTCGAGTAGGTAAGTGATAATAAAATAATTTTTGAGGTGACATGAAGCCAACACAATCTTGATCAAGCATGTAAAGCATTGTGAGCTGGGATCTAAGTACTCTAACATAGGCATGATAGATATAATTCAATTGAACTTAGAAACTATGTTATAACATGAAGAGTAGCTCAAACAAAGGATCATGAATAATAGTGCATTGAAAAGCAACTGTGTGTTTATGATCATAGAGTAAACATAATAAAGTGGTACTCAACATGTCCTTATGGAATAGAAAAACATAAATGCAAGGACGCCTTCAAAGTTCAAAGGGTGACTAGATACAAATAATTTGAGAGCAAGCAATATCACAATCCTGAATCTATCAATAATATTTTTGGGACTATGCAGATTGCATTGAAAATGACAACTATGCTCTCTTAATCGGTGCATAAAGTAGAAGGTGGAGACTCAACATGAAAGTAAAAGAAATACCCTTCGCAGAGGGAAGCAGTGATTACCCATGTGCTAGAGCTTTTTATTTTGAAAGCAAGAAGAGTATTGAAAATATTTATTTTGAGAGGTGCTACTTATGTCAACGGTAGTGATAAATAGTATGACTTATGCATAATTACTTTCTATAAGTTTGCTTGCCTCATGCATAATATACCAATAGTGCTCACACCTTGTCCTAATTATCTTGGACTTCCATGGATTATCGCATACATATGTTTTAACCAAGTGTCACAAAGGGGTACCTCCTTGCCTCATGTACAAAGGTCCTTAGGAGATGGATCTCAATTGATTTCTCAATTTTGATGAATCCGAACTTTTTTGAACATCCATACCAGGAAAGCAAGGAGAACAAATATTTGAAATTTTTCCTAGCTGAAACTTCCACCATGTGAACATGGCTTTAGTTGGCGGCCCAATGTTCCTCTCTAACAATATGCATATTCCAATCTTTGCAACTCATGGTAAATCTCCCTTACTTCAAACAAGATGAGAATGCATAGTAATTCACATGATATTCAACAAAAGCATATTGATGGTGTTCCCCATGAGAAAAGCCTCTGGGTTGCCAGGATCAAGTTTTCCTCAAAAGGAAATGTCTTTATTTTGTTGCAATTAGCCCATAAATGTCCTTGGATCCTCCAGATACGATGATCTCCTGAAATACATATTTGAAAACAAGGTTTCGCTTGGATCGCGATATTATCGTTAGTTGAAACACAAAATCCAACAAAAAAACCAATGATACCAATAGATAGGTGGTGGAAAATCCATAGTAAAATGCATCAAAATTTGGAGCTATCAAAACCCTAATCTTACAAGTGTGCATCTTTCTCTCTCTCTCTAGCACAAGGGGAATGATGGATGAATGATCTAGAGGTTGGGGATCTTGGAGAGAATCGGCGGAATTCTCGTCCTCCTTCGGATCTCTTCTTCCTCTGTTCTTGAATGGTTTGTGGAGGCTATGTGTCTCTTCTTGATATGCTCCCTTCATGAAAATATATTTGTGTTGATCTGGTGAAGGCGGTACGGGCGAGCCGCGCCCGTACTGATGCTCGTTAAGTTTACTGTGTAGCCTCGAATAAGAAAGTTTTCAATGAGAGATTTGTTTGATTTTTTGCAATTAGCTCATTAATGACCCTGGATCCTTCTAAAAGTGTCCTGAAAGTCACATTATAGAACAAAGTTTCGTTGTTTTGCGATATTAGCGTTAGTTGAAAGATGAAAACCAAATAAATCAAGTGAAAACCAATGAAAAATCCTCGGTAAAAAGTGTCAATATTTGGAGCTATCACCGCCCAATAGCTTTTGTAGCATTGGTGGAATTTGAGAATGAGGTTCTTAACATTGTATTTGGTGCATCAGTTTGAGTATTCTGCGGTGATGCATGGAGGTGAATTTTGTGAGATATTTCTTTGAGTGCTTGTACCCGGAGCTTGTTCCTCTTAGGTCTTTCGACTCTAGACGGCTTAGTGACCTTAATGGTTTTCTTTGGACCTCCAATTAAGTTTTGAAGATTCCTCAAGCGTGACGCCTTCGTGGCAATTTCTTGGGAGCCTCCAATTAAGGTGTGCAGATTTCCCCAAGGTTGAAAGGGTTTGTGACCGCCCTCAAGAGTCCCTTAGTGGATTTAGGACTTCCCTTTTGGTGGGAAGGTTCGAGAAGAATACATTTAGGCAATCGTGGTGTTTGGGGTGCATTGGCCTCCACACCGCTCCAACAGAGAGTAGCACTCGGAAGAGTGTGAAGTTCGCGATGAATTATCGTCTCCGCGTGCCTCAGTTTTTTTCTATACCAAGCTCTTTACTTATTCACTTTAATTTATGATAGCCTTCGTACTTGAAGTTATATATCTTTCTATCACATAGTTTCTTGTCTTGCTTAGCATAAGTTGTTGGTGCACATAGGTGAATCCTAGTTATATAGGTTTTGTGTTTGACAAATTAAACACTAGTTTTATTCCATAATTCTTAAGCCCATTCCGTATAAGTTTTTTAAACCGCCTATTTACCCCCTAGACGACTCCTTTTGCCGCATAGGCCTCTTTTGGGTGGACCGGTGGTGCGGTGGGGAATGACTACGAGATCATTTTACCCACCTACAGAGGAAGGTGCAGAAGAATGTCCGGGAAGGACGTATGGTGGCCAACGTAGTGGCAGGTGGTTGGCTCGTCGATATTGGAGTCAATCTGGATGAGAATGACACTAGTGAGTTCTTCAAACTTTGGGTGAGAATACCAGAAGATCGGCGTGGGGGCATAAACAGAGCATACTCGACACAGTATGCGTATGCAGAGTTTTTCACCGTCCAGACGACGGATTCGGCCTCTGATCAGATTTGGCGATCTCAAGCTCGATGACATGCAAGTACTTTTGCATGGTTAGTGGTAAAGGATAAGTGTTGAACTGCCGATAGGCTTGCTCAATGATGGTCGACTCACGTAGTAGCTTGGCCCTTATGACCAGGAGCCGAAGACCCTTGAGCATCTCATGCTGCACTGCGCTGTGGCTAGGGAAGCATGACACTCAATTCTTTTAGAGTGCGAGCTCCTGGAGTGGATGCCTACCACATGCATTGGCTTGGTGAAGTGGCAGACCAACACACACGTAAGGAGTCGTGATTGCTACGACATTTGGAGGATGCTCATTTTGGGGTTATGAAGCATTTGGCGACGGCGGAATGATGTAGAGACCAAGATAGTGGAGAAGGTGCAAAAGGAGATGAACTTATGGAGGCGTGCCAGACTAATCCGAGGCGATTGGTTTGGCGAAAGGGCTGACAGAACGTACGATAGGTGTCGATAGGAAGTAGCTGGTTAGCGTTGTAGCGTGGGTTCAGTTGTATGGTGTCGGGAGACCATCATGTGATCCCTGAATGTGTTGTAAGCCTATGGGCATTGTAATAGCCGCTCTCTTCTGTGAAAATGATATGTCTTTCTATGATGTATTACTTGAAAAAAAAATCCAATTTTGTCTTTGTGAAACATTTTCACCGTGCAACTTTAACATATTATGACGCCACCATCATTTTTAAACACATGCGATATGAGAAATTTATGATGCCAACATCATTTTCTAAATTGTTTATATGTAACAAATTATGTGCATCAGGAGACATCGTTGAGGATGTAACTTTTTTGCTCAAGGAAAACTCACCCAAAAAAAACGAGAGAACGAGACTACGAGTGTAGAAAGCAATTTGAGGCAGAATAGTCATGGTGCCATTCTTAAAGAGGAGAGGGAGTCGTTGGCACATTAATCTCACACATCACTCGATGTCCAGGGAGCCCCTTTCAACTGAGGTCATTAGATTCTGCCTGAAGGTTTCTAACTAACTTTGATTTATCCATTACTTTGGGTTTGTTTATAGGTATGTCTGACGTAACGTCCCCAGCTTTTCTTTATTCCAAAGGAATAGAAAAACATTTTTATCACAACTTTCTCCTACCCATTAAAATGCTCCCAGGAGACGTTGAAGTTTTTTCCTCAAAGCTTTAATCGACTTATTGCTACTGATTTAACGACACAAGTAAGTCCTAGACAAGTGTAAAGTACATATAAGATGTAAATACATATTTCCATGTCTTTTTTACACATGAAACCTAAAATGTTGGTTTTCTGTGAAACTTGGCATGCACAAATAGAATGTCGAAATATAGTAGTGAATTTTTTGTTTGAATTTTTTTGCTATTTTTTTATAAATAGCTAACACTGTTACCGTACGATGTTAGTCTGATGAGGACTGTGCTTTATTTGACTGCTAAGCTCTTGTGTTAATGTGATTGCAATGTTTCACCTCCACTCAAGCTTTCCTTAAAGTTGCTAGGTCAACTCTAGGATAGGAGTTGATCACCCGCCTTGTAGTACCGTGCATGTTGAATAGTCATGGCTTTTGGTAGCATTTCTGAGCAATCATCAACACACTGTACTAAGTTGCTAGCCAGAAAGAAAAATATTTGGAGTATAGTTCAGTTAGCTCTTACTCTCAAAAAGCATAATCCAGCTCTCTTCAAAATATCATTTAACCAAACTTCATCAATTGAGCATGCACGTGCCAACTTACACTGATGATCTGTTAAATAATAATTAGAAATATCTTAACCTAAGGAAAAGTACTAACATGTCGCCTCCTGTTCCTTGATTAGAATAGGGATCACAGTTCTCAACTCCCCGAGGTTAAGTTTCGACTGAACAAATGGGTACAGTTTTACCATTAAAAATATCAGGATGGTGCATCGCTCAATGAACACTAGTTGCAGATGATTCCAGGAAATCTGATTAGTTAAGGCATGTAGGCACACAGATCACTGCACTCGGTACGTAATGGTCCAAGAGACAACAGAACAAATTAATAAACACTGCTAATCTGAACCTGTTATACTGCTCATGGCACGTTAAGACATTCTTCTGTACAGCGTTCTACTCTCCGCATACATGCCCCTGTCAAGTGTCAAGTCAGTTAGCTAGCCTGCCTGGCCTTCTGATTCTAAACTGAGCTCTTCTTAATTATTGGCTCCATCTTCTGTCCTCGTAACACCAGTACTGTGCAGCTCTGGTATTTGACTTTTGTGCAGTATAAAAACAAGTAAACAATAATTTATGCACATTTGCAAACAGGCCCTACGTTTCTATCATATTTGAGAATATCATCATCTGCTTCATTTCATATGCTACTACTGCTTTCATGGTTTTGTGGTTGAAAAGTCCTTTTATGTGTCAGAAAATTAACCAGCCGACACTAGCTAGCTAGGAGAGGATGGAGATTAATTGCCGAGTGATCAAAGTGCTCTGCTTTTTCATTTCTTTAATGAAAAAGTGTTGGTGCTCGGTTGATCAACGAGGAGGAGGAAGTATCTTGCTTTGTACTCTTGTTAAGCATGTTTTGTGATTGGTCTAATCACATCGTTTTATCAATTTGTCTCGTCTCTTCCTCCTTTCTCCCACTTGAGATTTGACTGGTCGCTTGATCAGCCTACTCGAACCAAGCTTTAAGATTCGCGCACGTCCATCGGAGGATTGGTTTACTGTGTCAGACGTGTCACTCAGCTGGGAAGCTTACCTGGGAGGCATCTTGTCCATGATGGTGGCTTCGGATAATCTTTTGAGGTTGTAGGTATGCGCATAATGATTAAGTACTGAATTAGTGGTGTGTACGTAGCTTCAATGATGCGTTTTGTGCACACCTGTGAAATTATTAAATAATCATGGAGTAGAAGTGGTACTTATACAAATAAATAATACACCAATCACCAACAAAGGAGTATTTGACATTACTGTGAACTATAGTTTTCTTCAACGGACTGTGAACTAGTGGTGATGACATCTCTGATGCAACCAAATTCTGCTTATTTTACACACAACAGTACGGTACATGTTGATGTTGTGACTACGGCAAGAAACAGAACTCAGCTTTATACATTAATTCAAAGCTAAGCCATAATCAGTGGAGCAAAAGCGCAGCAGTTAAGCTTACACCCCACTATGGCTCCATATGCGTTTATTCCGCTTTTTTTCTTCTTCTTTTCTTTGGCTTCTTATTCGGAAGAGAGACGCACATCCAAATCAAGAGAGATTTGGAGGCCCGGTCAGCCCACAGGTTAACCACTGCAGACACAGAAGCGGATCGTATCATGCAGGAACCTTTAATTTTTAGTGGAGCAGGAACACAGAGAAAAATAAAGCTACTTCGATGCTTCTATTGGCCCTAACGGTGCTGAAAGTTGAGCTATCTTCCATCTGATATGGTATCTCGATCTCGAGTGGGTGATGCTCTTTTGGAGAGCAGATTTGAAACTCCACAGGAGCATAGCTATGCTTTAATTAAGGGAAAGTGTGATACAGGGTATCGTTATTTTGCGTCTTTTGCTAAAATACACCGCCCGATTGTGTCTTTGATATGTACCATTATAATTTTGTGGTAGATTTGCACGAACACACCACCTGTCTGAAAATGTAAAATTTTGCACTTTTGGCCGGGATTACCATGCTATGACTGGTTTTGAAGAAAAAGTGTAAAACCTTTTATTTTTAGTTAGGTGGTGTGTTATGCCAAATGTGTCACAAAATTGTAATGATACCTGGTGAAAATATAATTGGATGATATGTTTTAGCAAACAACAATAACAGTGTCATAGCACATTTTCCCAATTAAATAGGATTTGTTCGTTATAACATTTTTTTAACAGATGGAAGGAAGCATCATTGGAGGGAATTGAGGCACTGCACAGAACCCCAGCTATCGGGACACTTGTTGCACAAAACCACAATTGTTGTATTTCTGTGCGCAAAACCCCAAATACTGGGATAATTGGAGGGAGCACAATGAAAGGTTTAACTCATTTAACAACCGACACATTGGCTCCACAAGCTTCAGCGCAACTAAGATTTTTGGACAATACACACAAATGCTTAAAAAATCATGAATAACATTTTTCATCAATAACAATATGAAATTCATTCAAGTTGTTTGGCAATAATAGACCTTTTATTAAGGAATGTGAATGTAAACCAAAAACATAGTAAGCACTAGGAAATTATAGAAAAACAATTGTGTGTCCATTTTTTTTTGCATGGGCATTAGGGTGCAATGACTCTATGGAAGAAATACCAATGTATATTTAAACATGGTACATTATACAAGGCTCTATTCATCTATAAATTTCATTTACACACTGTTGCATATAGTCTATGGTACATATTTAAGTAAATATTGTTATTTCACCAATAATCGTTTTATCACACTCCAATAAGCATTTCAAGAATATTCATATTTTCTGGACAACAACTGGTTTTCTATGATTCCTTAGTGGTTATTAAGTTTTTGGTTTGCAAAAATAACTCGACCACATTCTTTTACTTTGATGATTTTCAGAAAATGGGTCTATTCTAGCCTAAAAAGCATCCACAATATATATATTCATAGTACACCCGGGTGTAGTTACACCCACATGTGCTTCACACAATCTAGGAGGTATCTATCGTACCGGAGAGTATGTACATATCATATGAAGTATGTAAGATTATTTTAGTAGTTTAGATACTATTTTTGTAGGCAGTATGTACAGTTTTCCCCATACTTCTCTTTTACATATAAATATGAAGGTATTTCGTATATATAGTGAAAATTATGGGTCCACTTAAATGGCAGGCTAGCGGATGTGATCTATTCAAGTGTCACATCGCTTTCTTTCTTCTCCCTCCATCCTCTTCACTACTGCTGCTTCTACACATAAATCAGAGAAGCGTTGTGGAATGGTGGGCATTTTATTAATGGCAAAAATGTTCTTAGTGAAAAGGTTGCCGTAAAACCGGCAAATCTCTAAAAGTGAATAGGAGCATAGCAGCATCATCCAAGACAAACACATCTCCTCATTCAAGGGTGTTCTCGCTCAAAGAGTCGAAGTAATATCCGGAAAGACATAGAGGTCAGGAGGGGAGCGAAAAGATAGATACGTTAATGTTTCCACCTACTCTCGAGTATAGCACAGGGCTGAGTTAAGTATAGGGATGACGTAAGATCCTGATGGGCCATCACTATACCCGGTCTTCCACACCCTCCTTACTGAGGTTGAACAACCTACTTATCCAACAACGTAACTTGGTATGCAGTGTCTTATATATAGTATATGAACTTACTGAAACCAATAAAGTATTGTATATACTTTCTTATGGTAGTATATGGAACATGAGTGTAACTACACCGAAGAGTAGGAAGTATTTTGTGCAATAAGTGCCCAATGATTGCGTTCTTGTGTAATTCCCTCCTTGAGAGGCCAACTATCGGCCGGTATAGAAGATGAGTGAAATGAGCAATAAGGACGACGATAAGACTAAATAGACAAAAACGTTTTTTCTTCTTAAATATGAATGATAGAAGAAAATTGTTGTAAATCAAATTTGTATCTTCTGATTTATTACGTAGAAAACATGTAAGTTTTTTTTATAATCTCGAGGATGTTTGTGTATCCACAATAAATAAACTATTAGAAAAATAATTTAGTAAAATATTTGCTTTCAAGTTTGTCTTCCCTACTCTATCTTTTATTATGCAACCACAATCGTCTAGTCATTTTATAGATAAAGTGCCGTCCAGTCATCTTCATGGTCATAATTCTACACACAACCACAATCGTTGGCTCAAATGTTTCTTATGGGTTTTTGCTTCATTACAACCTCCCAGTAGTACTAACAACGGATCCAACAAGACCCATGATCATGTATCTTTTGTCTCTTTATTGTACCTCCCTCTCTCTCCCTCCCTCTGCGTCACTCAAGGATGGCGGTGAGTTATATATCCACTCGTAGTCGACATATATATAAATATACAATATTTAGCTAAAGAAAAATCATCTAGTTGTCCTCAGAATCACAGTATTCCCATGGTTGCCCGAACCTAACGCGGCATGCATTTACTATTTTATATGTGTGTCATTGTGCTTTATTCCTTATTCATAGCCCTCCGATGGTTGGAGTGGTTGCAAAGGGTTTGAATATTAAAGTATATGCTAGATTATTTAGTGAAGAAAATTCCTTATGAGATTATTTTCTCATTATTGTTTTCAACATGCCATGTCATTTTATATCCATTCTACCAGCGGAACCCCTCCCCGAGCCTAGAATTTGCTATATGCACAACTACAGGAGCACACATACCTCTGCACACTCAGGAATGACAGCCCATATGGTCCCATCATCGTTAATGTTTGTTTGTTTGCGCTCTATTTTCTCGGTGATTTTCTTTACAATGTTTCATTATTTTTCACACTTTTCAGGTTTCTTCATGTTGGAATGGAAAAGGTAGGAATTTCACCGTGAATTGTAAATAAATCTTCAAATGCTATATTATTTACTGAACCAAATTCCACAAGAGATTATTTTCTCGTTATTATTCTCAACACACGTTGTTGTTATTATCCCTTCTACCATGAGAACCCCTCCTCGTGCCTAGCATTAATTTTCTATATGTGCAACTACAGAAGCCACGCATACACACCTCTGCGTAACCGGCAATGAGAACCATATAGTCCCATCGTCGTTGATATTTATTCATTTGCACTCTGTTTTCTCTGAATTTTTTCATAGTGTTTCATGTTTCGTTATTTTTCTCACTTTTAGGGTTTCTTTACGTTGAAATGGAGAAGTTAAGAATTTTACCATGAATTGTAAATAAAACTTCAAAGTTAATGAAAAACTCATCGGTGTTTTGAAGAAAATATCTGGGTGTACATCTAGACATTATATGTTTACACACTAAGTTTCGCAAAGAAATGACATTTTTATGGGCTGCGTAAAAAAGACATTTTTTGTTGATCCAAAATAGTATTTTACGTGACATGTTTTTATATTTTTAACTTATTCCACACAAAATGTAGTTTTCCACAAAATTTTGTGAGTGAACATAGAATATCGAGATGCACACCCGGAATTCTTTTTCATTTTTTTAAATTGTTTTAAAATAAATTAAAATGCATTTTCTTAATAGGTGCATCTAGACCTACGAGCCAAAACACCATGTCCACAAAGGTGTTATTTCTGCCGTGACCAAGACTGATGAACAACCGAATTTAATAATCAACGGCTTCCAATTTTCCACCATCCGTACACGAGGAGACTAGCAGTGATGAACAGAGCAATACACATGAGCTTTAGAAAACAAGTAGGTAGTACGGCTAGAGCCGAGCTATCCGGAGATATGTCGATCAAGTGGTAGCACTTTTCGAGAGAAAAGACAGAAATTTTGATAATATGTGCTTCAAATAGAATATATTAAGATATCTCAATTCTAGCTTTTGGGTACCCACACCCACCCAATGACATGTTTCTTGGAGGAGCTTGCTTCTCTTGCTCTGTAAAATCACAAAGAAAACGGTAGAGGAGATAGATCGCCGCAGGAGACAGGCACGACGCAAGCTGAGCGCCTGAGGCGTCCCGGAGAGCGAGAGAAATGGCGTCGTCTGCCGCCATGGACCACTTCCGGCAGCCGCAGAATCCCGTCTCCGATCGCCCTGTCCCGTGCGGATTGCCCCAACGAAGGACGACACCAACAACCTCTTCGCAAAAGCCCCAGAAAACATCAGTCAATCGTCGCTCGCGCTGCAAGACATGGTGCATTATAGTCAGTTCGTTGCTGCGTCCCGGTCGCAGCAGTACGGCACACTCCCGTACCTACGGCCGTAACGGTGCCGAGTTGAGTGAGACAGGGGCCTGGGAGACTATGCAGATTGCAGACCTTAAACTTTCGAAATAAGGGCAAGTTTTGTCTATGGCCTCAATAAAAGCGGCGTGACTACACGTCGGCGATTTCAGACACATGGTCAGCACAAAATCGAAAAGAAAACAAATCACGTAGCACAGAAAACACTGACACTAATTGTTTTTAAGGGACCGTAGTGGGAATTTAGAAATTTTGACAAGACAAATTCAGGGAAGGAGTATATAGTACTCCCTCCGTTTCATATTTCTTCTTGCAGTTTTAGTTTTAAATTAAAACCACGAGAAGAATTATGTAAGCGAGCAAGAGGGTACTGTAATATAAACGATGGGGTGGTTCTTCATCCCGATTAAATGACAGTCCTGCAGCACATAATTGTTGCACAAATGGAAGAAACAAGAACAAGAAATAATCTCCATCAGTACTCCAAGAAGACACGCGCCATTCCCCAACAAAGATAACGCGTTTCAAACTAACACCCATAATAATGTGATTAAAGACGGTATCATGCTTGAGCTTGATTGCATTATGCAGTTCTGCGTATAGACAGGAGATCACGAGGGGTGAAACAAGATGGTACACTACCTGACTAGCACTGGAGCGTCAAGCCGTCAACGCCAGCTCCCTCCGTCTGAGATCGACCGCCAAGCTGGTTTGTCTTGCTTCAAACGTTTCAATGCATGAGCTGTTCAGCTCACCCGCAGGGTGAAACAGCAGATCTGAATCTAACTGAAGCCCTTCCGTCATCATGAGTGGGTCTACTTGCTGTCCACAGAATGGTCAGGATGTCTGCACAAGTTTCAGCTGTACAGGCACAGAAACAGTCTCTGTTTATGCACCTTTCTGGGGCACGCAGTAAGCTTGGTTGGTAAATTGATTTTCTTTCACTTGGAACGAATGGGTTTGGATGAATACAAAAAAAAATCTGAATCATTTCCAGTGCAATACAAGCACGGAGTTGTATCAGCATCTAGACTATGCTAAAATGGGCGCCTCAACAGCTCAAATTTCCTATGGCTGCATAATTTACAAGTTCTGAAACTTATTCCCGGGGCTCCCATGGTCCCACCTGCCCTATTCACTGCTTCAACCGTCAATATTATGACGTCTGTCAAGGTACACATGGTGGCCCACAGTTTACTCCAAAAAAAAGGTACACATGGTGGAAGCATAAATCTTCAGAGTGAAGCGACCTGCATGATAACTGAAGCGGTTAAATTACTGGACTGGACAGCAGAATTGAAGGCATACAGAGCATATAATCTACACTAGTAGGTTTTAGCTTTTAACTGTTTGACCAAACAGAGCTATGATGCTCCTAAGTGTAACCACAAACTTGCTTTAAAATCATAATTCGATTGAGGCACTCAGGAAGTCCAATGTGCATTGCCTTCGGTGATTAAAAAAAAGAGTTTGCCAATTTTTATCATGAAAAAACAGGCAGAGAAACAATATTGAACCCACAACCCGACAGGGCAGTTGGATAGCTCATGCCAAGATTTTGTTCTTCGAACTGATGGACAACACTTAACAATCTGGATTTCTGTTAGCAGACAGGGAAAAATTTGTTCCTATTGAGAAAAAAACTGCAGTTGAAATTCACTACCTAACCTGGATATTCTATTTCCCTTATGAAGGGAATTAAATGAACAACAAAACTTGGCATATGATAGTACATCTATAAAATCGGTACCTTCATTATGAGCTTCTATGAAATGGGTTCTCATGCATACTAGAAAGAGATGTGTCCTGCATTTGACCAAAAACTTGTATCAGAAACAGTATATATACAAGGAAATTCGTTTTCCACATGAATCACAAGAGGTGAGAGGTAGTTACTTGAATCCTTGCATTGATGCTTTGGAGTCCATGGTGGTTATTTGCAGAAGGTACAGAGACGTTTAATGACAACCTGTTGTCATTTGCTGCATGGCCTTGGTGGTCTTCATCTGTAGACTTGGCAGTCCTTCTCCATCGCTTCAACATGTATCTCTGAGGCAACTCTTTGATATTTCTGTAATCAAACACCTTCAACATGTGACAACATGGAATACCCATATGCTCAAACTTCCTACAAGTGCACATACAAGAGTTATCGCTTGAGTCAAATCTAACATAGTGTTCCTTGGGTTTCTCAGAGGGAGCGACTTTGTACTCAGAGGTTGTCCCATTCTCTCCACAACTGAATAACACAGAGTCCATGAACAGTTCAAACTCTTTTCGAAAGATCTCAAACACCACTGGTGTATATGTATGGGATGTTTGCTTTAACATCTTGGCTGGGGGTATTCTTGGATAACTTTGGCTAGCTTGGAAATCAGCTTGGAGCTCAGCGTAACGATGTTCATCTACTGCTCTTTCATAGTGTTTGAAGAAGGAGAGCAGATCTAGTTGAGGGCTCAAGAATTTCTTCAAAACACTGCTGAAACTCTCAGCTTGAAGTGAGCTTATTATGTCAGCACAAAATATATGTCTATCATATGCCAATGCCCATCTTCCCCTCTCGTCAAATAGTTTAGCCAGCCACTCATTATGCCTAAGATCATGCTTCTCTAGCATACTTCTCCATGCAAACACAAATTCTTCCTCTTCCTCATAGCCGAAGACACATTTGCTAAAATCCTTTGCAAATGTCTTTGAACCTTGGAAAACTTGATTCAGGTGCTTTACAGAATTCTGATATACCTGCCAAGCACAAACTTGCTGAGTAGTATTTGGCCAGGCTGCAGCCATTGCACTACTCAACTGAATAGATTGATCTATTAAAGCTACCGCTGGCTGTTTCCCATGCATGGCGATCTTAAAACTCTCAAACAGCCACTTAAACGACTCAAATGATTCATCATAAAGCAAAGCTGCACCAAAAATAATTGTTTGCCTGTGATGATTCACGCCAAGGAATAATGCCAATGGCCTGCCATATCCATTTATCTTGTATGTTGTGTCTAGACAGAGCACATCGCTGAAGTAGTTGAAGTCATCTCTAGATTTTGGATCTGCCCAAAAGAAGTTGGTTAGCTTGTCATCCTCATCAATCTGCATGGTATAAAAGAACGAGGGGTTATCCATTTGCATAGTCTGCAAATATTTCAATATGGCCCCACCATCGCCAGGTTGCATCGCCTTCATGCGCTTTGAATGGAGATAGTTCTTGTAATCTGCTGGGAGGAGAGAAATATTTCGAAGGAAACCAACTTGTCTCACAACAAGATCACCAGTCGCTTTTGTAGTTGGTGTCACTACAGAATCATCTGACAGTTCTGTTTCCCCAGACTGAAGTTCAGTCAATATCCTCTGTGACCTTAGCATATGCATCGTCGAAGGAGGGGCCAGCTGATGATTGTGCTCTGCTTTAAAATCAGTGACTCTATATTTACACTCTGGTGTTACTTTAATAATCAACCGTGCTGGACAGCCGATTCTTGTATCTAACCTTGGCTTCTTGGCTTCCAATGACTTCTTATCCCTGTTGTAACCCTCTCTTGAGCACACAAATGTCCTTACTTTGGTAATATTTTCAGAAGATTTATGTGATGTGCTTTTTCGAACACTAAAACCAATATGCCCAGCATATTTGTTGTAGAATTCATATGATTTTTCCTCGCTATCAAATTCCATGTCCACCTCAGGAACCAGCTTAGCAAGCGAAGCCTCATCTATAGGTGGTTCAGCTTCTATCATTCTTCTCATTTTCCCCTGAAGAACCAACCATAATTAAGTTCAGTAACAAGAAAAAGGAGGCACATTTAATTGTACCAGACCTTAACCAGTACCACCATAATAAGATGAAAACAGTAAACAGATCTACATGCTTGGGCCACAACCTAAAATTCAACTCTGAAAAAATCTAATTTTTTTTATGGTTTAGGTACTTGTACAACTTGAAAAAATCGGTGAAAAAACCATTTAGGAATTTTGTCCATGCAAGTGTGGGTGCTTTGAGTTTAGGGTCATCTAAAAGAATTCTAAAAAAATATAGATACCAAACATGTTAGAAATGCGAGTCTGCAAAAATCATGCAAAAATATGATCAAATAATCCAGATAGAAAAGAAAAAAAAGTATCAACTTATTTTTTGAACAGTACAACTTCAACCTCTAGCAATTTTTTGCACATGGCTCATTTTATTATATATTTGGATGAGTATTTGCGGACTGAAATGTTCTAACATAGTATAAATCTACGAGTGTTTTAAGAATTTTTCGAGATGCACAAGTAGCTAAACCATCACCTAAAGCGCCCACCCTTGCAAGAAAAATTGGTTTTCCTTTCCTTTTATGATTTCATGGCCACATGGGGACTTATTCTGTATGAAGATCTTAACTGAACACAATGCAGGCACATAGGTTTACAATCAAGGAAGGGAACACTGAGATATCTCATAGAGAGAACTCTGCAAGTATTTTATGGTTCAAGGATTGTGCACTCGCTGGGTCAGAAATTTCAGTTTGGAAAGGAGTTAAAATTGCACAAGTTGTAGCAGACACCAGACAGCCAAAGAACTAGACACATTGAACTGTGTTACATGTATGGTTGTTCTAGCAACTGATTGTAACATAATTCACAGAAGTTCAACTTCCAGCATTCAAGGAGATGGATAGTTCTTTTGAAGCATACAAGCTGCTCAAAAATTGTGAAACCATAGCATATGCAAAAAAAGAAAACAAGGATTATGGGGTCACTGTCATAGGATTGTGGTTTTACCTTCCTGTAAGCAATGCCGCATGCGTTGCAAAGAGTTCTTGGGCCATCGGGACCACGCCGCATATGGGGCGTCGCGTTACCGGATATACCACACCGCAGGCACCTGATAAAATAGGAGTAAGTTGTAAGAATGACAAGTACAAGCCTACAGCTGAACTGAAGCCACTTCTGCTACATGAGAAGCAAACATAAGTGAAGTTGAACAAGTGCACTGTAACTGTTCAATCAGAACACCGCAAGACCATTTCATAGTTCAGCAGCATCACCACCGGTGACCAAACATCACCAACAAGTGATTTCCAGCAGAACAGCTGGCGGAAGCACGTACCGGACGTGGCCGTCGAGGCTGTCGTCGGCGTTGTCGCGGTGGAGCTCCAGCTCCTGCTCCGCCGGCACGGCCGCGTACGGATGCATCTCTCCCCCGCCCCCATCCGAGGCCACCAGCATGTGCATCATAGCATCACCACCCTGCCAAGGCCACACTCACATTAAGAATTCGATAAAAAATACTGCACAGATGGAGAATTTGACTTGAATTTGTACCTTAGGGAGCAACCGCGAGGGGTCTGGGACGAAAATTTGTGGGAATTTTGGAGGTTTTGTGCGGATTGGAGCTAGGGTTTGGAGCGCCAAGGGGATGAGCGGAGTGGGGAGAGGGGTGCTGGGATCCGATGCGGCGGCGCGGTAGGTGGCCTCGTGTGGTCTCACCCATCGCCCGACACGTGTACGTCCAGGATCTCACATGGGGTGTAGCCATTCCTCCATTTTCACTGACATATTGGGCCCACCTGTCATAAGTCTTTCCCTCATAGCCGGAGCGGAGAAGAACTGGAGAAGCCAAGGCGAGAAGGGGACAACAGCGAACAGAGAGAGACGAGGAGAGAAGAGGACATCAGCGTCGCCATGAGCGCCCTCAAGTTCTGCGGCCAATGGTGAGCAGGCAAATCCCTTTGCGTCCGTCTTCCGCGATCTGTTCTCCGATGGATCAAGGTGATTTAATCCCAATGTTTTTTTTTTTTCTCATTTCTTTTTCTCGCAGCAACAACATGCTGTACCCGCAGGAGGACAAGGAGATGCGCACCCTCCACTACGCCTGCTCAGCCTGCGAGCACAAGGTTGTTAATTCCCTTGCTCCGTTTCGGATGGCGATTTTTCTTGTGTCTGTATTTGGTGACTGCGCATTCTCGAAACCCTAACTTAAAGATTTGTCTGGAAACCGAGGGGGAGCTGGGATCTGGTGACTGCCGGTGGATAAGGATTTAGATTTGGGGGCGCATTATTGAGGTTGTGGTTTCTTGGTTTTGTTCCGCTTAGGTGTGGGTAGTTTAGTTTAGGCCATGCTTATACTCATCTTTTCATTTTGCCAAAATTTGGGGCTTTTTTTGGGAATTTCTTGAGAAGATCATGTGGCTTGATTGACTGGTGGGCTTAAGCAAGTCAGAATTTTAGCAGGACTAGCACATTCACCATGCTTTGCTACGTACTGCAATTTTTTTTGCAAAATTTGAGGTTTGATTTTTGAAAATTGTAACCCAAATTATCCTTACGGGTTCCTAAAGAATGCCAAAGCTGTATCAAAGATGCATGAGAAATTGAGAAAGGATAATATTTGCTTACAAGTGTAGCGGCATCACACACAAATATAAGAAGGAAGCCATTATTTCCAAATTCTTTAGGACCTTTTCTTTTCGAGTAGCAGATGCTAATCCTTTTCTGCTCTCTCTAACCGTCTCTGTCTTTCTCTTCTAGAGATTGATTGACGTCAGCTGGTCAGCAATTTTTAAGCAACAATCGGTTGCTGGGAATTGTGAATAACCGAAAGTGTACATGGATACACGAAATTATCGACGTGCATATAAGAATTCTTGTAACTAATAATCTGATATGGCCTAAACCATATAATCTTCTGCCAATTATTGACGCACATATTATTGACATGCTAAATGAAACACTGCAAAAGAAGGGGATGAGTGTGACACAGGCACGCATCCAGCAGAGAGGGCGCACACATCCCCTTGCAGGTGACTGCTGGTTTCCTCCGCCGCTCCCTCAACCTTGAGGCCGCGTGCCATGGCGCACTCGATGACACATAGGTTGACCTCCTGCTCAACTGGATCCTACATGGCTGCCACTGCGTGTATGTGCCGACACCACCTCTCTAGGTCCGACTCAGCTGTGGCCTGCCGGTCGAGGGGCTCCAAGATGGACAAGCCACCATTCCCAGCGGACCAGATACACATCGCCTGTGCACGGCCACTGTCCATGGCGTAGCCTTCACGCTCCATGGAAAATGTGGATCGGGAAGGAGGAGGGTGTCGTGTAGGAGGATGTCCAGAGGCAGCGCTGCCCGGGAGCAACGGGCGAATGGAGGCCATGATGTGTAGCCCAGGAGCCCGGGAGCAACGAACGAATGGACGAGAGAAGGAGTAAGATTTTTTTTCCCTTGGCTGAATGTATAAGGAGCATGTTGGGGCCCACCTGTTGCGCAAAGCACAGCAGCCGTTTGATCAAATTAGACGGTCCAGATGGCTGGACAGTGAACTCACCACAAACTCCAGTCTTTGTGGCAGTAAAGAGTAGAGATTTTACCTCAATCCATTCTCCCATTAGTTTTTGGAACTTGTGACCTGTAGCATTAAACCATGCGTACCGAAGTGCCTTTTCGAACCACATGATCATTAAGATACAAAATCACTACTTTTCCTTGGAAACAAAAGTTTGGATGTGCATCTGCTGGTTTAGCAATTTTTTTTTTATGAAATGAGACATCTGCCCGTGTACCTGCGAACTGAAGTTATGCCCCCCTCTCCACACGCACATCACTCTGTTTATTCGTGATCCGAGCAAACAGTAAATCTCATGACTGTGGTCTGTATCTGTAACCTGATCCTTCTATTTACATTTCTTTGGCAAATTATCATTATCAGTTATACTATAAAAGGAAATCTACATACAAGATTTTTGAAATCACTAGCCGTTGTCAGGCATGATCTTGTTTAACCATTTTTGCGCCCCTAAGAGAACTTAGATAACCTGTCATTGCCATGATATGCTACAATTTTCTAATAACTTCAGTTTTCTTGTAGCTTTGTCCCATAATTTGTATAACATCCTTCTTCATTTCTTCGTTTATTTCCTATATGTGGGACTGGTGGTAATTTTATTAGTATCGATTTGTTACGCGCCAACCTTAAACTTTACACGTATTAAATACAATGTCAATGTATTAAATACTCTGTCTACTTCTCCATTTTGATCTTTTAATGACTTCCTGTTTATGCTATTGCTTGCCACTCTTCCTTCCCAGAATTATGCAACAGCATCTCATGAAAACAAAGGAATTGAAATAGCCTTAACTAACGTTACCAGTTAATAAAAGACACTGTTATCATGTAAGGAAAGTAAATATTCTGAAGTTTATATAGACTCATTCACTTTCGGGTTGATAGAACCAGCAAGGCTTATTTTGTAGCATGCTTCTAGGTTAGCTCAAGTTTGGTGAAATGCAGTAGTTATTTTGAGCTTACCCTCGTAACATCAACCCATTTCTAGGTATGGTTGGATGAAATGGTTGCACACCCTGTCCCTGAAGATGCTTATGCAAGGATGGCCTTACTTTCAACTAAATAACCCTGAAAAGAACTTGTATATTTCCTTTCTGGTCTTTGTGATGCTTCCAAAACATATATGTCCATGGTTTGTGAACTACCAAGTTGGAAGCAACTCTAGAAAGAAGAGTTAGATATGTGGTGTTATATGTGGTATTTGAGGTGCTCCTCTTCCACAAGATGCTTTTTTTTTCGCAGTGATAGATGAGCTTTTGTCGATGATTTTACTCAATTTATATTTTTTCATCAACATCATATATTTTTTACCAGAAATTCTCACGCAGGTTGACTAATCATTTCCATCTGTATAAATCATTGACAGGAGGTTGCCACTGATACATGCGTGTACAAAAGGGTTCTCCGTAAATCTGCCGGGGAACCTACAGATGTCCCAAAAGATGCAGCAACTGATCCTACTCTGCCTCGCACCAGAAGTGTTAGATGCTACAACTGTGGCTACCCAGAAGCTGCCTATTTTCAGGTCTGTTAATGAGCATTGTTCACCTATGTTTACCTCTGCAGTTGTCGCTAATGGTTATAACTACCATCTGTGCAAGTATGGGTAAATACTCTGTTCCTGCATCCTTTTCTGTTGGTGTACATTCCCATTAATCTTGATCCCTCCAACCTGCAGGCCCCGACAAAGGGAGAGCAAGGCCTGACGCTGTACTTCATCTGCTGCAGCCCTACCTGTGGTCACAGGTGGAGGGACTGACCACAGAACAAAGTGCTATTTCCTGGCACTGAGACTTGACTGGCCATGTGTTGTTCACCTTAACTTTGTAGCTTGTGGTATCTAGGTTCCGAAGTTTCATATGACTTGGCTGATGTGAGTATAATGTTTCTGGGCTCGTCCTCTTCAATCTTTATACTGCAGAGGGGCACAACTTCAGAATTGAGTGATGTGCATCTTCCCTTTTTATTACCTAGGCATTTAGCTCTCAAAGCGATCCTTACCTTGATTTCTCCTGATTCTTCGATGACTGTGCCAGACTCAAGTTTTGTCTCTTAAAAGCAACTCTAGCAGATACTGAACATACATGCAAAAACTTGTACGCAAATTCCTTTTTCACTCTAATTCAAACTTATGTTTCTTGCAACTTCTCATCCTCCTCAAAATAGGCTTTCGCCCGCTTTATAAATAAAACCGCAACGGCCGAACCGATACATGATGGAGAGGAGAATCTCTTACAA
>NC_061514.1:275964692-276050094 GCF_022539505.1 Lolium rigidum | reverse complement strand
GCAAATCAAAGATAAAATAAAAAAACGCAGAAAACCTGAACTTGCAACCGGAGACAATGGCATGAAACCAAATTGGACTCCACACCAAGAGGGTAACGATGCAGTGCGCCGCTGCCGTCGAGACCGCGAGGTCTAAGGTTTTCACCCGAGCCATGCCACGGGGTGGATACCCACAACGACGCCCTCAAGAGGGTTACGACACTCGCAGGCATCGCCGCCGTTGGCGCTGAGGCGCTAAGTTTTCACCCGGAAGCATCCGCACACCGCACCCGAAACTCAGCCGCCCCTTGTCCCCAAGTTAGGCTTCCGAAATATGATCTGGGAGTTGCCAAAGCCGAAGCGCTGCCAACACCAGGATCCCCCATCATCTGCTCCTTGCCATCTCCATGACCGAAGAGAGAGACCACCACCACTGCCACGTTGCCCGCCGTAGAGCCAACTGCTCAGTCCACCTTCCGAGGCCGCCACCCCGGCATCCCCACGAACTCGAGCCCATGGCTTGATCAGCACACCGCAACACGAAACGGGCAGGGTATGACGACACCATAGCATGCAACCGTCAAAGCAAGTGGCAACCTAGGGGAGGGGATCCACCCACCGCCACCAGAGGAGCACGCGTCCGGACGCAATAGCATGGCCGAGAAGGCCTAGATCAGGCCCGGCCGCCTGCCAGGCCACGATCAAGCCCCTTAGCCAAGCCGCGAGCTGTTGCGCCTAGGCTGTCGCCGCCATCCAGCTGCAGCTTCATGCCAGACCTACCCATGCCACCACCGAGCCGCCATGTGCTAGCCGTATGCCATGAACGGCGTCGCTGCAACCTCACTCCTCGCAAGACGGCCCGGCCAAGACCGCACACCACCGCAAAGAAGCACCCCCGCCACGACGCCCGGGGACATAGCCACGCCGTTACTGACGCCGCCACGTCGTTGGTCAAGCCGGTCAATTTTTTGGCATCCCCGAACTCAGCCACCGAACAACAGCCAGAACAACGCCTCCACCTTCTCGGACATAGGACGAACCTCACGGGCCGCGCTGCCAAGGGCCGCCGGAACCGGGCCCACCTGGCCCAGATCCGGTACCAGCAGTGGTGCAGCATGCGAGGGGCTCCGGCGACGTTGGCCACATCCAGACCCTCCTGGCCCAGGACGAGGCCTGTTCGGCCCAGATCGGGGCCCGCCTGGCCCCACCTGAGCGGTGCCGCCACCAGCATCTCCCCTCCACCGCTGCCCTCCGCCGCACGCTGCGCTCGCCCAGCCCTCCGCCACGAGCCGCCATCGACTTGCCTCACCGCCGTCGCTGGACCGAGCTCGAAGAACCCCTAGGAGCACCGCCATCGTCCGCTACTGCGCCGCGCAAAGCTGTCACGCGAGTGGGGGAAGGAGGCAGGGACGTAGACAAGGGGGGACGAGGGGGGGCTCAGCCACCCCCATGGTTAGGATTTTATGAAGAACCTCACTAGAACTGTAATTTCTTGCTGATTTAGCTTACTCTGCCCCCCTCATGAAGTTAGCAACACTATTTTGCCCCCCTCAAGGTTGAAAGCTGGCTCCGTCCCTGGAAGGAGGTCCTGCCGCCGCCGGCACCGCGCGGGCTTTGCCCCGCGGCCCTCGCCGGTGGTGGCGGAGGAGGAGGGAGGAGGAGGTGTGGAGGTGAGGGGGGCTAGGGTTCGCCCGATCGTCGCCCGCGGGGGACAACCCGAGCGAAGCGTTTTTTCTCGTTTGGTGTTTGTTTTTCGAAAAACAACTTCTCATCACATATAATTGAAACGAAACATTGATCAAGCAAAGCTCAAATATTACAAATCTATAGTTCAACTTTTTTTTTTGAGGGAAAATCTATAGTTCAACTTAAACAACATAGATCGATGATAGTTCAACCTAAACGACATAGTGCAAAAGTGCAAACACAAGCTCATAACTAAAACTAGAGGGCATGGCACTCGAAGTATGCGTTCTTCCCGTGCTAGCGATGAGTTGGAGGAGGAGCTCAAATTGGGGAGCACCACAAGGAGCTAGAGTGAGCTCCTGGGCTTTGCATTGGGTGTGAGCTTGCAACACGCCTTGCTGCTGATGAACCGCGCAGGGGGATGGTGGCGTGAAGGGGACTCGATCCGCGGCGGCAGAGGGGCTACATGGCGTCAGACGAGGGTGTTGGAAGCATCGAAGGAGACGGGAGCCATGAAGGAGGCGTCAGGAGGCTGGAGAGGATCCACAGATTCGGGGTGGCTGAAAACGTTGGAGAACGACGGATCCGAGAGTGGGACGAATGGATCTGGCGGTGGAGTGGGTCGTCGGGGGCCAGAGGTGGAGCGGGCGGGATATGACTTCGCATGGCCCAGTGCACAATAGGAGATCTGTGAGGAGGGAAAGATGGTGGAATTGGCCGTGAAACTTTATTCTGGCTACATTTTGGGGAGTGGTATTTTGGCAAATAGGAGCATACTAGAAGGACTATGCGCGCGTTGCTACGCGCCGTTTCTTGTTACTTGTCGTTGTTAAGATAGATCATTTTATTCAGATTAAGAAACTTCTAACTTCTGCAAAGTCAGAGCATTGCTTCAAAAATAGGGATACATTAGATCAATTACACGGTAGAAGAGTAGAACCATTACACATGCGGCATGACACAGAGCGGGAAGGAATGGCAAATGGTGCAACATCAACAGCGTTATTCAGCGCAAGCTTGTTCATGCTTCACTTCATCCTGGTACCAGCAAATGCAACCTGAAAAATATATAAAACTGGGTGTTAGGACAGGGATCCATTTAGCTAATAGTAACTGTTATGGAGATTAAAAAAATAGTTGGGGGCAATAGGAAAATAGGTAGAAGTATTAGGCCAGCATTCATCCTTAAGAAAAATCCAGTGTGGAACAAAAAGCAAACATGTATCTGCTATGAAAGGTTCATCGACCATCATCTCCATGTCCTTTCAGCATGTGTCGTGGTCCTTTAATACATATATTTATCGATGAAAAATGAATGTCCAATAGACTTGCACCACAAAAAAGATGAAAATTATATTATCTCTATCATATTTGTCAGCTGCATGAATCACCTAGATATTTCCCAGGAGATTAGATTCTTCGTTTGCTATATGCACCGATTCGCTTTCTTGAACAGATTTTTCAGGAGTGTTTACTATGATCTGTCAGTTACAGAGAAATATATGCATACATAGCGTGACCAAACGAACTGCAAAAACAACAAAAGGATTATCCACGTATCACATTCAACAATACACTTACAAAAATCTTTGGTTGACTTGTATCTTCAACACTGAACCAAGGTGGCCATTATATTCAGTGCAAGGCCCAATGGGTGCGGTTTTGGCATGCCCTGATTGAGGCCATGTGTCACCGGAAGAGCATGTAAGGAAACAAAAATACATGAATGTACACCTAGCCTAGTCATTCCGCTAAGAAAATATCAGCACCATTATGCCATGTAAAAAATCACCATGATGCGCCTCTAATTTTACTGAATATAACTTTGGAGTATACGAAAATATATGTACGCTCCGTCTCCGCCCGTACGCTTCCGGCGCCGGATCGGCCGCCGCCCCTACCCACGCGTCTTAAACGCGTCATTTCACACGGCGGGGTGGTGGCCGTAGCGGCGGAGCGGCGGTCGAGCGACGGGGATTGCTCGTCGGAGCGGCGGCGGGCTGCGGCGGCGGGAGAGGAGCGGCGGGAGGGGAGTAGGGTTTCCGAACCGAACTCCCCTCCGCGAACCCTTTTAATAGGGGCCGTGCGGTGAGTTTCTCAGCCCCCTGAACTTCCAGTTCGGGCCGGCCCATGTTTACGGATTCTGATCTGCGCGCATTTCAGCCCGAACCCGTAAATCCGCCGGAAAAGTTCGGTTCCGACGGGATTTACGGTCTCTGTTAGAGTTGCTCTTAGAGCTCTTTAAAGATGCTTCCCTTATTTTGAAATGCATGTTACACATACTTTTTGATTTTTTTTTAAATTGAAACAAAAAATTCGCACGTACATTTTCACGAGCTACGTGCTCGTAAAGTGGTTTCATGAAAAAAAATGAAACAAAAGTTATGTTCCTCTCTAGCGCAGGCCCATTCACCAGACACGAGCAAGAACACCGAGGTAGCGCAGCGGGGGCCGGTCGATTTGCCGACGAACATGTCCATGGAATTCCTGCAGCGTAGAAGAGATGCAACACGAAGGGGAGCGATTTGGTTATCGCTTGGAATTGGGGATAAGTAGTCTCAGTGATTTGAGGTTCGTTTTAACACGTGTTGAACGTAGGAGTTGGTCCACCAACGGGGAGCTGTACGACCCATGTCCTATAGGATTATTCTCCCCACTAGGCACGTTATTACATCATCTCTCTTGCATGTGATAATCATCGGCACACGAAAAAATGCAACACATAATCTTCCCACACACCCACCACCACTGTTAGCCACGTTTTCTCCTTAAAAATGATGCTTAGCAAGAAGTAACGAAGGGCGATCACTGGTGTGCATATTTTTGTCGGTTATAAATAGTTAGTAAGTCGATGGACCGAGTGACAAGGTATCGACTTGTCAATGCCTACAGATTGTAGATTAGGGTTTTCAGGGAAGTAAAGGGCAAGTAGATCTCGAAGGTTCAGCCGGAAAAGTACTCGACTGCTAAGAAATTAGGGTTGTGTTGACAATGAAATCGATCCTCTCTTTATCCCTCGACTCCCCCTTATATAGGAGCCGGAGCCGAGAATTTCGTGATGTACAAGTTACAAAGTCCGGGAGACTCTTTGAGTTCGTCCCGTAATAGTTACAAGTCAGTATTCTTAATACAACTCTATCTTCCCCTAATTATTCCGGGCTTTATAAACTTCGGGTCGTGGGCCTTCAGTAAACCCCGGGTACTATCTTCGGCAGGCCCATTAGGGATGCCTATGTCAGTAGCCCCCGAGATTTTGCTTGAATCGAAGAATCAGGGAAAATCTCCATCTTTGCAATCATCATATGATTTCTTCGAATCAATAAATAACTTTCATAAAACAATCGTATATTGTACAGGGATAACGGTAATTGGGGCTAGTTCATCTGACGGATCAGGTACCAGTTAACTGCTCTTGTGGCAATCCGCAAAAACCTACTTGAAGATCACGTCCCTGGACATGATCTCGGGATACTGGTGTAATTCGACATGTGCCGCTTAAGGTCTTACCAGATGCCAAATTCCAGTCATGTTTTATCGGGTACGTAACGCGTTCGTTAGGATTTTCTTTGCATCTGTTGATACGGAAAAAAGTAGCAGAGCGCATTCGGAGGCGATGCCAAGCCGCGCAGGACGGATCCTGGGGACTTACCTTCGCAAAGTACTGCGGCATTCAGAGATTAATTCGCGACTGAGGCGCTCTGAGAATATATTGTCGAGTGCCTTTTTCGGCTGCTGGAATAGCACATTTATTCGAGTTAACGGATGACTTGTATATTCTTATCTTGTCCTCCCGATGAGAGTATATAAAGAGTTATTTGTATAACTCGAAATATGCTCACCATGCCTTTTTTAATTTCATCGGGTACGCGAAAAGCGTTCCCGATGGGAGTAGCCCCCGAGGCTACATCCAAGTGCTTGTACTTGGTTGTAGGCTCACCTTTTTAGCACCTTTGTCGCTATATTGTCACCTGACGTGGGCATAACCCTTCGGGTAATCGACATTGCCCTACCCTATACGATCTAGCTGGAGGCCCATGAAGGTATTCGATGACAAGGCGGGCCAATTGGATAGCGAAACGGAAGATTCCTTGACAGGCAAGGCAAGGAAGGAGCCGAACAAGGAAGGTTTAGAGATAGAACTATTGTAAAATCTAGCCGTACTCGGTTAGACCTCTTGAGACCTGGCCTCCTATATAAAGGCCAGGAGAGGGGCTGCCGAGGGACACGTACAATCTTAGCAATCTTAGCCACCAGAAGTCTAGAGCTAGGTCGCCGCAACACTTAGCCTCTCGACGAGATCTCAGCCGAACCCTTCGGCACCCCATTGTAACCCAATATTCTCATAATCAAGATCGAGACGAGCGGGACGTAAGGGTTTTACCTCATCGAGGGCCCCGAACATGGGTAAATCGCTCTCCCCGCTTGTCCGTGAACCGATGTCTCGTGTCGGCTTACGAGATTCCATCAACCCTAAGCCCCTATCGGAGGGCATTACCGAGGAGCACCCTCGACAATTGGCGCCGTCTGTGGGAACCCTGTCGGCACAAGGCAGGTCATCGGCAGTACCAGTCACGTCTGCAGCGTTCTTACTTGAGTCACCAACACCATCAGATCCGAAGGACTCGGTCCGCTGCAGATCCTTTGAGTTCGTACCACATCTCGAGCCGCCGCACTCGATCCCTGCAGAATCGTGCGACGGCATGAACACAACTTTTGGTGGTGTCCACTTTATCATCGATTCTGGAGGCTTTCTTCGCCTCCCTAGGGCGAGTGCATCTGGCCCGAGGACCTCAGTTTCGGCAGGTGTCACTCCGGCAACAACCCTGGAAGTTCCATCCAGAAACATGCGAGAAGGCAGCCGAGGAAGTTTCGACCTCACAGCAGGGCGAAGGAAAAGACGAAGGGACTCATGTCGTGAAGAAGAAGAACGTACAGCAACTCGCCCTCATCAGGTCGAACGAGGATGCCAGGACACGCAACCGATCCATGGCCGCACTCGCTCGCTGTATCTATCGGCTACGGAGCAGCTCGAGGCACCATGTTACCTTCACTCTTACATTGATCCGAAGGATGGTCGAGAAAAATCCAGTCATCTGCTAAGGAACTGCCGACACTTCCTGGAGATTCGACAGTTCTGTGACGACCTCAGAGCCGAAGCCATGTCAAGAGTTCACATAATGGAGAGAAGGGCATGATCTTACGGTTATCCGCCAGAACCGTACGTACCAGAGCCATACGAGCCAGCAGAAGGAAACAAGTATGTACCAACTGAGGTGTTCCCGGAGCCATGTGGGCAGGTCAATATGATCCATAAAACCACCTTTTCGAAAAGGGAAATCAAAAAATTCTCGCGAGAAGTGAAGTATGCGGAAGTTGCTATGGTTGATACACCCGATTTCATCGACTGGTCAGAACAGAGCATCTCCTTCGGCAGGGCAGATCATCCGAAGGCCGTCCCTAGACCAGGTCATGCAGCCCTTGTCCTTGAGGCGCAGATCAGAGGGTACAATATGAGCAAAGTATTCATGGACGGAGGAAGTGGTTTGAACCTGCTATTCGCTAACACGATGAAAGCAATGGGTTTAATAGTCGACATGCTAAGAGAGTCCGATACAGGATTCCATGGCATCATACCGACTCGACCCGCTTATTCCCTAGGCAAAACATCACTGGATGTAGTTTTTGGCATGCCTAGCAACTTCAGGAAGGAAAACATCGAGTTTGAAGTAGTCGACTGGGAATCTCAGTACCACGCCATCCTCGGCAGGCCTGCCTTTGCCAAATTTATGGCCGTACCTCATTACGCGTACACGAGACCGAAGATGCCTGGCAACAATGGGACTCCAATAACCATTCATGGAAGCTTTACCCGTTCAGACAATTGCGACAGAGAATTCCAGAAGATCGCCTCAAGGTTCGGAGCAAAGGAAGAACTCAACGCTGTCGACCCTGTCACGGATCACACACAGCCACCAGCCGACAATCGAAACGTAAGGGCCGACGAATTTGATGCTGCGAAGGAAGCAAAGAAGCTGCAGGTGCACCCCACTGACCCGAAGAAGACGGTCAATACGTCGGCAGACCTTGCGATGCATAGGAAGGCGCGCTCATCGAGTTCCTCCGTGAGCGCTGGGAGATATTTGCATGGGAACCATCCGACATGCCAGGTATCCCCAGGGAACTCGCTGAGCACGCCCTCAATGTTGACCCGACAGCCAAACCAGTACAACAGTCGATGCGCCGATTTTCCGAGCCGAAGAGAAGAGCAATTGGTGAAGAAGTTAGTCGACTCCGCAAGGCAGGATTCATTCGAGAACTTAAGGAAGCTGAATGGGTGGCTAATCCCGTTATGGTGCCGAAAAAAGACACGACCGCTCTCCGCATGTGCATCGATTACACCAGCCTTAATAAGCACTGCCCAAAAGACCACTTCCCGTTGCCTCGTATAGACCAGATAGTCGACTCCACAGCTGGATGCGACCGTCTCTCCTTCCTGGATGCATACTCCGGGTACAACCAGATCAAGCTCAAGAAAGAAGACCAGGAGTTAACTGCGTTCATCACCCCACACGGTGTTTTCTGCTACAACGTCATGACTTTCGGGTTGAAGAATGCAGGGGCAACTTATCAACGGTGCATGCAAGCTTGCCTTGGAGAACAGATCGGGAGGAACATCGAAGTCTACATCGACGATATTGTGGTAAAAACGAAGCACGCCACCACCCTCATCGACGATTTGCGGGAAACCTTCGACAACCTAGATGTTGGGGGGATGACCCCCGGTATGCCAAAGGCATGCCAAACCGGATGGTTTGAGCCATCAAGATACCGGTTTGGAGTTCATTCCGGATAAGCTTTTGGGCTAAGTAAATCTTACCGGTATCCCAAAGAGAGGCATATCGGTATGAGCTAAGAAGACACCGGATTGCCGGTAGGAAGTGCACTGTAGCACGTCGGCAGGATTGGTCAAAGATTCTCTCAAGAGCTAGAGGACAAGGATGACCTAAGCAAAGTAGCTTTAAACGAGGCCCTGACGCCAAAGAGGAAGGTGACGCCAAAAGCAACCGGAGGACGTCAGCCTCCCTGATTAAAGAAGATACCGGCGTCACCTATGATTAAAGTAACTTTGTAAAGTAGTTTGTCTGTTTAAAGATGCCATTAGGGTTTCTTCCCCTGTAAGCCACCCTCTCCCCTATATAAGGAGAGGGGGCACACCCCCGTCGCAGAGACGCACGTACGTTCATAAGCAACCTTGTATCCAGAAACCTGTAATCTTGTTCTATCATGGAATAGAGAGATCTAGAGCAGAGTTCTTCCTTGTGTCTCTCTTCTTCTACCTCTGGCCTAGGCCAAGTTCTTGAGGAAAGCACCCGGAAGTTCATCCAATCTAATCAAAAACCTTCCCCCGAATCCTCTAGCGCCCATTCGGCCCCAACTTAAGCCATCCCATGGCATCTGTCTGTTCACCACGACGACAGTTGGCGCCCACCGTGGGGCATGAAGCGGCGCTTGCTGGAGTTCATATTCGGGCGGGTCTCCTCGACGTCGCCGGCGAGCGGACGGTATCTGCGCTCGTGCAGCGCATCTACTCCATGGACTTCATCAACGACAACGCGGGCTGCTTTGCCAACGGCGGCATCTTCCCCAAGAACGGCCGCATCATCGAGTTCGGCAGCCACCGCATCTACTTCGGCACCGTCCCTGTGCGCCAGCGCCTCTCGCCGGTGCTGGTGGCACCGGACCCGCCAAGGTGGCTATGTGCTGGCCGCGCCGCCGGCAGCGTGGAGGTCATGATGGCTGGCGCGGTTGGTGCTGGCAAAGAAGCTGTAGAAGAAGGTGCTGGGCGTGCAGCATCGACCCGTCCGGCCAAGCCTCCGCTGGAGCGCGACGCAGGCGCTGCGGGAACATCTTCCGCACCACCGGAGACACCACTTCAAGCGGCGATGAACGTGCTGGCGACGCCCATCGCGCAGAACATCGACCCGGCAACGGCTAAGGCGGAGCTGGAGGCGACGCGCAAGAAGCTGCTTTCCGGGGGCGAGGACATCATCCGGGCGCAGCGCGAGCTGAACCTAACCCTACGTGAGTATAACGCTGCCCATGGCTTTGCTTCAGTTAGCGCTCAGGCTGCTAGGATGCCGGAAAACCGGCTTAAGGCTCGCAATCTAGATCAGGATCTGCGTAAAGAAGTTCTTGCCGGCAAAAGCACCTCTGCATCTGTGAGCATTGTAGAGAAACCAAAGTACAGTAGCCCGGATAAAACCATAAAAGCTGCTAGGGCTGCTGTAGAGATGTGTGAATCGCTTATCGGAGATGCTTTAGCTAAACAACAGGATCGTGTTAGGGAGTTGCTTGATATGATAGAAGCACAAAATGCCGAGCTTGCTAGAGCGAACAAAGCTGCGGCATCAAAATCTGTGCGTTCAACAAAGAATGCCGGAAGCAAGTCCCAGGGGCAGGCGTCGTCCCCTCATCCGGACAGAAGAAAAGAAAAAGAAATAAATGCGCAGCAGATGACTGTGTACGATCCGGTCCTTGCCGGAAAACAACAAGCCGGGCAACACGATGTCGGTAGAAAAAGCCAAGGGGCAGATCGAGGCTACGCCAGAAGAGGCTATGCCGGAAACAATCATGCCGGTAGATATGAAACCGGGCAAAATTATCGAGCTGCAAGGGCAGCGTACGAAGAGGAGGAAATGCTTCACCCAAGGTACCGGCAGGCAAGGGCCGCGGTACCGGAACATTACGATGAAGCTGATTCAACAGCAGAAAGACTCACGGCATACCGGAACCCGTTGGGGGAACGCGTGGGAGAGAGACACCTGCCAGAACGGGATGCGAGGCACCGGCTGGATAGAGTGTACTTGTCTGAAATGATCGAGGCAGAAGGTCCTCCGGGCCCACAATGCTTTGGTCCAAGGATCATGAAAGAGGAACCACCGGTTCGCAACTTCCAGTTGCCTCGTGACACAAAAACATATGATGGCACCACTAAGCCGGAAGATTGGCTCGCGGATTATGTGACCGCGGTGTACGTCGCTGGCGGCGGAGGAACCGTAACTGGTGGAGGAAACCGGCATTGGGCCGTGAGAATTGTACCATCTTTCCTGGTAGGACCGGCACGAATCTGGCTAAACAACTTACCGGCAGGAAGCATAAATGGCTGGTTGGACTTTGAGGAAGCTTTTGTGAGTAATTTCAGCAGCACATACCGGAGGCCCAACAGGCCGCAGCAGCTCGCCTTGTGCGTGCAGCGCCCAAATGAAACAGACCGAGATTATTGATACGTCTCCGACGTATCGATAATTTCTTATGTTCCATGCCATATTATTGATGATACCTACATGTTTTATGCACACTTTATGTCATATTCGTGCATTTTTTGGAACTAACCTATTAACAAGATGCCGAAGAGCCGACTTGTCTGTTTTACGTTGTTTTTGGTTTCGAAATCCTAGTAACGAAATATTCTCGGAATTGGACGAAATCAAGACCCGGGGTCCTATTTTGCCACGAAGCTTCACGAAGACCGAAGAGGAGTCGAAGTGGGGCCACGAGGGGCCGCCACTATAGGGCGGCGCGGCCCAGGTCTTGGCCGCGCCGACCTGTAGTGTGGGGCCCTCGTGTGGCCCCCCACGTTGCCCTTTCGCCTACTTAAAGCCTCCGTCGCGAAACCCCTGATGCGAAGAACCACGATACGGAAAACCTTCCAGAGCCGCCGCCATCGCGAAGCCAAGATCTGGGGGACAGGAGTCTCTGTTCCGGCACGCCGCCGGGACGGGGAAGTGCCCCCGGAAGGCTCCTCCATCGACACCACCGCCATCTTCATCAACGCTGCTGTCTCCCATGAGGAGGGAGTAGTTCTCCATCGAGGCTCGGGGCTGTACCGGTAGCTATGTGGTTAATCTCTCTCCTATGTACTTCAATACAATGATCTCATGAGCTGCTTTACATGATTGAGATCCATATGATGAGCTTTGTATCGCTACTAGTTGTGTGCTACTCATGTGATGTTATTAAAGTAGTCTATTCCTCCCGCATGGTGTAAAGGTGACTAGTGTGTGCACCGTGTGGTTCTTGTCGTAGGCTATGATCATGATCTCTTGTAGATTGTGGAGTTAATTATCATTATGATAGTATTGATGTGATCTATTCCTCCTTCATAGTGTAATGTGGACGAGTGTGTGCACTATGTTAGTTCTTGGTTTATTTTGCAATGATCTATTATGCTCTAAGGTTATTTAAATATGAACATTGAATTGTGGAGCTTGTTAACTCCGGCATTGAGGGTTCGTGTAATCCTACGCAATGGTGTTCATCATCCAACAAGAGTGTAGAGTATGCATTTATCTATTCTCATTATGTGATCAATGTTGAGAGTGTCCACTAGTGAAAGTATGATCCCTAGGCCTTGTTCCAAATACTGCTATCGCTGCTTGTTTACTGTTTTACTATGCTTCTACTGCCTGCAATATTACCACCATCAACTACACGCGCCAGTTGTGGACAGCAAGCTATTTTCTGGTGCCGTTGCTACTCGCTTATTTATACCACCCGTATTTCACTATCTCTTCGCCGAACTAGTGCACCTATTAGGTGTGTTGGGGACACAAGAGACTTCTTGCTTTGTGGTTGCGGGGTTGCATGAGAGGGATATCTTTGACCTCTTCCTCCCCGAGTTCGATAAACCTTGGGTGATCCACTTAAGGGAAACTTGCTCGCTGTTCTACAAACCTCTCGCTCTTGGAGGCCCAACACCGTCTACAAGAATAGAAGCTCCCGTAGACATCAAGCTATTTTTCGGCGCCGTTGCCGGGGAGGAAAGGTAAAAGGTACTCACACTCCGGATCTCGGCTACTAAGCTATTTTCGCCGTTGTAAGTACTCGAAGCTATTTCCTTTAGATCCCGCAATTGCATCTTTTTGTTTCTTGTTTACACTAGTTTGGCATAATGGACAAGAATGAGCTTCTTATTCTATTTCCTGATTTAAAACATGGATTGTTTGATGCGAAAATTAAAAAACCTATGAAATCTTATTTGCATGCTTGGTAGTAATATTAGTATGAACGCTTTGAACACCATTGTTGATAATGATATAGAAAGTTCTAAGCTTGGGGAAGCTGGTTTTCATGATCTTTTTAGTCCCCCAAGCATTGAGGAGAAAATTTTCTTTGATGATACTTTGCCTCCTATTTATGATGATTATAATGATATTGGTCTTTTAGTACCGCTTTGTTATGGAGGATAAAATTGATTATGATTACAATATGCCTCCTATATTTGATGATGAGAATAATAATGATAGCTACTTTGTTGAATTTGCTCCCACTACAACTAATAAAATTGATTATGCCTATGTGGGGAGTAATGATACTTTTATGCATGTGAATAAGAATGCTTTATGTGATAGTTACATTGTTGAATTTGTTCATGATGCCACTGAAAGTTATTATGAGAGAGGAAAATATGGTTGTAGAAGTTTTCATGTTACTAAAACACCTCTCTATATGCTGAAAATTTTGAAGTTACACTTGTTTTATCTTTCTATGCTTGTTGCATCATGCTTCATGAATTTGTTTATTTACAAAACTCCTATGCATAGGAAGCATATTAGACTTAAATTTGTTTTGGATTTGCCTCTTGATGCTCTCTTTTGCTTCAACTACTATTTCTTGCGAGTGCATCATTAAAACTGCTGAGCCCATCTTAATGGCTATAAAGAAAGAACTTCTTGGGAGATAACCCATGTGTTTATTTTGCTACAGTACTTTTATTTTATATTTGAGTCTTGGAAGTTGTTACTACTGTACAACCTCTCCTTATCTTAATTTTGTTGCATTGTTGTGCCAAGTAAAGTCTTTGATAGTAAGGTTCATACTAGATTTGGATTACTGCGCAGAAACAGATTTCTTCGCTGTCACGAATCTGGGCCTAATTCTCTGTAGGTAACTCATAAAATTATGCCAATTTACGTGAGTGATCCTCAGATATGTACGCAACTTTCATTCAATTTGAGCATTTTCATTTGAGCAAGTTTGGTGCCATTTTAAAATTCGTCTTTACGGACTGTTCTGTTTTGACAGATTCTGCCTTTTATTTCGCATTGCCTCTTTTGCTATGTTGGATGGATTTCTTTGTTCCATTACCTTCCAGTAGCTTTGAGCAATGTCCAGAAGTGTTAAGAATGATTGTGTCACCTCTGAACATGTGAGTTTTTAATTATGCACTAACCCTCTAATGAGTTTGTTTCGAGTTTGGTGTGAAGGAAGTTTTCAAGGGTCAAGAGAGGAGGATGATATACTACGATCAAGAAGAGTGAAAAGTCTAAGCTTGGGGATGCCCCGGTGGTTCATCCCTGCATATTTCAAGAAGACTCAAGCATCCAAGCTTGGGGATGCCCAAGGCATCCCCTTCTTCATCGACAAATTATCACGTTCCTTCTCTTGAAACTATATTTTTATTCGGCCACATCTTATGTACTTTACTTGGAGCGTCTGTGTGCTTTTGTTTTTGTTTTTGTTTGAATAAATGCTTGTGTGGGAGAGAGACACGCTCCGCTGTAGCATATGGACAAGTATGTCCTTAGGCTCTACTCATAGTATTCATGGCGAAGTTTCTTCTTCGTTAATTTGTTATATGGTTGGAATTGGAAAATACTACATGTAGTAATTCTAAAAATGTCTTGGATAATTTGATACTTGGCAATTGTTGTGCTCATGTTTAAGCTCTTGCATCATATACTTTGCACCCATTAATGAAGAAACACTTAGAGCTTGCTAATTTGGTTTGCATATTTGGTTTCTCTAGAGTCTAGATAATATCTAGTATTGAGTTTTGAACAACAAGGAAGACGGTGTAGAGTCTTATAATGTTTACAATATGTCTTTTATGTGAGTTTTGCTGCACCGTTCATCCTTGTGTTTGTTTCAAATAACCTTGCTAGCCTAAACCTTGTATCGAGAGGGAATACTTCTCATGCATCCAAAATCCTTGAGCCAACCACTATGCCATTTGTGTCCACCATACCTACCTACTACATGGTATTTATCCGCCATTCCAAAGTAAATTGCTTGAGTGCTACCTTTAAAATTCCATCATTCACCTTTGCAATATATAGCTCATGGGACAAATAGCTTAAAAACTATTGTGGTATTGAATATGTACTTATGCACTTTATCTCTTATTAAGTTGCTTGTTGTGCGATAACCATGCTTCTGGGGACGCCATCAACTACTCTTTGTTGAATATCATGTGAGTTGCTATGCATGTCCGTCTTGTCTGAAGTAAGAGAGATCTACCACGTTAATGGTTGGAGCATGCATATTGTTAGAGAAGAACATTGGGCCGCTAACTAAAGCCATGATTCATGGTGGAAGTTTCAGTTTTGGATATATATCCTCAATCTCATATGAGAATAATAATTGTTGCCACATGCTTATGCATTAAAGAGGAGTCCATTATCCGTTGTCCATGTTGTCCCGGTATGGATGTCTAAGTTGAGAATAATCAAAAGCGAGAAATCCAAAATGCGAGCTTTCTCCTTAGACCTTTGTACGAGGCGGCATGGAGGTACCCCATTGTGACACTTGGTTAAAACATGTGTATTGCAAAGATCCGGTAGTCCAAGCTAATTAGGACAAGGTGCGGGCACTATTAGTATACTATGCATGAGGCTTGCAACTTGTAAGATATAATTTTCATAACTCATATGCTTTATTACTACCGTTGACAAAATTGTTTCATGTTTTCAAAATAAAAGCTCTAGCACAAATATAGCAATCGATGCTTTCCTCTTTGAAGGACCATTCTTTTTACTTTTATGTTGAGTCGGTTCACCTATCTCTCTCCACCTCAAGAAGCAAACACTTGTGTGAACTGTGCATTGATTCCTACATACTTGCATATTGCACTTGTTATATTACTCTATGTTGACAATTATCCATGAGATATACATGTTATAAGTTGAAAGCAACCGCTGAAACTTAATCTTCCTTTGTGTTGATTCAATACCTTTACTTTGATTTATTGCTTTATGAGTTAACTCTTATGCAAGACTTATTGATGCTTGTCTTGAAGTACTATTCATGAAAAGTCTTTGCTTTATGATTCACTTGTTTACTCATGTCATTACCATTGTTTTGATCGCTGCATTCATTACATATGTTTACAAATAGTATGATCAAGGTTATGATGGCATGTCACTTCAGAAATTATCTTTGTTATCGTTTTACCTGCTCGGGACGAGCATAACTAAGCTTGGGGATGCTGATACGTCTCCGACGTATCGATAATTTCTTATGTTCCATGCCATATTATTGATGATACCTACATGTTTTATGCACACTTTATGTCATATTCGTGCATTTTTTGGAACTAACCTATTAACAAGATGCCGAAGAGCCAGTTGCTGTTTTCTGCTGTTTTTGGTTTCAGAAATCCTAGTAACGAAATATTCTCGGAATTGGACGAAATCAAGACCCAGGGTCCTATTTTGCCACGAAGCTTCCGGAAGACCGAAGAGGAGTCGAAGTGGGGCCACGAGGGGCCGCCACTATAGGGCGGCGCGGCCCAGGTCTTGGCCGCGCCGACCTGTAGTGTGGGGCCCTCGTGTGGCCCCCATGTTGCCCTTTCGCCTACTTAAAGCCTCCGTCGCGAAACCCACGATGCGAAGAACCACGATACGGAAAACCTTCCGAGCCGCCGCCATCGCGAAGCCAAGATCCGGGGGACAGGAGTCTCCGTTCCGGCACGCCGCCGGGACGGGGAAGTGCCCCCGGAAGGCTCCTCCATCGACACCACCGCCATCTTCATCAACGCTGCTTGTCTCCCATGAGGAGGGAGTAGTTCTCCATCGAGGCTCGGGGCTGTACCGGTAGCTATGTGGTTAATCTCTCTCCTATGTACTTCAATACAATGATCTCATGAGCTGCTTTACATGATTGAGATCCATATGATGAGCTTTGTATCGCTACTAGTTGTGTGCTACTCATGTGATGTTATTAAAGTAGTCTATTCCTCCTCGCATGGTGTAAAGGTGACTAGTGTGTGCACCGTGTGGTTCTTGTCGTAGGCTATGATCATGATCTCTTGTAGATTGTGGAGTTAATTATCATTATGATAGTATTGATGTGATCTATTCCTCCTTCATAGTGTAATGTGGACAGTGTGTGCACTATGTTAGTTCTTGGTTTATTTTGCAATGATCTATTATGCTCTAAGGTTATTTAAATATGAACATTGAATTGTGGAGCTTGTTAACTCCGGCATTGAGGGTTCGTGTAATCCTACGCAATGGTGTTCATCATCCAACAAGAGTGTAGAGTATGCATTTATCTATTCTGTTATGTGATCAATGTTGAGAGTGTCCACTAGTGAAAGTATGATCCCTAGGCCTTGTTCCAAATACTGCTATCGCTGCTTGTTTACTGTTTTACTATGCTTCTACTGCCTGCAATATTACCACCATCAACTACACGCGCCAGTTGTGGACAGCAAGCTATTTTCTGGTGCCGTTGCTACTGCTTATTTATACCACCTGTATTTCACTATCTCTTCGCCGAACTAGTGCACCTATTAGGTGTGTTGGGGACACAAGAGACTTCTTGCTTTGTGGTTGCAGGGTTGCATGAGAGGGATATCTTTGACCTCTTCCTCCCTGAGTTCGATAAACCTTGGGTGATCCACTTAAGGGAAACTTGCTGCTGTTCTACAAACCTCTCCTCTTGGAGGCCCAACACTGTCTACAAGAATAGAAGCTCCCGTAGACATCAATTATCTGACCCGGTGGAACTCCACGAGAAACTCCTGCGAAGGGGTGATAGAGGCGCAAGCCATTGCTTGGTTTTGCAATGGGTGCCGCAGAGGTTCGCCGTTGTGGCAAAAGCTACAGCGGAACATGCCGGTAACTCTGGCGGAAATGATGCGTGTAGCAGATAGCTACGCATTGGGAGACCCAATGCAACCGGCAGTGCAAGCTGATCCGGCGCAAACGAGCCAACCGCGCCAAGATCAATACCAGGATAACCGGCACAACAAAAGAAGAGAAGAGTTTCCGGATCGAAGGTATGGTCCACAGCAAGTAGCTGCGGTGCAGGATAATTCCGGCCCCAGCGGAAGCCAAAGGCAAAAAACCGGATCGCAGCCATGGGCGGGTCCTAAGAAGAAATGGGTTGAAAAAGAAAAGTGGGGACAGAAAAAAGATTGGCAAGAGCATTTGAGATACACCATGGAAGCAGCAATGGAGCAACCATGCCGGTTTCACACTCCGAATCCGACGAGGCCGGCAAACCATTTGACAAAAGATTGTTCTTGGATCAAGCACTTGATGCTGAGAGGTGCGGCGAAAGATGCGCAAGCACAAGGATGTTCCACAATATTGCCACCCTCGCATGACATTTTGCATCAGCACCCATTACCACCACCACCACCGCTTACCGGAGTGAACGCTCTACCGGTACAGCCTCAGCCGAACCGGCAGCAGCAGCAGCAAGTTCATCAGGTGGGAGAAGGCAATGGCCAACCACCTCCACCGGCACCGTTAGGCCGGAACATTTACCAGGATCCGGACATGTGCTGCGTTGTGTTCATCACTGAGCCAACCGACAGGCAAAGACTACGTCGCCGTTCCATGGAAGTGAACGATGTGATGCCAACAGTACCAAAATACATGCTGTGGTCAGATCAAGAAATCTCCTGGTCGTTCCGGGATCACCCCAAGATAATGCCTAATCTGGGTGGTTATGCTCTTGTGGTAGACCCAATCATGCATGGGCCAACGACGCGAGTCAAGTTCAGCAAAGTGCTGATAGACAATGGAAGCAGCATAAATATCATGTACAAGCATATAATGCACACGCTGGGGATAACAGAAAACATGCTGCAGCCAACTCACACAACGTTCCATGGGATCGTTCCGGGCTTGTCTTGTGCACCGGTAGGAAAGGTCCGGGTGGATGTGTCATTCGGAGGACGTGACAACTGCCGGGTTGAAAACATTATGTTTGAAGTTGTGGACTTAGACAGTCCTTACCATGCACTGCTAGGGAGACCGGCATTGGCAGCTTTCATGGCCTCAACTCATACGGCTTACCTCAAGATGAAGATGCCGGCACCTCGTGGACCCTTAACTGTGGTGGGCAACTACAAGGTTTCACTGGAAACTGCTTCCGCCGGATCCAACCTGGCAGAATCGCTGGTAATTGCAGAGGAAAAAAGAAGGATGCAAACTGCGGTTGCGCTGGCTCAGTCCTCACAGTTGAGCTTAGCGGCAATGAGTGGAAACTTGGGCGCACCGGCATTCATGCCGACAAATGAAACAAAGGACATTGTGCTGGATCCGGCTTACCCAGAGCGCACCGTTCGTATCGGTGCCGGCCTGAATCAGGCATAGGAAAGCGCGCTCGTCAGCTTCCTCCGTGAGAATCGGAATATCTTTGCCTGGTCTACTGATGACTTGGTAGGTGTTCCGAGGGAGCTGGCTGAGCACTCTCTGAATGTCCGGAAGGATGCTAAGCCGGTGCGACAACCTTTGCGCCGGTTCGCTGAAGATAGGAGAAAGATCATTGGAGAAGAAGTAACAAAGCTGTTGGTTGCCGGTTTCATCGTGGAAGTAACGCATACTGAGTGGCTGGCTAATCCGGTGATGGTCGAGAAGAAAAAAGAGGAGAACCTGGAAGCAAAAGCTCCAAAGGTGTGGCGCATGTGCATCGACTACACCAACCTAAACAAAGCTTGCCCAAAAGATCCTTTCCCTCTGCCCCGGATTGATCAGGTGATTGATTCTACTGCTGGGTGTGAGTTGTTGTCTTTTCTGGATGCTTATTCCGGTTTCCATCAGATTCCCCTGAAAAAGGAAGATCAAATAAAAACTGCGTTCATTACCCCGCACGGGGATAATTGCTATGTTACAATGCCTTTTGGTTTGCGCAATGCTGGTGCAACGTACCAGCGCTGTATGCAAAAATGCTTGTTTGATCAAATTGGAAAAAATGTGCAAGTCTATGTGGACGACGTCGTGATAAAAACTAAGGTAAAAGAAACCTTAATCGACGACATCCGGCAAACATTTGATAACTTAAGAAGGTTCCGGATGAAACTCAATCCGGATAAATGCACCTTCGGTGTCCCTGCCGGTAAGCTGCTTGGCTTTCTTGTATCAAGCCGGGGCATTGAAGTGAATCCGGTAAAAATCCGGGCAATAGAAAGAATGACTATCCCGCGAGAATTAAAAGATGTGCAAAAGTTTACCGGAAGCTTGGCATCGCTGAGCCGGTTCATAAGCAGGTTGGGGGAAAAGGCTCTGCCGCTCTATGCATTAATGAAAAAATCCGATACCTTCGTCTGGACCCCACAGCGACGCACGCATTCAAAGAGCTGAAAACAATGCTAGCCACCGCACCGGTATTGGCCTCGCCTTTGGAAAGGGAGCCCATGTTGTTGTACATAGCAGCAACCAACCGGGTTGTGAGTGTTGTGGTTGTGGTAGAAAGAGAGGAAGAAGAAAAAATCGTGCAGAGGCCGGTATACTACTTGAGCGAGGTGCTCTCCCTCTCAAGACAAAACTACCCCCACTTCCAGAAGATGACCTATGGCATGTTCATGGCTGCCACCAAGCTCAAGCACTATTTTGAGGAGCACCCCATGAAAGTGGTGAGTGAAGCACCCATTTCAGATATCATGGGCAACAAGGATGCTAGCGGCAGGATTGCAAAATGGGCAATTCAGCTGTCTCCATACGTGCCGGTATACGAAAGAAGAGATGCCATAAAATCACAAGCTTTGGCTGATTTCCTGGTTGATTGGGCGGAAATGCAATACAAGCCGCCAGAACATAAAATAGAATACTGGAAGATGCACTTTGACGGATCCAAGCTCAAAGAGGGTCTAGGTGCCGGTGTGGTACTTACCTCACCAAAGGGAGATCATCTCCGGTATGTTTTGCAAGTGCATTTCAGGGCATCAAACAATGTCGCTGAATATGAGGCTTTGATCCATGGGCTTAAGGTCGCAAAAGAAATCGGGGCACACCGGATCATTTGCTACGGCGATTCAGATCTTGTGGTGCAACAATGTTCCGGGGATTGGGATGCAAAAGATGCCAACATGGCCTCGTACCGGTTTCATGTGCAAAAGATTGCCGGCTTCTTCGAAGGGTGTGAATTTCACCATGTGCCGCGGGCTGAAAATGAAGCCGCGGATGCTTTATCCAAGCTAGGCTCATCTAGGCAAGAAATTCCTCCCGGAATAGCCTTGGCGCACTTAAGAGTTCCATCGATCAAGCCAAGTCCGGAATCAGAATCAATTTTCGTACCGGAATCACATGTGGTGCTAATGGATATTGATGAAGGAAACCCGGGGACTATACCGGTACACTCGGGGACTGCTCCGGTAAACCCGGGGACTGCGGAGCCTATACCGGAAGAAACAATGATGGTGGATAGTATGGGGATAGACGTGCCGGTGTTTGTGGTTAGAGAAGCACCATCTTGGGTTAAACCTATTAAGGAATTCCTGATCAACGGCACCTTGCCGGTTGACGAAACTGAGTCAAGAAGGATCTAGCGGAGAGCCAAAGCATACACCTTCATCAATGGCGAGGTGTACAAAAGAAGTGTTACCGGTGTCCTTCAAAGATGTGTGGAACCGGAAGAGGGAAAAGAGATGCTTAGGGAAATTCACCAAGGAGAATGTGGGCATCACGCTTCATCAAGGGCGCTGGTGGCGAAAGTGTTCCGGCATGGGTTCTACTAGCCCACGGCATTGGAGAATGCTGAGGATTTGGTAAGAAGATGCAATGGTTGCCAGAGGTACGCCAAGCAAAATCATACCCCGGCATCCGGTCTAAAAACTATACCGTTAACTTGGCCATTTGTTGTTTGGTGCCTTGACATGGTTGGCCCATTCAAAACTGCAAGGGGAAACATGACCCACATCTTGGTAATGGTGGATAAATTCACCAAATGGCTGGAAGTAAAACCCATCGCAAAGTGTGATGGGCACACAGCGGTGAAATTCCTAAAGGATGTCATCTTGCGGTATGGATACCCGCATAGTATCATAACTGACAATGGCTCAAACTTTGCCCAAGGTGAGTTCAAGCGATTCTGTGAGGATAACAACAACCGGCTGGATTTGTGCTCAGTGGCACACCCACAAGGCAATAGCCAAGTGGAAAGAACAAACGCGCTGGTGCTTTCCGGCATAAAACCAAGGCTCATTGAACCACTAGAAAAGACACCGGGATGTTGGCTTGATGAATTGCCATCAGTACTGTGGAGCATAAGAACGACTCCAAACCGGTCTACCGGATACACTCCATTCTTTATTGTTTACGGAGCAGAAGCGGTCATACCAACCGACATTCTCCATGACTCACCAAGGGTGCAACTCTATACCGAACAAGAGGTAAAAGAGGCCCGAGAAAACGATATGGACTTGCTAGAAGAAGCAAGAGAGCTGGCGTTGGCAAGAACATCCATTTACCAGCAAAATCTCAGACGCTATCATAGCCGGAAGGTTAACCCGAGGGTATTCCGGGAAGGAGATCTGGTGTTGCGCCTAGTGCAACGCACTGAAGGCCGGCATAAACTTTCACCCCCATGGGAAGGACCTTTCATTGTGAGCAAAGCTCTCTACAATGATGCCTATTACCTAATCGATGCACAGGAATGGAAAGAAGGAAAGGCGGACAGATCCGGAGACGAGACCAAGCGTCCGTGGAACATAGCTCTGTTGCGTCCTTTCTACTCATGAAGTTGTGGTGTAAGAAGTTCCTTTTTTGTACCTTATTTGCTATGAATAAAAGATGTCGGAACCTCGAATGAATCTCAGGGACTACCCCTACTAAAATTGCATGGAATATGTTTATTTTTTCAGTTTACCGGTTGTTTGTTGAACATTTTTTCTTTCCGGTTTAGTAACGTGCTAAACCTACCGGAGTCTTCGACCCTGCTGCTGTCCGCAACCCGGCTTCATGGCAAGCAAGATAAACCGGTAGGAATTACGCACGTGAACTATGAAAAGAGAGAGTGGGAACGAACAATCCGGAAAAGTTTAACTAACCCCGGTTATACCGGTTTTTTGTGAAAATTTCGAGTTATTTCTAAGTTCAAGAAAGTGCTTGCTGGGCAATAGAACTTTGTGCCTCATACGCCAAAACACCCAAAAGAGGTAGGTAGAGCCAAAGCAACAGAGCCAAGTGTGCATCGGATTGGATGCGGAAACAATTCCGGAATCTTTGCAGTGCAGGATAAAAGCAAACAATAAGTAAAATGCAAAGACAGCATACAAACTTAACTTAATAAGCGACCGGTCAAAAAGACACCGGCATAGAAGTTATACCACAACCAAAATGCTAAGTTTTATCTTACATCATAAACCCCGGCATACCGGGGTAGAATTTAATGAACATTGTTTTCTCAAGCATCAGATACAGTAATCAAGCAGCAGGGGCTTCAGGAGGAGCAGCATCGGCCTCTGGACCTTCCGGAGGCGCATCACCAGCTTCCGGGAGAGCATCGCCCTCTCCGGCATCCTCATCTTCCTCGTCCTCTCCTTCTTCTTCGTCGCTAAGGAAGTCCTGGACGTCAGGAGGTGGGGGGATGAAGGTGCGGACCGGGGCGTACTCTGCAATCCGGTAGGCACGGTCCTTCCGCTTCGCGGTGAGGACCGGATCCTTGTCGGTGGGAGCATCTTCGCGCAAGCTGTGGACGGCGTCCAAGTCCAAGTCCTCATACCAGGAGCAGGCGATGCGTAGCACCGCATCCGCTCCGGCACGAGCTGCCGAGCACTGCCATTCGCGGATCCTCCGTCCGGCACCTTTCAGGCGCTCGGAGGTGAGCGTCAGGTTCGCCGGCATCTCTTCCCCGGTCCACAGGACCTTGAAGAGCTGGATCGCCACGTCGGGCAGATCGGCAAGATGCCGGTCCACCGCGCGCATGTGCTGGACCCGGGCAGAGAGCGCGACCAGGTGATCATAAGGATCCCAGGGCGCAGTCAGATTCTTGAACTGCTGCGCAATCCGGCAATCTGCCACTTTCTTCTGTGCATGCACCTGCGAATCCGGAAAGAGCCCTGCAACACAAAGGAAAAAGTAAGGAAATGCTACCGGAAGATATAAGCTTATAAGCAAAAGCCGGAAAAGAAAGAAGAAAAACTTACTGAGGGCGAGCGCGTCGGTTTGCATGACCAGCTGGTCATACTCCTTTTGCTCCCCAGTTAGGAGAGCGACCTGATCCTCGGCCGATTTCCGCGCCTTGCTCTCCTCCTCCAGTTCAGCCCGCAGCACTGCGTTGGAATTGGTGGACTCCTCCAAGAACTCATCCAGCTTAGCCGCAGCTGCAGCTTGGGCATCCTTCATCTCCTTATCATGATGGAGAGCGGCTTGAATAAGCTGGTCCTTGAGCCCCCTGGCGGCGATCTCCTGGGCGTCCAGAGCCTTGCGGTGATCCCGGATAAGCTGCTCCTTTTCAGCTGCAATCCGGAAAAGAAATGTTGACAGAAAGATAACCGATAGGGTCCGAAAAGACAATATAACCGGGATAGTACAAAAAGTACCTTGAAGGTTGGTGAGCTGGGTCTTGAGGGCCTCGATGGAGGCTTCCGGAATAGCTATTAAGCAAAAAAGTTCATAAGTAAAGGGAAGAAAAAGCCAACAAGTAAAAGAAGCCGGAGGAATGAGAGTTAACCTTGGCAGTGGCTGTGGGCCTCGGCAAGATCCCGGTGCTCCCAAAGAAGCTCCTCGAAGAGGCGCTTCCGGGCGTCCGCCGTGTTCTGTTCAAGTTAAAAGGAATCCGGTAAGAAAGATGCCGGTTTTGAGAATTTTTAAGGAAGCTTCGCGCTCAGAGCTACGCTCTCAACCCGAAACTCGGGGACTGGGAAGATATACATAATCTTTAAGGAATGAAAACCGGCAAGAATTCAACTTACCACAACGTTGATATTGGCATCGTGCCACGCGTTGTCGAACTCCTTGACAGCGCGCCGCAACCGGCTAAAGTGCTGTCCGGTGCTCCGGGGGCCGGAAGGATCGACCAGCGGCAGCTTATCCTTCCCCAAGCCGCGCGTCGCTGGGGACTCATCCGCCCGATTCCACTTCTCAGCGTAATCGAGAAGGTGCCCTAGCTCAGCTCCTCCGCGTGTAAGCTCGGTAATCCGGCCCAGCGAAGCTGGAGCCGTTTCCCCGGCCACGATGGCAGCACGGCCAGAGTGCAACACGAGGGACTGCGGGCCGGAGCTGGTCGCGGAAGTCACCGTGGCAGCTTGAGGCTTGGAGAACTTGATGCCCCCCGAAGCCGTAGGCTTGGCAGCAGCGGGTCCTTGGCGTGGAGGCGGCATGAGCTCAGCCGCGGTGGGTCCTTTGCTTGGCGGCGGCGTTGGCTTCATAACGGCTGGCTCGCCGGTAGAGGAAGCCGGTGGAGGTGCCGGCATGGTTTTGGGTGGCGCAGGAGCCTCGGTGGCGTCCTTTGCCGGAGTAGAAGTTGCCGGAGCAGAAGGCTCCGGCAGGGTCTTGGAGGGAGAGGAGCTAGTGTCCTTCTTCTTCCTTTTCTTTGGGGCGGTAGGAGCCAAAGGCTCCATCCCCCCGGCATCTTCAGAATCGGCGCCGATGTTGCTGGCGCCGGTATCTTGTGTTTCTGGAGGGGAGACGTGGTCCTCCTCCGCGCGGTGATCTGGAGATGTAGGGGCCGCGCGCCCCGCACTTGAAGTGCCTCCCAGAGGGGAGGCAGAAGGGTTGCCGGTACCAGAAGGTACCGGGCTCGAATGAGGAGGAGGTGAGGTCCTTGCGGTTCCCTCGGAGCTCTCCGGCCTCATGCCGGTGGCGCTCTTGGAGAGCTTGAGCGCAGGGCTGAACAAGAAAAATAGAAAGGATCAGAAAGAGCAACCGGAAGAAAAAGTTTGCAAAACAAAGCAAACGGAGAAACAAAAACTTACCCGGAAGCGACCGGCATCTGCCGCTTCTTGTACCGCTTCGTGGAGACCGTCTTCCCGCCGACAATTTCTTGCCTGAGGCGCTTGGCGGGAGGAGCCTCGCTGGGGCCGGCTTCAGATGCCGGCGCCTTCTTCTTCTTGCCCTGGGAGGTGAGTCTCTCCAGGAACTCATCGACAACCTCGGCCTGAATCAACACAGCGCGCTCCACAACCTGTGGGTTGGCGCTGGCTGAGGGAGCATCTGCAACAAGGAAACATATGAGGAGCTGAAAAAATAAAATACCTCAAGGATAGTGACATCGTCATCGCCGGAACCGGAAGCTTCGGATGAGAAGTTACCGGGGCGTGGGGTGTGGGTGCGGCCCATCTTGAGTTCGGTCCAATGGATATAAGGATCCGGGTCCACCGTGTCCAGAGGCCGCTTCCGGCAAGGGCCTCGCTGCTCCGCTGCGATGCGAGGGAAGCACTGCTTTGCCTGGAAAAGAGTAGAAAGACAGTTAGTCTTACATCAAAAAGCTACCGGAAAACAACCCGGATTGCGTAATCTCTTACTTCATCTGTTGGAGGGTTGGTGGAGCTAAGAGGCAGGAAGCCCCACTCCCAGTCCATCGGCATGGCGGTTTGGCAGATCTGCCTAGCCTTAAGGACTACATCCTCCTTGCTTAGAGGGAGGCCGATGATCTTGGTAGGATCGCCAGGGCCGTACATTTCGCTTATTTTATGGGCCCGGCGCTTGAGGGGAAGCACCCGGCGTGAGATGAAGGTGCGGATGATGTCGTCAGAGCAGATGTCTGTCTCCCTCATCAGCTGCTCCATGAAGCGTACAATCCGGTTCGTCTCTATATGGTTGGTCCCAGGATTGTAGCCCCAATTGACCTTCGTAGGCACTCCCGGATTAAAAGCCGGCAAATTGATGAGATCCGCGGCGCCGGTGTTTTTCACGTAGAAAAAGGTCTCTTGCCATGCCCGGCATGACTCGAGACCGGAGAATTTAAAAAAGGGGCTCCCTTGACGGGAGCCGATGATGCAAGACCCGCATTGGACGGGGGGTTTGGGCTTAGGAATGTCCTTACCCTGGACGGAATTGATCCGAAGAGAAAAGAAGCGAGCGAAAGTCTCGCGAGTGGGACGGAGGCCGATGTAGCCCTCCATGAAAGAAACGTAACAAGAGAGATAGAAGATGGCATTGCCAGGAAGGTGGTGAGGCTGGAGTTGGTAAAAATCCAGAAACCGGCGAAAGAAATCAGAAGCAGGAAGGCCGAAGCCGCGCTCGAAGTGAGCAAGAAAGACGACGAACTCACCGGGTTCGAGCACCGGTTCAATCTCGTCACCCGGAAGCCGGCAGGATACTCCTTCCGGTATCCTTCTAGACCGGTACAGCCAGTCAATTTCGTGTTGTGTCACGTTAGAGCCCTTCCAGGCCCCACGGGTGACACCGGATAGATCTACTCCGGAAGCTTGGCTAGAGCTGCCGGCCTCTTGACCTTTTCCGATATCGGTTTCCATCCGGGCAAGATCAGCTGAGAGCCCGTCGGAAGCTTCACTTTGGTGGCTACTGGAGGAGGATTCAGAAAGATGATCCTCGCTAGACATACGAATCTGAGAGACACCGGATTCTACCCAAAAACTGATTTCCCAAGATCTACCCTTGCGCGAAGATCTACGAGTAAGAGAAAAAGCAAAAGAAAAGAAAGAGTAAATACTCTACCGGCCCAAGATCTGGAAGACGAGAAAGAAGAGGGCAAAGAAGCATTGAGGCTAACCTGGGGCGGCGCGAAACGCTGAAGATGGTCGCCGGAGAAGCAGCGAAACTGCAGTCGCCAACGAGGTCCGACGAAGAAGAAGAGAAGAAGTCACCGGAGAACGTACGGTGCGGCGGCAGCAGACGTGCAGCGGTGAATCGCTGCGCGGCGAGGCTCGGAGAAGCTTGGCGGAGTCGGAGCGGAGGTTCACCGGGCGGCGGAGCTCTAGCGACGAACGGCGGCAGCAAAGGCGCAAGAGGGCTAAGAGCTCTGAGTGCGCGAGGGAGTCGTGAATGCGGAGAAGAAGATGAAGTGGAACCGCACCCCCCTTAAATAGGAAGACGAAGTAGTGGGTTGGCAACCGCTGGGCCGCGGCGGTTCAGTTCGTGGGCCACCACGTGGCGCGAAAATACACGCGCGGAAAACAAAATGCCACAGGGAGGCCGCACGGATCCAGAACGGCAGCGGGGATCCGGTGCGGCGCCATAAATGCTGGCGCAGAAGCCGAAGGGAAGTGACCCCTGGCACTGGCGCGTCAGATACAGTGCGCATGTCTCTGACAGGCACTGTACCCGAGAAATTCTCGACTTCACCGAGGAGGAGTTTAATGTCATAGGTACCGAAAGAATCCGGAAGGTAATATAAAGAAACTAAGGCAGAGATGCCGGAAGAGCTGAGCAGGGTGCCGGAATGACTAAACCGGTACCTTGTAAGTTGGGAACCTGCTATGGCCCGTCGGATGAGATCCACCGGACTATACCAGCTTCGGGGACTAATGTTGGGGGATGACCCCCGGTATGCCAAAGGCATGCCAAACCGGATGGTTTGAGCCATCAAGATACCGGTTTGGAGTTCATTCCGGATAAGCTTTTGGGCTAAGTAAATCTTACCGGTATCCCAAAGAGAGGCATACCGGTATGAGCTAAGAAGACACCGGATTGCCGGTAGGAAGTGCACTGTAGCACGTCGGCGGGATCGGTCAAAGATTCTCTCAAGAGCTAGAGGACAAGGATGACCTAAGCAAAGTAGCTTTAAACGAGGCCCTGACGCCAAAGAGGAAGGTGACGCCAAAAGCAACCGGAGGACGTCAGCCTCCCTAATTAAAGAAGATACCGACGTCACCTATGATTAAAGTAACTTTGTAAAGTAGTTTGTCTGTTCAAAGATGCCATTAGGGTTTCTTCCCCTGTAAGCCACCCTCTCCCCTATATAAGGAGAGGGGGCACACCCCCGTCGCAGAGACGCACGTACGTTCATAAGCAACCTTGTATCCAGAAACCTGTAATCTTGTTCTATCATGGAATAGAGAGATCTAGAGCAGAGTTCTTCCTTGTGTCTCTCTTCTTCTACCTCTGGCCTAGGCCAAGTTCTTGAGGAAAGCACCCGGAAGTTCATCCAATCTAATCAAAAACCCTCCCCCGAATCCTCTAGCGCCCATTCGGCCCCAACTTAAGCCATCCTATGGCATCTGTCTGTTCACCACGACGACACTAGACAAGTACAAAATCAAGCTGAACCCGAAGAAATGCTTCTTCGGGGTGCCAGGGGGACAAGTACTCGGCTACTTCATCTCAGCTAGAGGAATAGAAGCTAACCCTTTGAAGATCAAAGCTATTCTCGACATGGAACCGCCAAAGAATCTGCACCAAGTGCAGCAGTTGGCAGGACGGTTGGCAGCACTTAGCAGATTCATCGCCAAACTAGGGGAAAAAGCTCTGCCCTTCTACAACTTGATGAAAAAGTCAGAAAAATTCGAGTGGACAAATGAGGCGCAGGAGTCTTTCGACAATCTGAAGAGAATCTTATCGACATCCCCAGTCCTCGTAACCCCCCGCGAAAAGGAAACACTGCTTATGTATATAGCTGCAACGGCCCAAGTCTTTAGCAGCGTTTTGGTCATCGAACGAGAAGAAGCAGGGAGAGTTCACGGTGTGCAGAGGCCTATTTACTACCTCAGTGAAGTGCTCACACCTGCAAGGCGCGAGGTACCCCCATCATCGAAGGCGGCATACGCAGTATGGAGGTCAGCTCGCAAGCTACGGCACTACTTCACAGAGCACCCGATTATTGTCGTAAGAGAAGCACCATTGAAGAACATAATGACTAACCCAGAGGCCACGGGTCGAGTATCTCAATGGGCCATCGAAATAGCACCACACGACATAACTTACGTTAATCAAATGGCGATAAAATCCCAAATCCTCCCAGATTTCGTGGCAGATTGGATCCAATCACAGACACCAGCAGCACCCGACATGTCGGGGTCATGGATAATGTACTTCGACGGGTCGAAACGGAGCACAGGCGCAGGAGCAGGGGTGGTACTAATATCACCACAGGGAGATAAGATGAAGTACATACTACGTATGAATTTCTCCCTGCCAACGAATAACGAGGCAGAGTATGAGGCGATGTTACACGGAATGAAGATGGCGAAGGCATGTGGGGCAACTCACCTGGAGATTTACGGAGACTCAAACCTGGTAGTGCAACAGTCAATGAACCTATGTGACGCAGTCAGCGACAACATGATCGCTTACCGACAGTTGTACCAAAATATGAAAGCCAAATTTGAAGGGTGCGAGCTTAAGCATATCGGCAGAGCCAGCAATGAGGAAGCCGACTCTCTGGCAAACATCGGGTCCACATGCTCCCCCATTCCAGACGGAGTGTTTTATGAAGTGATCGCTCAGCGATCGATAAAAGAGAAAGCGTCGGCACCTCCAAAGCCGTCGGCTGACGAAACGGAGGCGAGCCCGCAGCAAGCTGCCGAAGAATCTCCAACTCCGCTTGCGGAACAGGACCTCCTCCTTGAGCCACTATGGACGAAACCATTCCTAGTGTACTTAACAAAGCAGGAGTTGCCGGAGGATCCAGTAGAAGCAAGACGAGTCGTCAGACGATCGAAAGCCTTCACCATAGTAAACGGTGAACTCTACAAGCGCAGCATTTCTAGTATTTTCCAAAGGTGTATTGCCATTGACGATGGAAGAGCACTGTTGCGCGAGATACACGAACGAACTTGCGGACACCACGCAGGAAGCAGGGCCCTTGTGGCGAAAGCCTTCAGGGCGGGATTTTACTGGCCAACGGCGGCATCGGATGCTCGAGATCTGGTCATGAAGTGCGACCCCTGCCAGCGTTTTTCACCAAAACCGCACGCCCCTGCGATAGATCTGATGACAATACCCCTGGCGTGGCCCTTCGCTCAATGGGGACTCGACCAAGTTGGACCGCTGCCAAGGTCATCACCCGGAGGACACACGTACCTATTGGTCGCAGTCGACAAATTCACCAAGTGGATCGAGGCAGTACCTGTACGAAACCAGAAAGCTGAAACAGCAGTTCAATTCTTCAGGGGAATAACCTGTCGATTTGGTATGCCTCACAGTATCGTCACAGACAACGGAACTAACTTTGACTCCAAAGAGTTTCGAAAATTTTGTGATGACGGAGGAATCAAACTGAAATTTGCATCAGTGGCCCACCCGCAGACCAACGGCCAGGTGGAAAGGATCAATGGTCTAATAGGGGATGGCCTCAAGAAACGCCTCATGGGTGCGGCTGGAGCTTGGGTCGAAGAGTTACCATCTGTACTTTGGAGCTTGCGTACCACACCTAACAGGTCGACTCAATACACCCCGTTCTTCTTGGTACATGGAGCCGAAGCAGTTCTGCCAGCCGACGTTCGGTTCGAAGCTCCTCGAGTGACAGCATACACATAATCCTCTTCCAACATCGCGCTGCAGGATGCTGTAGACCTCCTTGACGAAGCTCCAGACATTGCTTTGGCAAGAACTACGGTATACCAGCAGGCGTTGAGAAATTATCACAGCCGACGAATACGCAGTCGAAGCTTTAACGTTGGAGATATGGTACTTCGGCTGAAGCAAGAGAGACCCTCGAAACTCGAGTCTCCATGGGAAGGACCATACATCGTCACCGAAGTGATACCAGGAGGAGCATATCGGCTCAAAAACCCAACTTCGGGAAAAGACGTTGGGAATCCATGGAACATTGCACAACTGCGACGGTTCTATACATAGGACACAATTGTTTTTTACTTAACAGCCTTTAAGGTCGCTTTTGCATTATGAATAAAATTCTAATCAGACTTTCCACCCCTTTTTTCTTGATCCAGGCCTCATCAACCGAATAAACCGTTCGGGGCCCCTGTCGTTGGCTCTTACTCCCATCGGGAGCGCTGGCCAAAAACATCCTCGCACAGTGTCGTTAATTAAATACTCTCAACGAGAGCTAAGGTTAATGACACACAACACAACCAATCCAAGCCTCGAGAAAATACGCGAGTGCTGCAGTCGATGGTTACATTATCATAAAATGAGGCTCAAACCGGTGCACCGTGTGACGAAGTCAAGCGTCTAAATCCCTCGATTAAGTCGACGGGTATCGCACCTACAAAACTTACATATCGACTTCGCAATAAAATTGCAAATTACAACGAAGTCGTCGGGAGAGCAGGTTGAATTGATCACTCAGCCGCCCTCGACAATGAATTACCAATCGAATTAACAAAATCCACCAGGATTACATAATGTGCAATGCACACGTTGAATTTACATAAAACAACTTTGTGCAGGTACAAAAGCTATTACATTCACGGCGGTGCTCCTTGGTTCCCTTGGGCCCTCAGCTCTCTCTTAATACCTGTCTCCATCCGCGAGATGATGGTATATGCAGGACCTCTAGCAATATCATAATATTGGCCTAAACTTCTCTCGGTATTTGCTATGGCCTTCAAGTCTAAAGATGGATGACATGCCAGTACTGAAGCAAAGGCGAGTTCGGCGCCAGCCAGGAGTTCTTTCCGCACCAGCAGTCGAATCCTCTCCGGAGACTTGAATCGAGTAAACAAGGCAGACAGAGTTTCGGGTGCTTGATCCAGAGGGAACAAAGTCTTCCAAACCATCGTGAGATGAGTGTGGAATTTATCAAAGTAATAGTGCACCTTCTCTGCCCGATGCTTGAACTTCGCCACGACAACAGCTTTCGGGCGATGCAACCATAAGTCGTGTTTCGGGTGAGCAACGTCAGTCATCGCCTCGACCTTTTCATGGATCTTCTTGTTCTCCTCAGATTTATCGTGAGACACGACTGAAAAGGAACGAATATCAGTCAAGGGAACATCCAGGTTACGTCAGAAATCAAAAGAAGGGTTAGCACTTACAGCCCAAACTTTCGGTAGCAACATGAAGACGATCGAGAGCATGTTGTTCAATGGCAGTCGCTATTTCACTCTTCTTCTTCAACAACGCTGCCATCGCGTGAAGGGAGGTAATATCTTTATTCAGACGGGACACTTGGTCGCGTAAAGAACGAACAAGGCCAGGTTCATCGCTAGCCGAAGAATTTGAAAAAGGTTCGACGCGGGAGGAAGATGAAGGAATCTGCAGTACAACTTCCAGATCAGAATAGCACTAACATAAACCTCCCATCGGGAGCGCTGGAGAGTATGCATTACATTCAAAAGATTGTTCGAACTACAGAGCCAAAATAAAATGGGACCAAGTCAAATTGCATCAGGTCTTAATTACAATTAATAAAGCAAGTACTCAAGGAAGTGCCGACGACGAGCCAGGAGCAGCTTCAGGTGCAGACTTGGACTGGGCTTCATCAACCAATTTGAGGAGCTGATTGGCACATGCCACCGCCGATCGTTTGAAGGGTTCAAGGTCAACTAGGCGATTGTTGTCGTCCACAGGCAATGCCTTGGACAAGTTCTCTAAGTCAGACCCTATCCCATGGCCCATGAGCAGCTGGAAAGTAAGAACCGCTCCAAACAAGCGGTTACGGCGTTTCAATACCTCCACAGGCTCAGAAGAGTCGACGAGGAAAGCATCCGCCATCTCGCCGAGAGTCTTGTCCTGCTTCACCTTTGGGAAAATCATCGAGTATAGCCTCGACAATGCTCCTTTAGTCCTCTGCAGAAGCCCAAGAACCTGGACGTTGGACTCAGTGGCGAGAGAAAGGGCGTCAGACGTAGAGTCCTCCCGAAGCATGCGCGCCCGAGTGATGGTTATATCGGCAGCCTCTGAAAGAGGATAGATCAGTAACCCAAAAGGAAATATTACGAAATGAGCTATGTGTCAAGAACTTTACCCAATAAATTCGTGATGGACTCACGAAGGACGCCTTCCTTTTCATCGGCTGCGGCTGCAGCTTTGCGCCTGGCATCTTGCTCATCCTTCATCTGTCGCTTCAGCTTCTTCAACTCCTCCTTCAGCAAGACATTTTTGTTTTTGGCATCGGTGGCAAGCCTGTTGGCCTCCAGCACCTGATCAGCCGAAGTTTTAACAGTCTTTCGAAGCTGAGTGTTTTCAGACTCCAGTCGAGTAAATTGCTCGGCAAAGTCTACCACCGCATCGACTGTGGCATAAATCGGCTACAGCAAAGGAAACAAAGAAGATTCAGTTGGGTGAAAAAGCTTTGCGAGGCAAGAAAGAAATCAAGACAAATAAAACACTTACGTGGTCGCGGCCAGCCGATGAGGTGGGAACGTCGCCAGAAGGGATAACCTTCGACACTGGAATCTTCTCCACAGCCGTTCGCGGGGGCGGCGTCGACTTGGCGGGGGAAGGATTCGGCTCCTTAGCTGATACCGATCTCCCGAAGGATAATTTGGTCCTCTTCGCGAGAGGAACATCATCATCATCATCAGAGCTACTTAAGAAGAGAGCACAATTAGCATACGAAGCAATAAAGAATAAGTCAAAGAAGGGGTATAGATGCTCACAGGTCCAGGTCATCTTCAGCAGCAAAAAAAACCTGTCGAACTTTTCTTGACAGGAGAAGGCGAGGCAGTTCCAACGGCATCATTATCCTGCCCGCTAGGACTTGATTCAACCGTTGTAATAAAATCATCGTTTACCTGCTTACGTCGCCTGCTCCTGATGAAGGCATCATCCTCGGCAGCTTCTTCCTCTTGGACATCGCTGTCCTCAAGGGCATGCTGGACGTCTGATACGTCTCAAACGTATCTATAATTTCTTATGTTCCATGCTAGTTTTATGACATTACCTACATGTTTTGTTCACACTTTATATCGTTTTGATGCGTTTTCCGGAACTAACCTATTGACGAGATGCCGAAGTGCCAGTTCCTGTTTTCTGCTGTTTTTGGTTTCAGAAATCTTAGTAAGGAAATATTCTCGGAATTGGACGAAATCAACGCGCAGCATCTTAGAATTCCACGAAGCTTCCAGAACACCCAAGAGCCACCAGAGGAGAGCCACAGGGGGCCCACACATGCGGCTGGTGCGGCCAGGCTAGGGCCCGCGCCACCCTATTGTGTGGTGGCCCCGTAACCCTTCCGACTCCGCCTCTTCGCCTATTTAAAGGTCCCTGACCTAAATCTTCGATACGGAAAAACCACGGTACGAGAAACCTTCCAGAGCCGCCGCCATCGCGAAGCCAAGATCTGGGGGACAGAAGTCTCTGTTCCGGCACGCCGCCGGGACGGGGAAGTGGCCCCGGAAGGCTTCTCCATCGACACCACCGCCATCTTCATCACCGCTGCTGTCTCCCATGAGGAGGGAGTAGTTCTCCATCGAGGCTAAGGGCTGTACCGGTAGCTATGTGGTTAATCTCTCTCCTATGTACTTCAATACAATGATCTCATGAGCTGCCTTACATGATTGAGATCCATATGATGAGCTTTGTAATCTAGATGTCGTTATGCTATTCAAGTGGATTTTACTTATGTGATCTCCGGAGACTCCTTGTCCCACGTGTGTAAAGGTGACGAGTGTGTGCACCGTGTGGGTCTCTTAGGCTATATTTCACGGAATACTTGTTCACCGAGTTATGATTTGAGTTGGATGTCTCTATGAAATTGTGGTGTGTTAGTACGTCCTATGAATGCTCAAAGTGACAGTGTGGGGTGTTCATTAGTACTTGGGAATACATCTTTAAGGTTTGCCTACATGATGAATTAGAGTTCGTTATCTTGCCAGAGAGTAATTCGGAATAGCATAGTGAAGTGCTTATTTATATCCCATTATGATTGCAATGTTGAGAGTGTCCACTAGTGAAAGTATGATCCCTAGGCCTTGTTTCCAATACTGCAAACACCGCTTACTTACTGTTCTACTACATGTTTACTCGCTGCCATATTTTATTCAGATTGCTATTACCACTCATATACATCCATATTACTTGTATTTCACTATCTCTTCGCCGAACTAGTGCACCTATACATCTGACAAGTGTATTAGGTGTGTTGGGGACACAAGAGACTTCTTGTATCGTGATTGCGGTGGTTGCTTGAGAGGGATATCTTTGACCTCTTCCTCCCTGAGTTCGATAAACCTTGGGTGATCCACTTAAGGGAAAACTTGCTGCTGTTCTACAAACCTCTGCTCTTGGAGGCCCAACACTGTCTACAAGAATAGAAGCACCCATAGATATCAAGCACTTTTCTGGCGGCGTTGCCGGGGAGGAAAGGTAAAAGGCACTCATACTCCGGTCCCAGGTAACTAAGTACTTTTCTGTTGCCATTGTGTGTGTGTTCGAAGATATTTCCTTTAGATCCTGCAATTGCATCTTTTTGTTTCTTGTTAAACACTAGTAAGGCATAATGGAAAACATCTGTGAGCTTTTTAAACTATTTCCTGAGTCAAGACATGAATGGTTTAATGCGAAAATTAAAAAACCTATGGAACCTTATTTGCATGCTAGTAGCAATGATATTAGTATGAACGCTTTGAACACCATTGTTGCTAATGATATAGAAAATTCTAAGCTTGGGGAGGTCGGTTTTGATGAAAATGATCTCTTTAGCCCTCCGGGTATTGAGGAGAAAGTTTATCTTGATTATGATATGCCTCCCATATATGATGATTATAATGATAGTGGTCTTTTGGTGCCGCCTACTATGGAGAGTAAATTTTATTATGATTATACTATGCCTCCTACACTTGATGAGAATAATAATGATAGCTACTTTGTTGAATTTGCTCCCACTACAACTAATAAAATTGATTATGCTTATGTGGAGAGTAATAATTTTATGCATATAGCTCATGATAAGAATGTTTCATGTGATAGTTATATTGTTGAATTTCATGATGCTACTGAAAGTTATTATGAGAGAGGAAAATATGGTTGTAGAAATTTTCATGTTACTAAAACACCTCTCTATATACTGAAATTTTTGAAGTTACACTGGTTTTATCTTCCTATGCTTGTTACTTTGCTCTTCATGAACTTGTTTATTTACAAGATTCCTATGCATAGGAAGCATGTTAGGCTTAAATGTGTTTTGAATTTGCTTCTTGATGCTCTCTTTTGCTTCAACTCTTATTTCTTGCGAGTGCATCATTAAAATTGCTGAGCCCATCTTAATGGCTATAAAGAAAGAACTTCTTGGGAGATAACCCATGTGTTGATTTTACTACAGCACTTTTGTTTTATATTTGAGTCTTGGAAGTTTTTACTACTGTAGCAACCTCTCCTTATCTTATTTTATTGCATTGTTGTGCCAAGTAAAGTCTTTGATAGCAAGGTTCATACTAGATTTGGATTACTGCGCGTAAACAGATTTACTGTCGTCACGAATTTGGGCAGGGTTCTCTCGTAGGTAACTCAGAAAAATCTGCCAATTTACATGCGTGATCCTCGGATATGTACGCAACTTTCATTCAATTTGAGCATTTTCATCTGAGCAAGTCCGGTGCCTCTAAAAAATTCATCTTTACGGACCGTTCTGTTTTGACAGATTCTGCCTTTTATTTCGCATTGCCTCTTTTGCTGTGTTGGATGGATCTCTTTGTTCCATTGACTTCCAGTAGCTTTGGGCAATGTCCGAAGTGTTAAGAATGATTGTGTCACCTCCGAACATGTGAAATTTTTGATTATGCACTAACCCTCTAATGAGTTTGTTTTGAGTTTGGTGTGGAGGAAGTTTTCAAGGGTCAAGAGAGGAGGATGATATACTATGATCAAGAAGAGTGAAAAGTCTAAGCTTGGGGATGCCCCCGTGGTTCATCCCTGCATATTTCAAGAAGACCCAAGCATCTAAGCTTGGGGATGCCCAAGGCATCCCCTTCTTCATCGACAATTTATCAGGTTTCTTCTCTTGAAACTATATTTTTATTCGGTCACATCTTATGTACTTTACTTGGAGCTTCTGTTTGTTTTTGTTTTTGTTTTGTTTGAATAAATTCATGCTTGTGTGGGAGAGAGACACGCTCCGCTGTTGCATATGAACACATGTGTTCTTAGCTTTACTCTTAATGTTCATGGCGAAGGTTGAAACTGCTTCGTTCATTGTTATATGGTTGGAAACGGAAAATGCTGCATGTGGTAATTGGTATAATGTCTTGAATAATTTGATACTTGGCAATTGTTGTGCTCATATAGATCATGTTTAAGCTCTTGCATCATGTACTTTGTACCCATTAATGAAGAACTACATAGAGCTTGTTAAAATTTGGTTTGCATGATTGGTCTCTAGAGTCTAGATATTTTCTGGTTAAGGTGTTTGAACAACAAGGAAGACGATGTAAAGTCTTATAATGCTTACAATATGTTCATATGTGAGTCTTGCTGCACCGTTTTATACTTGAGTTTGCTTCAAACAACCTTGCTAGCCTAGCCTTGTATTGAGAGGAATTCTTCTCGTGCATCCAAATCCTTGAGCCAAAAAATATGCCATTTGTGTCCACCATACCTACCTACTACATGGTATTTCTCTGCCATTCCAAGCAAATACTTCATGTGCTACCTTTAAACAATTCAAAAGCTATTATCTCTTATTTGTGTCAATGTTTTATAGCTCATGAGGAAGTATGTGGTGTTTATCTTTCGATCTTGTCATTTACTTTTGACGAGACTTTCACAATGGACTAGTGGCATATCCGCTTATCCAATAATTTTGCAAAAAGAGCTGGCAATGGGGTTCCCGACCCCGATTAATTAACTTGCATTAATAATTCTCTTCACATGTTTTGCCACTGATCTATCAGTAAGCAACTTAATTTTGCAAATAGACACTCCTTCATGGTATGTGATTGTTGGAAGGCACCCGAGGATTCGGTTAGCCATGGCTTGAGAAAGCAAAGGTTGGGAGGAGTGTCATCTAAAAAAATAAAAAATATAAACTAAACTAAAGTACATGTGTAAACAAAGAGAAGAGGGATGATCTACCTTGCTGGTAGAGATAACGTCCTTCATGGGAGCCGCTCTTGAAAGTACTGGTTGATGAGGTAGTTAGAGTACCCGCTACCATTCGTTGACAACAACAAACACCTCTCAAAACTTTACTTTTATACTCTCTATATGATTTCAAAACTTGAAAAGCTCTAGCACACGATTTAATCCCTGCTTCCCTCTGCGAAGGGCCTTTCTTTTACTTTATGTTGAGTCAGTTTACCTACTTCTTTCTATCTTAGAAGCAAACACTTGTGTCAACTGTGTGCATTTATTCTTACATGTTTACCTATTGCACTTGTTATATTGCTTTATGTTGACAACTATCCATGAGATATACATGTTACAAGTTGAAAGCAATTGCTGAAACTTAATCATCCTTTGTGTTGCTTCAATGCCTTTTACTTTGAATCTATTGCTTTATGAGTTAACTCTTATGCAAGTCCTATTGATGCTTGTCTTGAAAGTACTATTCATGAAAAGTCTTTGCTATATGATTCAGTTGTTTAGTCATTATCTTTACTATCGCTTCATTCACTTCATATGCTTTGCAATAGTATGATCAAGATTATGTAAGTAGCATGTCACTTCAGAAATTATCCTTGTTATTGTTTACCTACTCGAGGGCGAGTAGGAACTAAGCTTGGGGATGCTTGATACGTCTCAAACGTATCTATAATTTCTTATGTTCCATGCTAGTTTTATGACATTACCTACATGTTTTGTTCACACTTTATATCGTTTTGATGCGTTTTCGGAACTAACCTATTGACGAGATGTAGAAGTGCCGGTTCTTGTTTTCTCGCTGTTTTTGGTTTCAGAAATCCTAGTAAGGAAATATTCTCGGAATTGGACGAAATCAACGCCCGGCATCTTAGAATTCCACGAAGCTTCCGGAACACCGAGAGCCACCGGAGGAGAGCCACGGGGGCCCACACATGGGGCTGGCGCGGCCGAGCTAGGGCCGCGCCACCCTATTGTGTGGCGGCCCCGTAACCCTTCCGACTCCGCCTCTTCGCCTATTTAAAGGTCCCTGACCTAAATCTTCGATACGGAAAAACCACGGTACGAGAAACCTTCCAGAGCCGCCGCCATCGCGAAGCCAAGATCTGGGGGACATGAGTCTCTGTTCTGGCACGCCGCCGGGACGGGGAAGTGCCCCGGAAGGCTTCTCCATCGACACCACCGCCATCTTCATCACCGCTGCTGTCTCCCATGAGGAGGGAGTAGTTCTCCATCGAGGCTAAGGGCTGTACCGGTAGCTATGTGGTTAATCTCTCTCCTATGTACTTCAATACAATGATCTCATGAGCTGCCTTACATGATTGAGATCCATATGATGAGCTTTGTAATCTAGATGTCGTTATGCTATTCAAGTGGATTTTACTTATGTGATCTCCGGAGACTCCTTGTCCCACGTGTGTAAAGGTGACGAGTGTGTGCACCGTGTGGGTCTCTTAGGCTATATTTCACGAGAATACTTGTTCACCGAGTTATGATTTGAGTTGGATGTCTCTATGAAATTGTGGTGTGTTAGTACCTCCTATGAATGCTCAAAGTGACGGCGTGGGGTGTTCATTAGTACTTGGGAATACATCTTTAAGGTTTGCCTACATGATGAATTAGAGTTCGTTATCTTGCCGAGAGTAATTCGGAATAGCATAGTGAAGTGCTTATTTATATCCCATTATGATTGCAATGTTGAGAGTGTCCACTAGTGAAAGTATGATCCCTAGGCCTTGTTTCCAATACGCAAACACCGCTTACTTACTTGTTCTCTCGCATGTTTACTCGCTGCCATATTTTATTCAGATTGCTATTACCACTCATATACATCCATATTACTTGTATTTCACTATCTCTTCGCCGAACTAGTGCACCTATACATCGACAAGTGTATTAGGTGTGTTGGGGACACAAGAGACTTCTTGTATCATGATTGCGGGGTTGCTTGAGAGGGATATCTTTGACCTCTTCCTCCCTGAGTTCGATAAACCTTGGGTGATCCACTTAAGGGAAAACTTGCTGCTGTTCTACAAACCTCTGCTCTTGGAGGCCCAACACTGTCTACAAGAATAGAAGCACCCGTAGACATCAACGTCCTCGGTCTCCTCGGAGTCGTCATCGTCATCCTCTAGCTCCACGCCGCTTTCAGGCGTAGGAGGATAGCATTGAGCAACAGCGGGGGCCTGTCGGGAGAAGAAAGCTTGTAAAGCGCAATGAAGGAAGAAACAACAACAACAACCAAGAAACAGCAAAGAATTACCTCAGTCAGAAGATGGTGTAGATCATAAGGGGGACGAGCCGATGTCAAGACAATGTTGTCCTTCATACTGAGGCATGTCAAACGGCGGACTTCATCTCGGAGTTCGTCAGCCGAAAGGTCGGCAGAGCTGACCCTAGATTTGTCGCCCTTGCCAGTATAAAGCCACAATTGGTGAGGTCGAGACATTAGCGGCTGCACTCGACGTTGCAGAAACACTGAGACTACCTCAGTGCCGCACATCGTCAAGCCTCCCGTATTCTTCAGGACAACGACCTGATCGAACAGCCTGTCAGCTATCGCTCTCTCTTCGGGAGAAAGGGCGTTTCGCCAGGACTTCTTCGGCTGAGCTATCAGTGTGTCTTCAAAAGGAGGGAGATTCGAGCGCCGCCCAGGCACCAAAGGGTCTCGCAGATAGAACCATTTGTTGCGCCAGCCTTGGACGGGTTCCTTCATCGGGTAGTCGAGATAGTCGACTTCCTTTCTGACAACAAAGCCAACGCCACCTACGACGGGGGGGCCATTGCTGTCGTTGTGGCGCTTAACATAGAAGATCTTCCTCCAAAGACCCCAGTGAGGGTCAATGCCAAGGAAGGCTTCACAGACAGTGATAAAGATAGACAGATGGAGAATGGAGTTAGGGGTCAGCTGCCAGAGCTGAATCCCGTAGAAGAAAAGAAGGGAACGGAGAAACTCGTGGGCAGGAAGAGAAAGACCACGGAATAAGAAAGCAGTGAACATGACGGTTAAGCCCTTCGGAGGCTAAGGGCGAGAAACGGCACCTGGAAGACGGATGTCATCCTCAGATGAGGAGATAAGGCTGAGAGCTCGCAGCTTGTTCACATCACGATTGGAGATGGCGGAGGCGCTCCAGTCACGGCTGACTTTGGCCGCATCTGAGGCGCTGGCACCCTTCTTCTTGCCCATGGCGTGTGAAGCTCTTGAGGGAAGAACAGAGGTGACATGAAAGGACGGGCGAGAAGATGAGCAGTGAGAGGCGTAAAAAGTAAAAGCAGGGAGATCCCCTATTTATGCCGTAAAAATTGAAGTAAGATCGTGGCCATAACTTCACAGGCATCGTGGGAAGTGGATCAGATCTGGCTGTACACGTGGCGTCTACGAGAAGAACGGAACCGGCGGCCCATTATTCCCACGACGCGTGAAAATCGAGGAGACGCCTCGGCCAGTGTGCGTACGCTGGTCGCTCCCTAAAAACTGCTCGTGCAGAACTAGGATGGGCCTGTCAGGTCAAGTCTTGTCAGTCACACCACAGCAGCGATACGTCATCAATGACATCCTGAACGCTGTCAAGAGCAGTCGACGGAAAATAAAGAATTATCGGATGTTCGGACTTGAGTCTGCACTCGATCACAAGTGCTCGTGTCCAGACTCGGGGGCTACTCCCATCGGGAGCGCTGGACGCGCACCCGATAAAATGAGCACTCGAAGATATTCCTGTGAAGAAATAATTGGAGAAGTGGATGGAATGTCAGCTCGAGTCTGCACCCGGTTACAAGCACCCGTGTTCAGACTCGGGGGCTACTCCCATCGGGAGCGCCGGACGCGCACCCGATAGAACTTTTTTGCACTCCAGGATCATGCCCATGGACTTGATTCTGTGAAGGTGACGTTGTTTTGCCATCGGCAGTTAACCAGCAAAAGTTGGGCACGTTACTCATTATCCTTTACGCGCGGAAAACTTACCGAAGAAAACAGGCCTTGGTACAAATGTATCGGATGACCCATGAAGACTTGCAGCAAAACTTCGGCAGAGGAAAACGTTCGAGTGGCACAACTTGAGTCTACGCACAGGATTGCAAGCATCCGTACCTAGACTCGGGGGCTACTCCCATCGAGAGCGTTGGACGCGCACCCGATAGAAGAAGATGATGCTGATACAAGATGGACAAAAACAATCAAGGAGAAGAACATCAGGTGGAGGCATGCTTTAGTCTCTACCCAAACTATCTTCGGCTAGACACTCGGGGGCTACTGACGTGGGCATAACCCTTCGGGTAATCGACATTGCCCTACCCTATACGATCTAGCTGGAGGCCCATGAAGGTATTCGATGACAAGGCGGGCCAATTGGATAGCGAAACGGAAGATTCCTTGATAGGCAAGGCAAGGAAGGAGCCGAACAAGGAAGGTTTAGAGATAGAACTATTGTAAAATCTAGCCGTACTCGGTTAGACCTCTTGAGACCTGACCTCCTATATAAAGGCCAGGAGAGGGGCTGCCGAGGGACACGTACAATCTTAGCAATCTTAGCCACCAGAAGTCTAGAGCTAGGTCGCCGCAGCACTTAGCCTCTCGACGAGATCTCAGCCGAACCCTTCGGCACCCCATTGTAACCCAATATTCTCATAATCAAGATCGGACGGGCGGGACGTAAGGGTTTTACCTCATCGAGGGCCCCGAACCTGGGTAAATCGCTCTCCCCGCTTGTCTGTGAACCGATGTCTCGTGTCAGCTTACAGGATTCCATCAACCCTAAGCCCCTATCGGAGGGCATTGCCGAGGAGCACCCTCGACATCACCTCTTCTATTTCTCCCATCTTTATCGGGTGCGCGACCAGCGCTCCCGATGGGAGTAGCCCCCGAGGCTACAGTGAAGTATTTATACTTGGCTGTAGGCTCAACTTGCTTTATTGTGGAACAACTCTATATTTTATCATCCGCGTTACCCTCTTATCAGAAGTACGAACAATACTTCTGATTAGAGTAGCCCCCGAGCATATGAACAAATGCTTGTATTTGATCATAGGCTCTCGCCTTTTCCTTGTTGAAATACTCGAAATTTCCCTGTCGATATCCTTGATGAAAACTACACGAAGTTCTCTTTTGATGTCTTTGTTGATGATGATGGTTGTAGACTAATGTTTGTCCTTCTGAATCAAACTCCTTTATCAAACCCCTTTAAAATGTAGTCCCCGAGCATTTGAAAAAAAACTTGTATTTGATCAAAGGCTCACGAAATTATCACTAATACTCCTCTGTCGCCAATCCTCAAAGCACCGCAGTCGAAGTTTTTCCTTAAAGTGACATCAGTGCTGATGATGGCCACGATCACTGTATCGGGAAGACGCGAGTTCTGTCCTGTCACTGACTTGTGGGCCCGAAACTCTGCGGTACTTGACACGTTACGCAAGTGGGAGGCACACGTCCTCCGCTTTTTCTAGCACGCGCACTGTGGCGCCTGTTTAGTTACCTCCAAGTAAAAATACTATTTTACCCCTGGAGACACATGTAAGGTCCCAGATCCATTTTTTTTGCATCCAACGGCGCGGCGATTCGTTGGCTTGCTATAAATAACCGTCGTCTTCCTCAGAAATCCCCTTCGCTGCGCCGCACTCCTATCCTCTCTCTGTCCAAAAGCTTCCATTGCAACCAAACAAGCTCCTGCGCTCGTCTTCATCCTCAATCTTTCCATCGCCAGCGTTGATGCCACCGCGGTCGAGGCTCACAAGGCATGATGCATGCAGTTGACACACGTCCGTTAGGAACCCCAAGAGGAAGGTGTGATGCGTACAGCAGTGAGTTTTCCCTCAGTGTGAAACCAAGGTTATCGAACCAGTAGGAGTCAAGGAACACGTGAAGGTTGTTGGTGACGGAGTGTAGTGCGGCGCAACACTAGGGATTCCGGCGCCAACGTGGAACCTGCACAACACAATCAAAGTACTTTGCCCCAACGTAACAGTGAGGTTTTCAATCTCACCGGCTTGCCGTAAACAAAGGATTAAACGTATGGTGCGGAAAATGATGTTTGTTTGCGAAGAACAGTAAAGACCAGAGTTTGCAGTAGATTTTATTTCAGATGTAAAAGAATGGACCGGGGTCCACAGTTCACTAGTGGTGTCTCTCCCATAAGATAATAGCATGTTGGGTGAACAAATTACAGTTGGACAATTGACAAATAGAGAGGGCATAACAATGCACATACATATCACGATGACTACTATGAGATTTAATGAGGGCATTACGACAAAGTACATAGACCGCTATCCAGCATGCATCTATGCCTAAAAAGTCCACCTTCGGGTTAGCATCCGCACCCCTTCCAGTATTAAGTTGCAAACAACAGACAATTGCATTAAGTATGGTGCGTAATGTAATCAACACAAATATCCTTAGACAAAGCATTGATGTTTTATCCCTAGTGGCAACAACACATCCACAACCATAGAACTTTCTGTCCATTGTCCCAGATTCAATGGAGGCATGAACCCACTATCGAGCATAAATACTCCCTCTTGGAGTTACAAGTATCAACTTGGCCGAGCCTCTACTAGCAACGGAGAGCATGCAAGAACATAAACAACATATATGATAGATTGATAATCAACTTGACATAGTATTCCATATTCATTGGATCCCAACAAACACAACATGTAGCATTACAAATAGATTATCTTGATCATGATAGGCAGCTCACAAGATCTAACATGACAGCACAATGAGGAGAAGACAACAATCTAGCTACTGCTATGGACCCATAGTCCAGGGGTGAACTACTCACACATCAATCCGGAGGCGATCATGGTGATGAAGAGTCCTCCGGGAGATGATTCACCTCTCCGGCAGGGTGCCGGAGGCGATCTCTCGAATCCCACGAGATGGGATTGGCGGCGGCGGCATCTCTGGAAGGTTTTCCGTATCGTGGCTCTCGGTACAGGGGTTTTCGCGACGAAGGCTATAAGTAGGCGGAAGGGTAGGGTTGGAGGCGGCGCGGGGGCCCCACACCATAGGTCGGCGCGGGCCCTATGCTGGCCGCGCCGCCCTATGGGTACGGGCCCTCGTGGCCCCACTTCGTATTCCCTCCGGTCTTCTGGAAGCTTCGTGGAAAAATAAGACCCTGGGCGTTGATTTCGTCCAATTCCGAGAATATTTCCTTTGTAGGATTTCCTGAAACCAAAAACAGCAGAAAACGACAAGCGGCTCTTCGGCATCTCGTCAATAGGTTAGTGCCGGAAAATGCGTATAAATGACATAAAGTGTGTATAAAACATGTGAGTATCATCGTAAAAGTAGCATGGAACATAAGAAATTATAGATACGTTTGAGACGTATCAAGCATCCCCAAGCTTAGTTCCTACTCGCCCTCGAGTAGGTAAACGATAACAAGGATAATTTCTGAAGTGACATGCTATCATAATCTTGATCAATACTATTGTAAAGCATATGAGATGAATGCTGCGATTCGAAGCAATGGTAAAGACAATGATTAAACAACTGAATCATATAGCAAAGACTTTTCATGAATAGTACTTTCAAGACAAGCATCAATAAGACTTGCATAAGAGTTAACTCATAAAGCAATAAATTCTTAGTAGAAAGCTTTGAAGAAACACAAAGGAAGATATAAGTTTCAGCGGTTACTTTCAACTTCAACATGTATATCTGATGGATAATTGTCAACATAAAGCAATATAACAAGTGCAATAGGTAAACATGTAAGAATCAATGCACACAGTTGACACAAGTGTTTGCTTCTAAGATAGAAGGAAGTAGGTAAACTGACTCAACATAAAGTAAAAGAATGGCCCTTCGCGAGGGGAAGCATGGATTACTATTTTTGTGCTAGAGCTTTTCATTTTGAAAACATAGAAACAATTTTGTCAACGGTAGTAATAATTCATATGTGTTATGTATAAGACGTCCTATAAGTTGCAAGCCTCATGCATAGAATACCAATAGTGCTCGCACCTTGTCCTAATGAGCTTGGATTAACATGGATTATCATTGCATAACATATGTTTCAACCAAGTGTCACAAAGGGGTACCTCTATGCCGCTTCGTACGAACGTCTAAGGAGAAAGTTCGCATTGGATTTCTCGCTTTTGATTATTCTCAACTTAGACATCCATACCGGGACAACATAGAAAACAGATAATGGACTCCTCTTTTAATGCTTAAGCATTCAACAACAGAATAATATTCTCATAAGGGATTGAGGATTTGTGTCCAAACTGAAACTTCCACCATGATTCATGGCTTTAGTTAGCGGCCCAATGTTCTTCTCTAACAATATGCATACTCAAACCATTTGATCATGAAAATCGCCCTTACTTCGAGACAAGACGAACATGCATAGCAACTCACATGATATTCAACAAAGGTGTAAAAGTTGATGGCGTCCCCAGAAACATGGTTACCGCTCAACAAGCAACTTATAAGAAATAAGATACATAGCAACATATTCAATACCACAATAGTTTTTAAGGCTATTTTCCCATGAGCTATGTATTGCGAAGACAAAGAATAGAATTTTAAAGGTAGCACTCAAGTAATGTACTTTGGAATGGCAGAAAAATACCATGTAGTAGGTAGGTATGGTGGACACAAATGGCATAGTTTTTGGCTCAAGGATTTGGATGCACGAGAAGTAATCCCTCTCAATACAAGGCTTAGGCTAGCAAGGTTGTTTGAAGCAAACTCAAGTATAAACCGGTACAACAAAACTTACATAAGAACATATTGCAAGCATTATAAGACTCTACACTGTCTTCCTTGTTGTTCAAACACCTTAACCAGAAAATATCTAGACTTAGAGAGACCAATCATGCAAACCAAATTTTAACAAGCTCTATGTAGTTCTACATTAATAGGTGCAAAGTACATGATGCAAGAGCTTAAACATGATCTATATGAGCACACCAATTGCCAAGTATCAAATTATTCAAGACATTATACCAATTACCACATGAAGCATTTTCCGTTTCCAACCATATAACAATGAACGAAGCAGTTTTAACCTTCGCCATGAACATTAAAAGTAGCACTAAGAACACATGTGTTCATATGCAACAGCGGAGCGTGTCTCTCTCCCATACAAAGAATGCTAGCATCCGATTTTATTCAAACAAAAACAAAAAAATAAAAATAAACAGACGCTCCAAGTAAAGTACATAAGATGTGACTGAATAAAAATATAGTTTCACTAGAGGTGACCTGATAAGTTGTCGATGAAGAAGGGGATGCCTTGGGCATCCCCAAGCTTAGATGCTTGAGTCTTCTTGAAATATGCAGGGATGAACCACGGGGGCATCCCCAAGCTTAGACTTTTCACTCTTCTTGATCATATTGTATCATCCTCCTCTCTTGACCCTTGAAAACTTCCTCCACACCAAACTCGAAACAAACTCATTAGAGGGTTAGTGCATAATTGAAAATTCATATATTCAGAGGTGAAATAATCATTCTTAACACTTCTGGACATTGCACAAAGCTACTGAAAGTTAATGGAACAAATAAATCCATCAAACATAGCAAAACAGGCAACGCGAAATAAAAGGCAGAATCTATCAAAACAGAATAGTCCGTAAAGACGAATTTTTCTGGGGCACTTAACTTGCTCAGATGAAAAATCTCAAATTGAATGAAAGTTGCGTACATATCTGAGGATCACGCACGTAAATTGGCAGAATTTTCTGAGTTACCTACAGACGGGGCTGCTAAATTTCGTGACAGTAAGAAATCTGTTTCTGCGCAGTAATCCAAATCTAGTATCAACATTACTATCAAAGACTTTACTTGGCACCACAATATGATAAGGAGAGGTTGCTACAGTAGTAACAGCTTCCAAGACTCAACAAAACAGTAATAAAAAAAACATACATGGGTTATCTCCCAAGAAGTGCTTTCTTTATAGCCATTAAGATGGGCTCAGTAATTTTAATGATGCTCTCGCAAGAAATAAGAGTTGAAGCAAAAGAGAGCATCAAAAGCAAATAAGAAACACTTTTAAGTCTAACCCATTTCCTATGAAAAGGAATCTTGTAAATAAACAAGTCATGTAAGCATAATGCAATTAGCATAGGAAAACAAGACAAGCGCAACTTCAAGATTTTAAGCAAAAAGAGGGGTGTTTTAGTAACATGAAAATCCCTACAACCATATTGTCCTCTCTCATAAAGATTTTCAGTAGCATCATGAACAAACTCAATAATATAACTATCACATGAAACATTCTTATCATGAGCTACATGCATAAAATTATAACTCTCCACATAAGCATAGTCATTACTATTAATTGTAGTGGGAGCAAATTCAATAAGATAACTATCATTATTATTCTCATCACCATAATCATCATATATAGGAGGCATATTGTAATCATAATTAATTTTCTCCTCAATAGTAGGTGGACTGAAAATATCATGCTCCTCAAAACCAGCTTCCCCAAGCTTAGAATTTTCCATAGCATTAGCAACAATGGTGTTCAAAGCATTCATACTAATAACATTGCCATTAGCATGCATATAAAGTTTCATAGGTTTTTTAATTTTCTCTTCAAACACCTCATGTCCTAACTCAAGATAAATACTATAAAGATCTCTAATATTTTTGTTGTTTTCCATTAAGCCTAACTAGTGAAGTCACACAACTGAGTGTTTTCAGGAGTGTTCATTTTAACAGTAATAAAAATAAGTAAAGCAAACTAAATAAAATAAAGTAAAGCAAGTAACTTATTTTTTTGTGTTTTTGATATAGAGAACGCAAACAAGACAGTAAATAAAGTAATGCAAGTAACTATTTTTTTTGTATTTTTGATATAGAGAACAAACAAAGCAGTAAATAAAATAAAGTAAAGGAAGACAAAAACAAAGTAAAGAGATTGGATGTGGGAGACTCCCCTTGCAGCGTGTCTTGATCTCCCCGGCAACGGCGCCAGAAAAATCCTTGATGCGTGCAGTTGACACACGTCCGTTGGGAACCCCAAGAGGAATGTGTGATGCGTACAGTAGTGAGTTTTCCCTCAGTGTGAAACCAAGGTTATCGAACCAGTAGGAGTCAAGGAACACGTGAAGGTTGTTGGTGACGGAGTGTAGTGCGGCGCAACACTAGGGATTCCGGCGCCAACGTGGAACCTGCACAACACAATCAAAGTACTTTGCCCCAACGTAACAGTGAGGTTGTCAATCTCACCGGCTTGCTGTAAACAAAGGATTAAACGTATGGTGCGGAAAATGATGTTTGTTTGCGAAGAACAGTAAAGAACTTAGTTTGCAGTAGATTGTATTTCAGATGTAAAAGAATGGACCGGGGTCCACAGTTCACTAGTGGTGTCTCTCCCATAAGATAATAGCATGTTGGGTGAACAAATTACAGTTGGGCAATTGACAAATAGATAGGGCATAACAATGCACATACATATCACGATGACTACTATGAGATTTAATCAGGGCATTACGACAAAGTACATAGACCGCTATCCAGCATGCATCTATGCCTAAAAAGTCCACCTTCGGGTTAGCATCCGCACCCTTCCGATATTAAGTTGCAAACAACGGACAATTGCATTAAGTATGGTGCGTAATGTAATCAACACAAATATCCTTAGACAAAGCATTGATGTTTTATCCCTAGTGGCAACAACACATCCACAACCTTAGAACTTTCAGTCACTGTCCCAGATTCAATGGAGGCATGAACCCACTATCGAGCATAAATACTCCCTCTTGGAGTTACAAGTATCAACTTGGCCGAGCCTCTACTAGCAACGGAGAGCATGCAAGAACATAAACAACATATATGATAGATTGATAATCAACTTGACATAGTATTCCATATTCATCGGATCCCAACAAACACAACATGTAGCATTACAAATAGATGATCTTGATCATGATAGGCAGCTCACAAGATCTAACATGATAGCACAATGAGGAGAAGACAACAATCTAGCTACTGCTATGGACCCATAGTCCAGGGGTGAACTACTCACACATCAATCCGGAGGCGATCATGGTGATGAAGAGTCCTCCGGGAGATGATTCCCCTCTCCGGCAGGGTGCCGGAGGTGATCTCCTGAATCCCCCGAGATGGGATTGGCGGCGGCGTCTCTGGAAGGTTTTCCGTATCGTGGCTCTCGGTACAGGGGTTTTCGCGACGAAGGCTATAAGTAGGCGGAAGGGTAGGGTTGGAGGCGGCGTGGGGGCCCCACACCATAGGTCGGCGCGGGCCCTATGCTGGCCGCGCCGCCCTATGGGTACGGGCCGTCGTGGCCCCACTTCGTATTCCCTCCGGTCTTCTGGAAGCTTCGTGGAAAAATAAGACCCTGGGCGTTGATTTCCTCCAATTCCGAGAATATTTCCTTTGTAGGATTTCTGAAACCAAAAACAGCAGAAAACATCAACTGGCTCTTCGGCATCTCGTCAATAGGTTAGTGCCGGAAAATGCGTATAAATGACACAAAGTGTGTATAAAACATGTGAGTATCATCATAAAAGTAGCATGGAACATAAGAAATTATAGATACGTTTGAGACGTATCAAGGCACACCACCCCAGAAGCAAGCATGGCGACACAAGATCTGGAGGTTTCTGAGTGGGAGAGATCTAAGATCTCAAACCAAGACACGAACTTGATGAAGAAGCTTGGCTTGATGAAGAAGGAGGAGGCGTTGATCTTCCCCAGTGAAGAGAGCTTTCTGACGCCCCCCATCCAATATCGGGTAACCTTCGTTGACCACCTCATCCGCGGTCTCTCCGCTCCTATCCATGAATTTCTTCGTGGATTACTCTTTGTGTATGGGTTGCAACTGCACCAGCTGACTCCCAATTCTATCCTCCATATTTCTATCTTTATCACCCTCTGCGAGTGCTTTCTCGGGACCCAATCGAATTGGGCCCTGTGGAAACGCATTTTCTACATTCGCCGCAACGGCTCCCACAACATTACCTATAACATAGGTGGTGTTGTTATCTGTGTCCGCCCTGACATCGAGTATTTCGACGTCAAATTCCCCGACTCCGTCCAAGGGTGGCGCAGAAGATGGCTATATGTCCGCGAGGAATACTCTGACTCGCAGGAATACAACATCGCACCCTTTGATGGTAGCGCAAAAATCCTTCGGCGCCGATCCTGGGATGCAGAAGCCACCGAAGAAGAGAAAACGGTGACAAATGCACTGATGAAGCGCATCCACGAGCTGTAGAATACCCGAGGCAAAGAATTGTCGGGTATTCAAATTACTGCCTATTTCCTTAGGATTAGGGTGCAGCCTCTACAGGCTCGCAAAAACCCTATGTGGCTGTATGCTGGCGAGAAAGATGTCGACCGCATATCCAAAGATCTCTCTGTGAAGGATTTGGAGAAGCTTGTTCGACGTGCTTCGTCGTTAAGCAAAAAAGATTCAGTTCCAACCTCCTGCCGCGTGGAACCATACAGTGGTGCCCACGCTCTCCCCAAAGTAAGCAACCTGTCTCTCGAGTTTTTTGATTCCTATCTCGATTAACCTGCTTTCTTGACTTTGATTCAGATTTCGACTGCTATCTTGTTATCTTGCTGTTAACTTCCGTCCTCAACTGTCCATTGTTATTGTTTTTCCTTTTGCAGAACCACCAAGTCACCCCTTCTTTGCCTCCCTTACCTGAAGGTGGGGAGGTCGATGAACTAGCCATCGTTGCCGACGATGCGCAGGGTACTTCTCGCCCTGAGAGTGAAATCGCAGGATCTCACAAATCCGCGGGTTCCTCTGAAAGAGAGACTGAATCTGAGGCTTTCGAGTCCGCACATTCTCTCCCTTCCGCTGTTTCCCCCCGGAACAAGAGGAAGAGGGGTGATGTCGAAGACTCCGGCACCTCCAAAGCCGGTGGATCACCTGCCGAGGAAGCTTCTCCCGAAGAGGAGGGTGCCTTCAACCCTTACGATGATGCCCTCGTTAGCTAGTAGGTTACCCTGCCGTCTTTTTCTCTTTATATATTGTTTTTTGAATATTCTGATACTATCTTTTGTGCACAGTGGCGACGAAGAAGAAGAACCCACTGCTAATGTGACTGCTCCCACGAGCACGTCACAAACTTTAGTTCTTTTGGAAACTCGCCATGCAACGGAGGAAACCTCGCCCCCTCAGCAGGACTTAGAAAAGTCGACTCCTGTCGCCAGCCCCCATGCCCCCTCGCCGAAGAGAGCGAGAGTTGAGCTTGGCGAGGAACAAAGCCTCTTGGCCGGGAGTTCGATGACTCCTTCTTTGGACGATGTAAGAACCCTTACCACTGTTTTGTCTTCTATCGAGTTTTTCCCTTTTTAACCTTCTTCGCCACTTTCTTTTTTTAGCCTCTGATGAAAGAATTCATCCGTCTTGGTACTCAATTTATTGGGTACCGTGTGATACGTCTCCAACGTATCTATAATTTCTTATGTTCCATGCTAGTTTTATGACAATACCTACATGTTTTGTTCACACTTTATATCGTTTTGATGCATTTTCCGGAACTAACCTATTAACAAGATGCCGAAGTGCCAGTTCCTGTTTTCTGCTGTTTTTTGGTTCCAGAAATCCTACAAAGGAAATATTCTCGGAATTGAACGAAATCAACGCCCAGTATCTTATTTTCCCCGGAAGCTTCCAGAGCACCGAAGAGGGGCCAGAGGGGAGCCAGGGGGCCCCACCCCACAAGGCAGCGCGGCCAAGGGGGGGCACCCCCCTATGGTGTGGCCCCACCAGGACTCCTCCGAGGCTGCCCTTCCGCCTATATAAAGCCTCCGTCGCGAAAACCCTAAAGGAATAAGCCACGGGACGAGAAAAATTACGCAGCCGCCGCCATCGCGAAGCCAAGTTCGGGGACGAAGTCTCTGTTCGCCGCACGCCGTCAGGACGGGGAATTGCCCCCGGAAGGCATCTCCATCGACACCACCGCCATCTTCATCGCCATTGCTGTCTCCTATGATGAGGAGGGAGTAGTTCTCCCTCGAGGCTAAGGGCTCTACCGGTAGCTATGTGGTTAATCTCTCTCTCATGTACCTCAATACAATGATCTCATGAGCTCGCCTTGCACGATTGAGATCCATATGATGAGCTTGGTATCACTATTAATCTATGTGCTACTCTAGTGATGTTATTAAAGTAGTCTATTCCTCCTTCATGATGTAAAGGTGACGGTGTGTGCATCATGTAGTTCTTGGCGTAGGTTATGATTGTGATCTCTCGTAGATTATGGAGTTAACTATTACTATGATAGTATTGATGTGATCTATTCCCCTTTCATAGCTTAAAGGTGACAGTGTGTATGCTATGTTAGTACTCGGTCTAAATTGCAACGGTCTATTATGCTCTAGAGGTTACTTAAACATGAACTCCGAATGTTGTGGCGCTTGTTAACTCCGGCTTGAGGGAGCTCTTGTAGCCCTACACAATGAATGGTGTTTTTTATCCAACAAAAGAGTGTATGTAGCACAAAGGAGGAGAAGTTATTTATTTATGTGATCATTGTTGAGAGTGTCCACTAGTGAAAGTAGGATCCCTAGGCCTTGTTTCCGAATAGAAAAGTTACACCACAGAGAATTGCCTCCCACGCCAGCAAGCTATTTTCTGGCACAGTTTCCAACAAGTTCTGCTACATGTTTACTTGCTGCCATATTTATTTCAGATTGTTATTACCACTCATATCCATCTATACCACCTGTGTTTTATTATCTCTTCGCCGAACTAGTGCACCTATACATCTGACAAGTGTATTAGGTGTGTTGGGGACACAAGAGACTTCTTGTATCGTAATTGCAGGGTTGCTTGAGAGGGATATCTCTGACCTCTACCTCCCTGAGTACGATAAACCTTGGGTGATTCACTTAAGGGAAACTTGCTCGCTGTTCTACAAACCTCCGCTCTTGGAGGCCCAACACTCGTCTACAGGAATAGAAGCGTGCGTAGACATCAAGCTATTTTCCGGCGCCGTTGCCGGGAGGTAAGGTAAAAGGTATTCACATCCTCCGACTACTAAGCTATTTCCTAGCACCTGTTGCCGGTGTGTGAGTGCTCGAAGGTATTTCCTTTAGATCCTGCAATTATATCTTTTTGTTTCTTGTTTTCACTAGTTAGGCTTAATGGAAAACAACAACAAAATGAGAGATCTTTATGAACTTTATCTTGAATTAGGACATGATGTGTTTGAAGAGAGAATTAAAAAACCCATGGAACTTTATATGCATGCTAATGGGAATGTTATTAGTATGAATGCTTTGAACACCATTGTTGCTAATGCTCTGGAAAATTCTAAGCTTGGGGAAGCTGGTTTTGATGAAAGTGATATTTTTAGTCCCCCAAGTTTTGAGGAGAAAATTTTCTTTGATGATACTTTACCTCCTATTTATGATGATTATAATGATAGTGGTATTTTGGTGCCACCTACTATGGAGGATAAATGTTATTATGATTATACCATGCCTGCAATTTATGATGATTACAATGATGGTTATGGTAGTTTTACTCCCACTATTACTAATAAAATTGATTATGCTTATGTGGAGAGTAATGATACTTTTATGCATGTGAATAAGAATGCTTTATGTGATACTTATATTGTTGAGTTTGTTCATGATGCCACTGAAAGTTATTATGAGAGAGGGAAACATGGCTATATGCATCTTAATAATATTAAGTTTCCCCTCTTTATGTTGAGAATATTGAAATTGCGCTTGTGTTGCCTTTCTATGCTTGTTGCATTATGCTTACATGACTTGTTTATTTACAAGATTCCTTTTCATAGAAAGTGGGTTAGACTTAAAAGTGTTTCTTATTTGCTCTTGATGCTCTCTTTTACTTCAACTCTTATTTCTTGCGCGAGCATCATTAAAATCACTGAGCCCATCTTAATGGCTATAAAGAAAGCACTTCTTGGGAGATAACCCATGTATTACTGTTTTGTTGCGTCTTGGAAGTTGTTACTACTGTAGCAACCTCTCCTTATCTTTACTTTATTGCATTGTTGTGCCAAGTAAAGTCTTTGATAGTAGGGTTGATACTAGATTTGGATTACTGCGCAGAAACAGATTTCTTACTGTCACGAACTTGAGCAGCCCCGTCTGTAGGTAACTCATAAAAATCTGCCAATTTACGTGCGTGATCCTCAGATATGTACGCAACTTTCATTCAATTTGAGCTTTTTCATCTGAGCAAGTTAAGTGCCCCAGAAAAATTCATCTTTACGGACTGTTCTGTTTTGACAGATTCTGCCTTTTATTTCGCATTGCCTGTTTTGCTATGTTTGATGGATTTCTTTGTTCCATTAACTTTCAGTAGCTTTGGGCAATGTCCAGAAGTGTTAAGAATGATTGTGTTACCTCTGAACATGTGAATTTTTGATTATGCACTAACCCTCTAATGAGTTTGTTTTGAGTTTGGTGTGGATGAAGTTTTCAAGGGTCAAGAGAGGAGGATGATACAATATGATCAAGAAGAGTGAAAAGTCTAAGCTTGGGGATGCCCCCGTGGTTCATCCCTGCATATTTCAAGAAGACTCAAGCATCTAAGCTTGGGGATGCCCAAGGCATCCCCTTCTTCATCGACAACTTATCAGGTCACCTCTAGTGAAACTATATTTTTATTCAGTCACATCTTATGTACTTTACTTGGAGCGTCTGTGTGCTTTTATTTTCGTTTTGTTATTTTCATTCTCTGAATAAATTCATGCTTGTGTGGGAGAGAGACACGCTCCGCTCTTTCATGTGAACACTAGTGTTCTTCGCTTTTACTTTTAATGTTCATGGCGGACTTGAAAACCGCTTTGTTAATTGCTATCTAGTTGGAAACAGGAAATGCTTCATGTAGTAATTGGTATATGGTCTTGAATAATTTGATACTTGGCAATTGTTTTGAGCTCTCTTAGATCATGTTTAAGCTCTTGCATCATGTACTTTGCACCTATTAATGAAGAACTACATAGAGCTTGTTGAAATTTGGTTTGCATTATTGGTCTCTCTAAGGTCTAGATATTTTCTGGTTAAGGTGTTTGAACAACAAGGAAGACAGTGTAGAGTCTTATAATGCTTGCAATATGTTCTTATGTAAGTTTTGCTGTACCGGTTTATACTTGAGTTTGCTTCAAACAACCTTGCTAGCCTAAGCCTTGTATTGAGAGGGATTACTTCTCGTGCATCCAAATCCTTGAGCCAAAAACTATGCCATTTGTGTCCACCATACCTACCTACTACATGGTATTTCTCTGCCATTCCAAAGTAAATTGCTTGAGTGCTACCTTTAAAATTTCATTCCTTGTCTTTGCAATACATAGCTCATGGGAAAATAGCCTTAAAAACTATTGTGGTATTGAATATGTTGCTATGTATCTTATTTCTTATAAGTTGCTTGTTGAGCGGTAACCATGTTTCTGGGGACGCCATCAACTTTTTTACTTTGTTGAATATCATGTGAGTTGCTATGCATGTTCGTCTTGTCTGAAGTAAGGGCGATTTATCATGATCAAATGGTTTGAGTATGCATATTGTTAGAGAAGAACATTGGGCCGCTAACTAAAGCCATGAATCATGGTGGAAGTTTCGGTTTGGACACTAATCCTCAACCTCTTATGAGAATATTATCTCGTTGTTGAATGCTTATGCATTAAAGAGGAGTCCATTATCTGTTTTCTATGTTGTCCCGGTATGGATGTCTAAGTTGAGAATAATCAAAAGCGAGAAATCCAATGCGAACTTTCTCCTTAGACCTTTGTACGAGGCGGCATAGAGGTACCCCTTTGTGACACTTGGTTGAAACATATGTTATGCAATGATAATCTATGTAAATCCAAGCTAATTAGGACAAGGTGCGAGCACTATTGGTATTCTATGCATGAGGCTTGCAACTTATAAGATGTATTATGCATAACACATATGAATTATTACTACCGTTGACAAATATGTTTCTATGTTTTCAAAATAAAAGCTCTAGCACAAAAATAGTAATCCATGCTTCCCTCTGCGAAGGGCCATTCTTTTACTTTATGTTGAGTCAGTTTACCCACTTCTTTCTATCTTAGAAGCAAACACTTGTGTCAAGCTGTGTGCATTGATTCTTACATGTTTACCTATTGCACTTGTTATATTGCTTTATGTTGACAATTATCCATCAGATATACATGTTGAAGTTGAAAGCAACCGCTGAAACTTATATCTTCCTTTGTGTTGCTTCGAAGCTTTCTACTAAGAATTTATTGCTTTATGAGTTAACTCCTATGCAAGTCTTATTGATGCTTGTCTTGAAAGTACTATTCATGAAAAGTCTTTGCTATATGATTCAGTTGTTTAGTCATTATCTTTACCATTGCTTTGAATCACTTCATTCATCTCATATGCTTTACAATAATATTGATCAAGATCATGTTGGTAGCATGTCACTTAAGAAATTATCCTTATTATCGTTTACCTACTCGAGGGCGAGTAGGAACTAAGCTTGGGGATGCTTGATACGTCTCCAACGTATCTATAATTTCTTATGTTCCATGCTAGTTTTATGACAATACCTACATGTTTTGTTCACACTTTATATCATTTTGATGCATTTTCCGGAACTAACCTATTAACAAGATGCCGAAGTGCCGGTTCTCGTTTTCTGCTGTTTTTGGTTCCGAGAAATCCTACAAAGGAAATATTCTCGGAATTGGACGAAATCAACGCCCGATATCTTATTTTTCCCGGAAGCTTCCAGAGCACCGAAGAGGGGCCAGATGGGAGCCAGGGGGGCCCCACCCCACAAGGCGGCGCGGCCAAGGGGGGGGCGCCCCCCTATGGTGTGGCCCCACCAGGACTCCTCCGAGGCTGCCCTTCCGCCTATATAAAGCCTCCGTCGCGAAAACCCTAAAGGAATAAGCCACGGGACGAGAAAAGTTATGCAGCCTCCGCCATCGCGAAGCCAAGTTCGGGGGACAGAAGTCTCTGTTCCGGCACGCCGCCGGGACGGGGAATTGCCCCCGGAAGGCATCTCCATCGACACCACCGCCATCTTCATCGCCATTGCTGTCCTATGATGAGGAGGGAGTAGTTCTCCCTCGAGGCTAAGGGCTCTACCGGTAGCTATGTGGTTAATCTCTCTCTCATGTACCTCAATACAATGATCTCATGAACTGCCTTGCACGATTGAGATCCATATGATGAGCTTTGTATCACTATTAATCTATGTGCTACTCTAGTGATGTTATTAAAGTAGTCTATTCCTCCTTCATGATGTAAAGGTGACGGTGTGTGCATCATGTAGTTCTTGGCGTAGGTTATGATTATGATCTCTCGTAGATTATGGAGTTAACTATTACTATGATAGTATTGATGTGATCTATTCCCCCTTTCATAGCTTAAAGGTGACAGTGTGTATGCTATGTTAGTACTCGGTCTAAATTGCAACGGTCTATTATGCTCTAGAGGTTACTTAAACATGAACTCCGAATGTTGTGGCGCTTGTTAACTCCGGCTTGAGGGAGCTCTTGTAGCCCTACACAATGAATGGTGTTTGTTATCCAACAAAAGAGTGTATGTAGCACAAAGGAAGAGAAGTTATTTATTTATGTGATCATTGTTGAGAGTGTCCACTAGTGAAAGTAGGATCCCTAGGCCTTGTTTCCGAATAGAAAAGTTACACCACAGAGAATTGCCTCCTACGCCAGCAAGCTATTTTCTGGCACAGTTTCCAACAAGTTCTGCTACATGTTTACTTGCTGCCATATTTATTTCAGATTGTTATTACCACTCATATCCATCTATACCACCTGTGTTTTACTATCTCTTCGCCGAACTAGTGCACCTATACATCTGACAAGTGTATTAGGTGTGTTGGGGACACAAGAGACTTCTTGTATCGTAATTGCAGGGTTGCTTGAGAGGGATATCTCTGACCTCTACCTCCCTGAGTTTGATAAACCTTGGGTGATTCACTTAAGGGAAACTTGCTGCTGTTCTACAAACCTCTGCTCTTGGAGGCCCAACACTGTCTACAGGAATAGAAGCGTGCGTAGACATCACCGTGACACTGTTGATAGTTTGAAAGGTACTCCTTTCTATCGTCCCTTTTTATCGAGTAAACTTTCTTTTTCTATTTTTATCTTGACATTGCCGTCCTTTATTTTGTTAGAGGCTCTCGCCAAAGCTAACAATCGTGCCGATGATCTTGCCCTCAAGCTAGAGCAAAGTGAAAAAGCTCGCGAAAAGGCCGAGCAAGACGCTGCCTTTGTTGGAGGTCTTCGAGAGAGACTCCATCAAGCTGAAACTGCTTTGAGTGACAAAATAACTCAGCAGATCGCTCGTGAGGAGGATGTCATCGCCCGCCTGGAGTCGCAGAATCGGCGTTTTGTCAGTAAGTTCTTAGATCACTTTGATCAAGTTTCTTCCAAAATTATCTTCTCCTTATACTTGTTGATAACCCGAAATTTGTTTCAGCAGGGAAGATGAGTCAGGATTTCGAACTTCAGAAGCCTGAAGATGACCGTCTTCTCGACGCTCTTTCCCTCCTCGAAATTCATGGGGATCTGGTGCGTCGTAGCATCGCTGATGCTCGGGCCGCATTTTCGCGCCTTTTCCCCTACTTCTTCCCGAAGAAAAGCCAGCCAGAGATCTTCGCTGACCTTACCAAGCGCTTCGTTCCAGAAGAAGATCTTGGGCTGGCTCTCCGGCAGGAAATCTTGAAGATTGGCGTTGAAGGCACCATAGCTTTGGTTGCCGAAAGCCAGCAGAACGTCGACTGGGCGAAATCTGGTGAGACGGAGAGGATGAAGATGGAGAAGTGGCAATCCTTTATTAAAGCTGCCAAACCGCACTCGAAGAAGATCCTCTCCTTCCTCGGATACAAGCCAGCAGCTTCCCCCAGTTCTGCCAAGCCGGAGGTCAAGTAGACCATCCTGTCTCTGTTTTTTCTTTTTCTTCTTCTTTTGATGATGTCGCCTTAGTAGTGGCTTGCGGCAGCTTGCCATTGGTTCACTAGGAGCCAATTCTTGTAATGAACGTGTAAATATCCAAATGATTTAATGGAATGCTATTTTGCAAAATGATTGATGTCGGGATTTTCTTTCCAGTTGGTTTTTGACAACTATACTGCGACCCCTCGTTCTTCGGATGCTTTGCCCGCTTCCTCCTACTCGAGAAAAACTTCCGCTGATGATTTCGTTGAAGATTCTTCGAACGCTGATCCAGTACAGGATTTGAACGAACTTCGACAACAACTCCAGTCGATGAAGAAGCAAGCACTTGTGATAATGGAACAATCTCGAAAATCGTCCGAGAGGGAGAAAATTGCTCTTCAGCAGGCCCAGGAAGCCTTAGCTTTGAAAGAGGATGCGGTCGCTGAAGCTGCACAGGCTACTTCCCGAGAAGATTATATGCTTGATTTGATGACTGAAGCTAGCCTGGATATGGCGGGTATGCTTCAGAAGTTTGAAATTCCTCTCTAGTTTATTTACTTGTTTTCATCTCTCACTATGATACTTCCGTTTAGTAGGTTCCTTTTTGGATGCTGCTGCCGAAGACTAGCGGGTTGACGCAAGGTCAAACCTACTTGTCAAACTTGCTCTGGACCATGGCTCCAGCTTTTGGGCTACACCAGATCGTACTCGACGAATCGTCCGATTTCAAGACCGCGCGGGCCAAGTTCGTGAATATCTTGATTTCTGTAGAAGGACGCTAGCCTTGGTTTATAACACCATGTTTCCTCGAAACTCCCAGCCGAAGACCCTTCCTGACTTGATGGATAAATTCAAGAATGCTCCTCGAATTCACGATTTTGTGAAGGCCCAATTGATTGCTGGAGCTAGATTTGCTATGATCATGCTGCAGATCTGCTACCCGAAATTGGATATGACCAACATCGTTGAACTTTGCCATGAAAACTGAGGAGGCGGAGGAGGAACGTCGACAAAATCGACGATGTTGTAACACCCGTGGCCGAGGAAATAATTGATGATTTACTTCGGATGGACGCTGAATTCTTCGTGAAGGGTAATTATGCTAACTTCAATGGTGCCAGTGCTGACGATGAAAGAGTGAACATAGATGACCTGATAGGTCATGACTGAAAGTCTGCTTCTTCTGTCGAAATTTTTCTTGACAAAGGAACCCTGTATATTGTAAGCACTATTTATATTGTAAAACAACTTGTATGTTCTTTCTTTCCTCTAGCCCCCGAGCGATTCGGTGGCTAGTGTATTCATTTTTATTAGTTTGCGAGGTGTTTTGGACCAAGGCAAATAACTTGTAGATTGTATATTGTATATTGTAGAAATTTTTGTATATATATTGAATTTGCGGGTTGCAAACCCCCGAGCCTGTCGAAGAAAAAGATGTATATCACCAATATCTTTACTATATTACGGCACCGCGAGCCCGCCTCATTAAAAACCTTCCAGCCCCACTCGGTGCCCTGAAAGGAAAAGAGTGCGTCTGAAAACTCGCGGGCTTTTCAGTACATAGTATGTTTACATATATGACTATATTTCGACTTAAGCGTAAAAACGCCTAAGCTGCGCCACGTTCCAGAGATTTGGCTCGGCAATCCCTGTCTTCTTGTCTTTTATCCTGTATGCTCCTCCTTCAATTACTTCGGTGACGATGTACGGGCCTATCCATGGCGACTCAAATTTTTCATGGCTATCTTGCGTAAGCCGAAGGACTAGGTCGCCTACTTGAAAAGACCTTGGTCGCAAACGTCGGCTGTGGTAGTTTTTCATATCTTGCTGGTACTTGGTGACCTTTGACAACACCTCGTCTCGAGCTTCGTCGAGTGCATCAACATCATCTTCCAGTGCCTTTCTCGAGGTTTCTTCATCAAATTCTGCCACTCTCGGGGAATTGTGTTCTATCTCTATCGGGAGCACTGCCTCAGCTCCATGAACCAGAAAGAATGGAGTTTCTTGTGTCGCTGTATTGGGTGTCGTCCGTATACTCCATAGCACGCTAGGCAACTCCTCTGGCCAGGTGTGTTGAGCTTTTTCCAATGGTGTTAGCAGACGCTTCTTGATGCCATTGCAGATGATGTCATTTGCTTTCTCGACTTGACCATTGGTCTGCGGGTGCGCCACTGAGGCAAATTGTAGTTTGATACCTACCTTTGCGCAATATGCCTTGAATTCCTTGGAGGTGAAGTTGCTGCCATTGTCTGTGACGATGCTATGAGGAACCCCAAATCGAAAAACAATACTTTTGATGAAACTGACCGCCGATGCTGCGTCTGGCGAGTTTATCGGCTTTGCCTCAATCCACTTAGTAAACTTGTCGACAGCTACGAGCATATACTCGTATCCTCCTGGCCACGCCTTATGCAATTTTCCCACCATATCAAGACCCCATTGAGCGAAAGGCCATGACAATGGTATTGGCATCAACTCTGCTGCCGGAGAATGAGGTTTTGCGGCTAACCTTTGGCACGCATCTCAGGTACGCACTATGTCCTTTGCATCTTCGATTGCTGTTAGCCAGTAGAATCCTGCTCTGAAAACCTTGGCTGCTATGGCTCGACTGCTTGCGTGGTGTCCACACACTCCCTCGTGCACATCCTTTAAGAGTACTCGTCCTTCTTCGGGTGTAACGCATCGCTGCAATACTCCCGAGATACTCTGTTTATACAGCTCGCTCTTAACCACAGTAAACGCCTTGGACTGTCGAATAACTCGCCTTGCTTCTACTGGATCTTCGGGTATTTCTTTCCTTAAGATATATGCGATGTAAACCTGTATCCAAGGAACTTGCACCACCATCACCTCATGTGATTCCTCTTCATCTCCTGATGCACTTGCTTCTGATATTGCTGGAGCTCCCGAGCCTTTCTCGACCTTTTTTTTTTCTTTGTCTGTTTTTTTGCCTTAGTCGACCTTTCACTTATTTCCTCCCAAAATACGCCGGGTGGTATTGCTAAGCATTGCGATCTGATGTTTGCCAGAACGTCGGCTTCATCGTTGCCGAGTCTGCTGATATGATTCACTTCACACCCGTCAAAGAGCTTCTCGAGTTCATTGTATACCTCCTTGTATGCTATCATACTGTCGTTGACTGCGTCGCATTGGTTCATCACCTGCTGAGCCACCAATTGGGAGTCGCCAAATATTTTTAGTCGGGTTGCACCACAGGCTTTTGCCATCTTCATCCCATGTATCAGTGCTTCATATTCTGCCTCGCTGTTAGATGCGTTGGGGAACGTCATCCGCAGTACATATTTCATCTTATCTCCTTGAGGCGATACTAATATCACACCGGCTCCAGCTCCTTCTAACCTTTTGGACCAGTCAAAGTTCATAGTCCAGGTTCTCGACAAATCTGGGGGTACCGTGTTTTGCAGCTCCATCCACTCTGCGACGAAGTCTGGTAAGATCTGCGACTTTATTGCTTTTCTTTTCTCATACGTGATGTCCCGAGGGGAAAGCTCTATTCCCAAAGGGAGACACGACCCGTAGCTTCCGGGTTGTTTAATATATTGGACAAAGGCGCCTCGTTGACCACTATTATCGGATGTGCCAAGAAATAGTGCCGCGGTTTTCTTGCGGTTGTGAATACTCCATATGCTAATAAGGCGATAAAACTTCCCTGATGAAGTATACCGTCCGCTGGACTCCATGGAGTTTTCCTTCTTCTTCTCGCTCAACCACAAGTACTGTACTGACCACCTGAGGCGTGGCCGCGATATATAACATAAGAGGTTCCTTTTCCTTGGACGCCACCAATATTGGTGGTGTCGAGATTGTGCGCTTGAGATCCTCAAAGGCTCTGTCTGCTTCTTCGTTCCACTCAAATTTTTCTCCCTGCTATTTGATATCCCACAAGTATAGGGGATCGCAACAGTCTTCGAGGGAAGTAAAACCCAAATTTATTGATTCGACACAAGGGGAGACAAAGAATACTTATAAGCCTTAACAACTGAGTTGTCAATTCAGCTGCACCTGGAAAAGCACTAGTAACGGGGGTGATGTGAAAGTAGCGATAATATGAGAGCAATAGTAACAGATAACACGGCAGCGATACTTGATATACGTAGGCGATGGCACCGGAAAATAGTTGATACTACTTCTAATGGCATATAGGACCGAGTGAGTATTTGATGATGAAAGATGGACCGGGGTTCCCGGCTATCTACACTAGTGGTAACTCTCCAATAACAAGTGTTGGGTGAACAAATTACGGTTGGGCAATTGATAGGATTGAAATAGCATTAAGACAGAACATCCAGTCTATTAATTATACGTAGGCATGTTTTCCATATATAGTCATACGTGCTCGCAATGAGAAACTTGCATAACATCTTTTGTCCTACCAGCCGGTGGCAGCCGGGCCTCAAGGGAATCTACTTGTAATTAAGGTACTCCTTTTAATAGAGCACCGGAGCAAAGCATTAACACTTGGTGAAAACATGTGATCCTCATATCTAAGCCATCCCCTCCAGTTATCCCAGTTGCTGTCACTCTGGGGCCTTGGGTTCCAGACATAGACATGTGCAACCAACTTGTAGATACAATCTAAGCAATAATTATAGAGCTCAAATCTAAGATCATGCCACTCGTGCACTAGTGACATGCATTAAACACAACAAGATTGCAGCAACAATAACTTCACAAACTTATATAGATAGACCGATCATAATGTAACAATTCATCGGATCCCAACAAACACAACACCGATTACATCAGATGGATCTCAATCATGTAAGGCAGCTCATGAGATCATTGTATTGAAGTACATGGGAGAGAGAATACCAACTAGCTACTGCTAGAACCCGTAGTCCATGGGGGAACTACTCACGGAGCATGATGGAGGCGGTGGCGTCGAAGGAGAAGGCTTCCGAGGGTCAATCCCCGTCCCGGCAGGGTGCCGAAACAGGAACTTCTGACCCCCGAAACTAGGTTTCGCGATGGCGGCGGCGCTCCTGGAGTCTTTTTGGAATATGATCTGTTGATGTAGGGTTTTCGCGTCGCGAGGGAATATATAGGCGAAAGGGCGGCGCGAGGGGGTGCCCGGGGGGCCCACCCCATATGGCGGCGCGCCCCCCCTCCTTGGCCGCGCCCCCTATGGTCTGGAGCCGTGGGCCTCCCCCTGGCTTGCCCTTCTGGCTCCGTGTGTCCCTCGGAGAAATAGGAGGTTTTGCTTTTGTTTCGTCGAATTCCGAGAATATTGCCCGAACAGCTTTTCTGGAACCAAAAATAGCAGAAAACAGGAACTGGCACCTCGGCATCTTATTAATAGGTTAGTCCCGGAAAATGCATAAAAACATTATAAAGTGTGAGCAAAACATGTAGGTATTGTCATAAAACTAGCATGGAACATCAGAAATTATAGATACGTTGGAGACATATCACTGTTTGATCAAGGCATAGAACGGCAACGCCTTTTCTCCCAGCCTGGCGACAAATCTGCTCAAAGCTGCGACTCGCCCAGTTAGCTGTTGTATTTCCTTTAACTTTGTTGGCTTCCGCATCGTCACGATGGCTTGAATTTTCTCCGGGTTAGCCTCGATTCCTCTTGCTGACACCAGAAACCCGAGAAGTTCTCCCGCAGGAACGCCGAAAGAGCATTTCATTGGGTTCAGCTTGAGACAGAATTTATCAAGATTGTCGAAAGTTTCCTTGAGATCGTCAATCAAGGTTGACCCCTGATTTGTTGTTATGACGATGTCGTCGATGTATACTTGAACGTTCTTGCCAATCTGTATGGAAAGGCACTTCTGCATCATCCGCTGATATGTTGCTCCCGCGTTTTTCAACCCGAAAGGCATTGTTCTATAACAGAACACGCCATAGGGTGTTATGAAAGCTGTTTTGACCTCATCTTCTTCTTTTAATCGGATCTGGTTGTAACCAGAGTATGCGTCCAGGAAGGAAAAACGTTCACAACCTGCCGTGGAGTCGATAATTTGATCGATCCTTGGGAGGGGGAAGTGATCCTTTGGACAATGTTTATTGAGACACGTGAAGTCGACGCACATGCGAAGGACCTCTGTGTTTTTCTTCGGGACCAACACTGGGTTAGCTACCCACGTGGCCTCTGTGTGTAACTCCTTTATAAATCCAGCTTCTCTGAGTCAATTAATCTCCGACAGCATAGCTTTGCGATTTGGTTCCGAAAAACGCCGCAAAGGTTGTTTTATTGGTCTAGCCAATGGATCCAAGTTTAAAGGGTGCTCAGCAAGTTACCTGGGTACTCCTGGCATGTCTGCTGGACACCATGCGAAGATTTCCCAGCGCTCACGGAGGAACTCGACGAGCGCGCTTTCCTATGCGAGATCCATATTTGTTGTGATAGCTGTCGTCTTCTTGGGATCTGTCGGATGGATCTGCACTTCTTTTGAGTTTTTAGTTGTGTCAAAGGTTTGCTCCTTTAGCGGCCTCCCTCCATCAGGCAACACGTCATAATCATTTGTTAGCCTGGACGTCATATACTCTGCTTGCATCCCGAAGGTTTCTGACAGTCGATGAAAATCCTTGTCGCACTTATCCGCTAGCGCGAAACTGCCTTTTACTGTGATTGGGCCTTTCGGTCCAGGGAGTCTCCACAACAGGTATGTGTAATATGGTACCGCCATAAACCTAGCATACACGGGTCATCCCAGTAGAGCATGGTACTGTGATGGAAAATCCACGACTTCAAACTCCAGCCTTTCTATCCTGTAATTCTCTCGGGTTCCAAACTGAACATCGAGATTGATCTTTCCCAGTGGATAACTTGGCTTGTCTGGTGTGATACCATGGAAACGCGTGTCGGTTGGTTTTAAGTTTGCCAAGGACATATTCATCTTCCTCAATGTATCTGCATACATGAGGTTTAAACTGCTGCCTCCATCTATGAATACTCGTGAAACGTCGAATCCTGCGATCACTGCTGGTAAGATCAAAGCTGATTGCCCTGGTCGAGGGACTTGCTGCGGGTGGTCCGCTATGGTGAAACCAATGTCCTGTCCCGACCAATTCAGGTACTCGATTTTTGGTGGAGGCATCTTTTCTGCCATGAAGACTTGTCGTGAAATTACTTTTTGAGCTCTGTTGGATGGCCTGGCCTTCTGAATCATCGAGACCGCACCATTAGTGTCGATATAAGGATGCGTGTGTGGAGCTGCCGCCAATTGCAACTGGTGTCGATTTTCGTCCGTGATTGCGGGAGGAGGTGGAAGATGTATCTCACTCCTTGGCCCCTGGGGGTTTCTGTTTGCTGCCTGTGCATTGGCATGCCTCGAGTACCTATTCAGCGCCTGGAAAGTTCGGCCATCCTTCTGCAAATGCACCGACTGCCTCTTCCCGTTGCTGTCGAGAAAGAAGTGCATTTGGCATGGTCCGTTCATCATATCTTCGGGAAATATATACGACCTTTGGAACCTTGGTCCGTTATTTTGCCTGATGGGACGTGGACTATCTCTGTAATCGTTACGCTGTTCACCACTCTTTTGATAATCATCTCGATTATTATGTCCTCTATTTCCTTGGAAGCCAGCCGATATTTGGCCGGGACCGTCATAGTCGGAGAATTGGCGAGAAAATTGCCGTATATTTTGAATATTTCGATTACGATCGTCCTCAGGCGACCTATGCCGCTTGTTGTGAACATCATCTTCTCCATCTGCCAAATGATTCGCTATTTCCATCAATGCCGCTATTGTTTTTGGATTAGTCCTTCCCACCAGCGACAAACGCATCTATCGCTCTTTCATCAGATATGTTTTCTGCTGAGTTTTTGATAATGTTCCACCTCTGAATGTACGTCCTCATCGACTCATCATACTTTTGTCTACAGGCCCTTAGCTGCTCTATTGACGCAGGTTTCTTGCATGTAGATAAGAAATTTTTCACGAACATGTCCTCGAAAGTTTCCCAACTATCGATGGATCCAGGTGGTAACTTTTTTATCCATGATCGCGCTGCTCCAGTTAGGTGCACTTGGATGCTCTGCATGGTAGTTGCTTTGGTTCCTCCCGTCAATTTCACTGTTTCTAGATAATCGACTAGCCAATCCTCTGGAGCTTGCAGGCCATCAAACTTCTTGTAGTTGTCGGGTAACTTGAAACCAGATGGAACTCACGTTTTGCGAACTCTTCGAGTGAAACAGGGGAGCCCGCACATCTCCCCCTCGTCGACTTCTGGTGACTGCCGACGTTCTCTCCTTTCTTGCCACGCCCTATCAACTCGCGCCTGTGTCGATGTATCTCTTGCCGCGCTTGTTCTTGGCGGGTCCTGTACTACCACTGTGGGTCGTGGACTATTTTGCCTTGGAGCACCTTCGGGAGGTGTACCTGTGTTTGTGAATGCTGTTCCCATGACTCCAACTCCTGCTATAGCCATGTTGTACAATGCTTCCCTCGGATCTCCGAGAGGTGGTCTATTTGCCAGTATGAAGGCCTGAGTCGCCATATATCCAGCTTCCGGTGTTTTGGGAATAATGTTTCCCCTTGTATCTATTGACATAAAGGAAATATCGAGATTTTGGATCAGATTGTCCCTCTCGCCTTCAGGCACGTTCTGCAGCCTAGACCTTGCTCTATTACGGGCTGCTCTATGATTAGATTCCGAAGTTCCTGAGTGTCGGCTAAACTCTGCCCTTCTTCGGCTTGACGCAGAAGCTGCGGCTCTCCTCCTATCAAGCTCAGCTGTTTGCTTTTCGAGTTCTCGTCCAGCACGGGCGAGTTTATATTGGTATGCTTGCAATTCTTTGGCCGTGGCAGTTGTAATCATCGGCTCTGTACCGTCCATGGCTTTTGCAGCTCTGTCCCAAGCCGCTTGTGGAAGTTGCACCATTTGTCGCTCCGCAGGCCCGACGTACTTAGTGCCCAAACCTCGCGTAAGATCAGCGGGATTGACATATGGATTTCCCACATCATCGAAAGCCTCTGATGTCTCCTCCTGTGGGCGACTTGGTTCTCCAATTGCATAGACTTGATGATATTTTAAAGCTTGACTTTCTTTGGGGTTGGTGACACCGTCGTGTAGATCGGTGAAGACCTCCCGAACAGAAGTAGATTTGTCGATGAAGTCGAAGCTGTCGACGCTGTCTGAGTCGCTGCTTATATTGGAGTCCGCAGACGACCCAACGAACATGCTGCCAAAGATCTTGGCGAGCGTTCCGCTTGTCACAGACTTGGCGAAGCGTGGAGACAAGATTTCCTCGGCGCCAATCTCGAATGATGACGACGATTCCGAAGTATCGGAATTGGCCGCCGCCGATCCCGACGAAATCGGAACCTCGAGACGATGCGATCCCTCTTTTCCGACGCGGAAGTGGAACCTCCCGAACGTCATCTTCATAGGCTCCTCCAGATACACATATGCATCCACACGGGAGGGCGGGTGAGGAACAAAATCGACTAGATCAGTTTCGATCTGTAACCTCTGTCCATCGCGTTGCTTGCTACCGAAGATGTCGATGATGTTGAGCGTGCCATCGAGATCAGCTCCTTGTCGCCTTCAATCCCCACAGACGGCGCCAATTGACAAGGTATCGACTTGTCAATGCCTACAGATTGTAGACTAGGGTTTTCAGGAAAGTAAAGGGCAAGTAGATCTCGAAGGTTCAGCCGGAAATGTACTCGACTGCTAAGAAATTAGGGTTGTGTTGACAATGAAATCGATCCTCTCTTTGTCCCTCGACTCCCCCTTATATAGGAGGCGGAGCCGAGGGTTTCGTGATGTACAAGTTACAAAGTCCGGGAGACTCTTTGAGTTCGTCCCGTAATAGTTACAAGTCAGTATTCCTAATACAACTCTATCTTTCCCTAAATATCTCATAACTGGGCTTCCAGACTTTATAAACTTCGGGTCGTGGGCCTTCAGTAAACCCCGGGTACTATCTTCGGCAGGCCCATTGGGATGCCTATGTCACCGAGGCGGGTATAACTACATAAATCAATGAAGGACACAGAACACAATGTGACACCACCTCTCCCGACCTACTACCACCATCTACACGTGTCACAATTGCATGCAAATATTTTTATCAGTGCAAGAAAGTCGTCGATGAGAACGAGGTGGGTGTCAAAAATAATAATCAAAGAAGGAAATTTATTCAAATCACCTATAAAAGGAGGGTGCTGAGTCTCAGTACTCAAAAGTGCACTGCAAGTGAAATACATGTAGGGTAGCCAAAGTTCGAAGGTGCACATCTTGGAGAACATTTCCCTATGAGAGTCAAGGCCAAGGTGATATCCTTTTCTAGCAACACATGACGCAAGTGAAATACATGTAGGGTAGCCAAAGTTCGAAGGTGCACATCTTGGAGAACATTTCCCTATGAGAGTCAAGGCCAAGGTGATATCCTTTTCTAGCAACACATGACTTCTACGCATGTGCAAATTAGGAAATTAGGAGAGCATTGCTAATATTAGATATGGGAACTTACAAACATAATAGGCATCCAAATAAGATATCAGAAGGTATATTATTTTAGGTTTATCCTTATCTTGTTAAACATAATTTTCTTGTATAACTTCTCAATATCAGAAACAGAGCACATGCAACCAACTGTTTGCAAAGTAGTTTTTTTCAATCACGCGTGCGTGGGTGTGTGCGTGCGCGCATGCGGATTTTGTGTTTTTGCTATAGGAATGGGCTTTTGAAAGGGTCATGTCAAATAATGGACTGAGTAGGTGTACCACACTAAAAACTCTTACCATGTCCTTGAAAATTCTTCTTAAAACATAGAGAAGGGTATGAATCTTCTCTTTCTTTATAGATGACCCCATTTTACTGGTCTCACAGCGAGCCACGTCACCGGATGAAAAGTTTTCACCTATCTATTCACCAGACTCCTCCGTGAAAAGACAACGCTTTTCGTCTTCCCTGCTGCTCTCCACCGCCCCTTGACATGAACAACGATACGCATCATATTCTCTCTTCTCCACGATCTCCAGGACAGCGGACTCTTCTCATCTTCCCTAGGATTCCCACGAGAAATAACTGCATAGGAACTGATGGAGGAAGTTCAACCAAAATTTATGTTGTCTTACATCACGCATGTCTCTTCTCCTTCCCTGTATATTATTCTCCTCTTCATATATACGAGCGTATTCAATCCACATAGGATGAATGCCTTCCTAATCTCAGTCCACACAACCAGAGTAATTATTCTTCTTCCTCACCATGCACCAGCCGTTGCCTCGCCATCACGGCCATGTTTTCACCAGGTGATCTTCAGATCTTCCATACCCTACCTGCCCATTAGCATTGACAACGGAGGCTGGAGAAATTGAGAGGATTTTTGACTTACAAGCTAGGCGGATTCCCCTCTCCCTTCTATTTCAGCTTATTTTTATTACATCTCTGCAGATTTAGAATTATATTCTTCCTTATTGAGTTCTTGAGCTGGGCTCCAAAACTGCAGAGCCAGATAGACTACATGAACTACAGCAAGTATTATCTTCCCATATTTATTTTGGTTTCTCGATGAATATGTCCCTTACAGATTGTGTGGTCACTCATCAGTGCCTAAGAATGAAGATTCAGGTCCTCCCTTGCAGTGTTTTCTGACGAACTGATGGCTAAGAAACAAATATACTCCAGTTCGGATTTTCTCAACATCAGGTAAATGACTGTTTTGTACGCTACTCAGAAGTTTTACATTTCAGGCAGCCATTGTTTACTAATTGAAATATTATACACAATTCTGCAGATGCTATTACTAGCGCCACCTAACCTGTAGTTCCAGTGGGTCAGTTACAACTTAAATCTTCGTTGCATCACTCATGGCTACAGTTTTTCACTGGTACAATATTTGGCATGGCAGCAGGTTACTTCATAGCACATGCTGATTTCTGTAGTGAGAATGTAAATACGGATGACCCTTTTTTGTTTCTTGAAATTTGAGTAGTCTTTTCCCTAAGATTGCAGTCTGTTTTTTCCATAGTCCTTACGGTTGTATTATATCTTCTCATTCCAATAAGAACTTATATCAACACGAACTAAACACATTAATGTTGATTCTTGCAGCAGGTACTATTACAATATTAATGTTATGGTATCAGATCTACATCTACTTATGCTGGATAAACAGATGATGGCAATGGTCCTTCTATAGCAACAAAGCGTTCATGTGTGCCAGTTCGATTTTGTTATGTGACCATGCGGTAAACCATATGCTCAGGGAATTGTTTTTAATTAAAATTACCAAGTAGCATTCATCCCTTAATGTATTTATGAAATCACTGGAGAATTATTTTGCCCTGCAGATTTGTTTCATAAGACAAAGTTTTTTTTAAGTGTTTGGATCACAACTCAAAGATAGTAGAGATGGTAAACACTATACAACGTAGCCCGATGGGAGTCTATTTGTCGGACCTCTCCCTGGACGTTGATCTATTTTCCGATCTGATGGCTACTTTCCTTTTCTACACGCGTTAATTTTTCAGGATATTTGCTGACTGAAATTTCCTAAGCAGTTATTGCCTGCAGTTACTACTCGCATCCCGTAAACCCCTCCTAATTGATGCGCCTCCAATCCATCCGACCCTCCCATCCTCGTTGAGCTGCCCCCCGTCGGCCCCCGCTCTCCTCCTCCCGCCGATCCAGGTCGACCATCGGCGACCACGACTGGCTTTTCTCGCACGTCGGCGGCCAGGGAGCGGCTGTGCCGGCATCATTGACTAGCGGCCGATCCAGGCGCCTCAATCTGGCCCAAGATCAGCGGCAAAGGCTGCTTCCACCTCGACCGCGGCTGGCATTTCTATGTTTTCAGGTACTGCTTGAACCATGCTTCGTGTGTGAAGGATTGTGCACCGTGATGATGAAGTTTATTCATATTTTTCTATAATTGGCGGGGACCATTGTTTTATTATACATTTCAATTTTGTGTGCTTCTACATAGATTACAATATGCTTCGTACACATAGATTGATGTTTCTATATTATCATGCTTCCCAATTTTCTGTCTGATCCATATACCTACATGTTGTCATATATTTGAGTCACAATTGTTCGTAAATCTCTATGGTGCAATAGATTCATGCTAGTAGATATGTTCTGGGAAGAAAATTGAAGGAATCAATATACTTTGAAAACTATATTAGCAATGTTCATGTTTGGGAACTATTTTACTTGCTTCCGTTTATTGCTTGATTATGCTATGTCAGATTTATGTTCATGCTTCGTGTTTACAATTGTTAACTGAGTTTGCTGAATCATGCAACTAGTGTGGAATAATGGAATTATTGCCATATGATTTTTTACATGATTTGTATGGTATTAGATCACTGTTTTGATGCAGGTGTTCATTCCAAACTAGTAAGATGCTACCAATAGGATCGGGACTCCGATCTACCAATAGATTCCAGCAAGTCGTCAATAAATTTTATCTCGAGGAAAGCAACGGTAGAGGAAAGGGAGCTCGCGGCTACATCATGTAGTTCATGGGCTATGGCCTTGTAAATTGATGTTTCCAGATTCCAAATGAAATGAATTTCTAGTGTTTGTAACACATTTTTTGTTAAAATATTTGATGCATCCAGGAAACATATCATCTTGTTGAATGAAGCAAACATGTGATATGAAAGTACGAAGCATTGTATTTTGACGACTTGAAGGAAGCAAATATTTAGTTTGTCTGAAATATGTAAAGTGAATGTATGAAGCGCTAAATAATTCTCCAAGTATAGGAATGAAGCTTAGTCACACAAAAAAAACAAAGGTTATAGGTTTCACAATACCTATCCGCTTCCTATGCAACTAATCAAACTTTTATTAACACACTATCATGCTTCATAGGCATATCAATGAAGCTTCTGGCACACTAATCAAGTGCTTCCAATATTACTATATTATGTTTGAACCGTACAAATTTCATGTTGGTACATCCCAATGTTATGTGAAATATATGTATCATGTCACACACGGCACAAATTTTTGTATACTACATCCAAGAAAATCCATTCACCATGGAAGCAATACAATTGAAGCAAAATTCAGATGCAAAAAAGGAAAATCAAACAACACTCGAAATAAAAAAATTTGCTTTCAACAGAAGAAAATCTGTATGCCTGAAATTTTGCTAAAATTGTTAGTTTCTTTTGAAACAGGATTTGTTTTCCTAAAAAATCCCAAGGTACTAAATTGGGGAGCAGTTAGCTGTGTATCCCACTGATTAGTAATTCTGTTAAGGAAGGTTGACGCTAGTATATATTTCGGAAGCAATTATTAGGAAGCATGCAATCACACCCTTGTTTCACGGAAGGAGTGCACGACCCTGCTGAAAATCCAACGCCCGATGTGCTTTGAATCGTACGGCAAAACACAGGTCCGATGGGAAGCTAGAATCGGGATCCGATCCCTAGCGGTTGCCATGTATCAAATCTGACCCCTTCTGCTTCAACCATAGCGTTTTGGATAACTGTAGATGGTAATTCACGCCAATCATTCATTGACACGTACGGCAGTTTTCCTGTAGATGGCGCTATGTGCTACTGCAGCTAGGATTTACCTTCCTTTATTTTCGTATGGAAAACCCATGCTAACCGGCTCTTTCCGGTATAATACAATAGCGGTTCCGGTTACCCCTCTCTCTATCTACGAACCCCACGATCTCTTTTATCCCCACGATCTCCGGTCTTCCGGTTCCAATTGGTTTCTAGCGTGGGACGGTCAAAGCGGTGTGGAGGGGCCTACCATCGAGCGAGAAAAGAGAAATTGGCTGTTCTCCTCCTTCCCACATCTTCACTGGGCTCTTCGCCTGACCTCCTCTCGGCGGCTGGAGCTCAACCAATCCTTATCCCTGCGACTCCTCTGTCCTCTCAAGCTGGCCCCAATCCTATCTCAGTCGACTCCTCCCATCCAAGAGAAAATTTAATCTCTGTCATCCACGTTTCCTCCGGGTTTCGTGCCCTCCTCCTCTCCCTTCCTGGCCGCCCCGACACCATAAGGGATGTGCGGCGCCTGCCGCGGCAGGCTGCGGCGACTATGGCCCAGATCGGTGTGCCAGTGATCGGTGTGGAGGGTATACCCCCGTGGTGGAGGTGCTGCCGGCTCCACTTTGGGATGCGGAGCCGGAGTCCTACGCAGAGCAGCGACGCGACGACGTACGGCGAGCTGTTCCCTCGCGTCGGCCATGCCTTCCTCCTCCCGTATGCGGAGCCGGAGTCCGGCGGCGAGCGACGGCTCGACGACCGCGAGCACTTACCTCATGGCGACCATACCTCCTTCTCATTGGTCTTCATGTGTCCGCAGGGTGCCAGTGAGTTCCTCCAGTTCTGGGTCCATCCAGCGAGGTCACTCGCGCGGAGCGTGCAGATCCGCCGCCATCCTCCTGTGTGGTGGATGTGCTCGATGGCCAGGTCAAGAGGCATGGTACGGTTCCTGATGCCCATCGGTAGTGAGAACTGCAAAAGGTAGTAGCAGGTAAGCTATCTTCGCATATATGTTTAGGTGCTAACCTATACTTTGCATATATGTTTAGTACTAACCATGGTGCACATATACTATTTATTTTTCTTGAATTTGAGTGATAATACAATGATTTAGGTGGTAACCTGTGGAATTTTCTTATGCTTTATTGGTGACTCAATCAAAGGGTTTCATTATTGTCCATTCTTGCATTAATTGCTACTACAATCTAGCCTATAGAGATGGGCATGGAGGGATTAGAGGGCACCCTGATATTGATCGCCACAGTTGCCCCATAATCACTATATTCAAAGGTCAAGATGGTTGTTTACTTTGGGTGGAGGAACGGACAGCCAACTCATTTTATTTGTTCTTCAGGTAACTGTGAATGCTCAATGAAAAAAAGAACTTCTGAATGTTCAATGCAATTATGTATGGAAGAGGGGTCAATAATTTAAGTATTGTTTTGTTCAGTTCAGTATCGATGCCAGCTTTCATTATTTCCCAAAAGATGGTGTTGTAATGTGTCAACTACCTAACAAGCTAAAAAAAAGTTTCTAGAAAGTATCTCTTCTTTCTTAATTTCCCCTATCCATCGCTGCGTTTGGAAAAATGTTTAATATTCAGATTATTCATATGTGCATCTAAATTGTTTTCACAGTTTCTATGTTTGCTTGCTATTTGCAATGCGTCAAGTTTTTGGTAGCAAGGTGGAATCAAATCCCACTAATCCACGTTTTTGTTTTTATGTAGATTCAAAGTAGTGTGCTTCAGCAGGTACCTACCGTGCTTATAAGTTGTTTCGAAAATCATTCCAGGTAAAACTAATGCTTCAGTGATGTCAATATCTAACATTTCCATTATCGGGAGGTAAAAGGGAAATGCTAAAAAAAATCTGAATAAGACATTCGATTTAATGTTGTGTAGTTGTTTATTTTCTTAGATTTTAGTCTATCCAAATTAGTCTTTCAATTACCTTTTCCCATACATGTTTACAAGTCTAGAATTTTCAGCAGTAAATCCTAAACCTATATATTTTTATGTACCAGTCTCCTCATCTATTGCGATATTGTTTATGATCCATGTGTTTCTTACTGAAATTATATGCATGTATATTTCTTGCATTTTGTTGCCACCATTGTTGATTCATGGATGTTAATAAGTGTTCTTCAACATTGGAAATCTACAAATGAATATAAACTACAGTATAAGAAATGCATTCACCAAAAGTGAAGCCCATGAGAATGTGGGAACGGACTCATATGTTTTGAGGAACGAGGAATCATGGAGAGAAAAGCATAATTTTGTCATGAGGTAATTATACTCATTGCCTTTTTAACGCTTTATTAGCTCTGGGCAGATTTGTCAAAGCATGAATCTACTTTAGCTCCTATATATGCTCCCAGAACCTGCACCCCTATGTCTTAGATCTTTCATCAGTGATATTTCCTTTCTCGATGATATATCCTCTTTCTGTCGCTTTTATTTTTGGTGAATCCATGGATCTTGAAGCACTACTATGGGCGGTTGCAAAAATCCATGTAGTTGGATGTCATATCATGAAACATGCTAAATATTCCTGATCTATATCTAATTTTGTTTCGATAAACTAATTGATTTTGAGTAGATTAACGCTTCCATTGTTTTGATAAACTAATTGATTTTGAGTAGATTAACGCTTCCATTTCTGACTTGCTTGTGTAAGGAAAGATAACGTACCAGTCGGTGTCGGCTCCATCCACATCTACTCGATTTTTTCTTCTATCTGCCAGAAGAGCTTGCTGGCGGTATTAGCAATGCAAGCTCCATAAATTCTCAGTTACTAAGTCTCTGTCGCTGCTGTTTTCTGCCATTTTGTTCGGGCACGGCTCCGGGTTCTCTCATCTTATCCCCGCTCTTCCTCCGACGCGGATACGGCGAGAGAACCCTCCTCCACATCCGATGCTGCTCAAACAGAAGGAACAACAGAGCCAGGGCCAGGGGATGAGCAGAAAGGGAATAGCAGCACAGACAGAGGTGCTCCGATTTATTTTCTCCTTACAGCTCCAGCATGCAAGATCTGCAATTGCTCCTTGATTCCACTCCTCTGCAGCGTTTCCGACCTCTCTTTGCTTCTTGCTATTTTAATCTCTAGAGTATTCAGAATAGCAAGCATCAGTAATATTGCAGGAAAGTAAGAATAGGAGAAGACGAAGCCGACGATATAATGAAAGAAAAACTTAGCCTCCTTACCGACAAAAGCGTATGGGCTAACTTCGCTGTAGCATCCCCTGGTGACCCGATATCACTGCAAATGGGTCGACTGTTAGGCTGTGATTTCGACTGTTGTAGAATGTGCAATGTTAGGTTAGCTGTGGTGGACATGATCTGAATTCAAGACTGTCTGTTGGTCTATGCATATGAACGAAACCTAAGGATAGACAAGGCCAATAGGTGGTGGGATAAGAAAACGCATACAAACACGAGGGGGTTTGCATCTGCACAAGACTTTGCCGGTTCCCTTCGCAACACTGGCGACAAGCTCATAATCATCGATTTTCTCTCCCCCTTTTGTTGTGGCAGTCGCGATCTCCACCCCAAGATAGAAATCATAATGCAGATCATGCTTCTTCCCTTTATGCAGGAAAGAACAATGGAGGCCATCTAGGTGGCCGTGCTCTAGAAGGTCATCTAGCAGTATGAGTAATAAGTCTTGATATTTTCCTTTTCGGTTGATGGTTCATTGTTGTAGCATGACTCGATGACGGCCGTGGAGATGGAGCAGAGGGAGAGGAGTTGGCTGCATAGATCCCAGCAGAGAAGAATCGGTAAATGCAGTTTGTGGCGCTGATGCTAGCTACCTAGCTTTTTCCCCTTTGTGTACAAAACAACAATTTCGACTTTGTAATCTACAACTTTCCCATCAACGGGTATTTTGGCTATTTGTGCATGCATGTTTCTTCTTGGAATAGTCAATTGAAGTGATCATAAAAGCAACAATTTTGTCTACCATGTATCATGCCAATTTTGAATGTTCTGGTTGATCAACTATGCTAAAGACTGAAACATTTCCTTCTTGATTCAGATTATACGAATATATTCACGAAAATGCAACATATACACTCAACTGTCATATAACACTCTCAAGAAGGCCTTCCAGACGCGAGGATTAATTAGTTGGTGATGACAACGAATGGTTCTTGCAGTCTGATGAAGCTATCCAATGGTTTTTTTTCCAGCTTATGCATTTGTTTTGTGGTGTCGCAAATTACAAAATGTATTTGCAGACTGAGTCTTTCTGCCATTTGCACCAAGTAACTTCTATTTAGTACTTGCAAATTTAATTTCTTCAGAAACTTTCTGTTATGTCTGGTAACAACGGACCTTCTTTGGCTTCCAATATTGGCACTGAGTATATTCCTGCTGAAAGGTTGCTTGGTAATAAAATATTACAGTATGATAAGAATGCTTGAATTTGTCCCTTCCTCTTCGTAATCAATTTAACAAGGATTAGTATTTTTTATATTTAAAGAAGATTAGTAATCCAATTTGTAGCTAAACTTAAGTGTTCCTATAATACTACTGCCAAACCATGCGCATTAAAGGACCATATATACTTTTTTTTTTTGAGAGGAAAGGGCCATATACTTAGGAAGCCATCTTATGCTCTTAGATAGTTAAGATAAGATGACCAGACCTCGCAACCAAAATAGCTTACCTCCTTACTTAGGCAGTAACCAAATTATACATCAAGCAGCTTTCTACAGTGTAATTGCAGCTCCAGTGTAACATGTAGAACTTCTAGGCCAAAAACGAAACTAGATAAGTACAGAATGGAGATCAACGAGGTAGTGTAGTGTACCTACAAGTCTTCTCTTCCGTGTTCCACGCGATGAGTGGTGATGCGGCCATGGCCATCCCAGTTGGAGTGCTGGTCGTAGCCGTGCCAAACCTGTTGCCGCCTTCCATCGAGCGAAATCAGCAGGACGGGCAGGACATATCGACAACTGCCAGGGAATCCGCATCAGCGGATCGATCTCCATTCCGTTGCTTTCCATCCGCCAGCTCCCCGGGTGGGCACCAACTCGGTTTGACTTTGACACCACCGCTGCCTAATCGACGTCGCCAGCTCACCTTCTGTTCCAGTATCACCACCTCCAGCATCGTACGCTCAGACTAGCGCGGGAATGGGCGCAAGGAGACCAGATATCTGCGGTGTGCCGAACGGGCGGGCCGAGGAGAGCGCCGACGAGCGGCCTGCTGCATCGATTAGGCGGTGGCGGCATCAAATCGAGAGCTGGGTGGCCACTAGACTCTGTAGAGAAAGCCAGAGCTACACGCAAAAAGGGGATCGAAAGTGAAGAGAGGAAGACAAAGAGCCAAGACCACGCGTCTTGTGTGTCCTGAGCTTGCGTGGTGTTTTTCTTTCTGTTTTCTTCTGGCTTGCGTGCAACAAATTCATCTTGGCCACGCCCTTAACTTTTCGGTCTCAAACATGGGTCTACGAGCTGAATTTTATTATTTAGTAAAAAACAAATCTCGGCTTTATTCTTTGATGATTTTGGATTTTGGTCATTAAGCCTGATTTTCTTAATGTCTGAGCTTATTCATACGCTTCAGGACAAACTACAGTTTGATGCAGATACATTTATTATGGAATAGGTATTTCTAAGGCGGCTCGAGATTTAGCAAATCTTAGTTGACTCATTATTCACTTGATTGTCTTGCAATTTGTGCTGATATGAGAGTTGCAAGTGTTGTTCATCCAATTCAAAATAATTATTCACACAGTACAAAAAAATGTTTTTTAAGGAACAAAAGAAATTGTTCATGACTAAAAAATCTTCATACAGTACAACTTTTTCTTGAGGTAAAAAAGAAATTTTTATTCAATACAAAAGAATTGACCATGAGGAAAATAATTGTTCAATGTCACAAATACCTATGATAACATCAATAATAAATCTCAGTCGACTGATATCTAGGTGCGCACATACATTTATACTATATCTAAAAACAACAAGTTTAGATCACATATATTTTAGCATTCATCAAGACTCCAACCAGATAAATATTATGTTTGAACTTGAAATTACCACGGTACTATGTTTGCTAGGTTCTTACTACTTGCTTTCGTAGCTTCGGTGGTGGGAGCCCAAGGTGCCTATAATAGTGTTCTTTATGTAAATCTATGCACAACACATGATTAGTGCATTCTCCACACACTTCGGGGCTTTTTCCTGTTTAATAAAAAAACTAGGCGCACCTTCCTCTATTGTAGCACATTATCTAGGTTAAGCTATCATATAGACTATCTACCTGAATATTAGTTGTAACTGTTTTTTCCCGAACATTATAATAGCATAGTCTGACAGAACTCTCATGTAGCCAAGCTTTGCCTTCATAATTACATTTCAGTTTCATCTTTTACTTTTATTTGTACTAATTTTCTACAGATCCTGCACATGCACTAATTCAGATCTTTATATTGGTTTTCGTGTTGTGTTTTATTCCATAGAAAAATCACTTCTAATTTAGGTGGGTGCACAAAATTATTCCCTATTAGGGCATTTGTCGGGGGATGGCCCCTGGTAGGCCAAGACTATGGCAAATATGCCATAATATGTTGTTTATATACCGAATTAAAGATTACGGATTCTGAGAGTTAAGCTTAACAACGCTAAGTTGGCACAATCCGGTATACCCGGAGGGGTATGCCGGAGTATGGGAAACATAAGAGATTGAGATACGAAGTCAATGATGCCGGAGCTCAGAGGTAAACAAACCGGAGATCCGGCATAGGCTAACGGTAGCATGTCGGCATTCCATTCAAAGATTCCTTCAAGGACCAAAGGACAGGATGAGCGAAGCATATCAGCTTTAATCGAAGCCCTGACGCCAAAGGAGTTGCTGACGTTAAAGATACCGGACGAGGTCATCAGCCTCTGATTAAAGACAGAAGCGGCGTCACTGGGGCCAAAGCAGCTTTATAAAGTAGCTTAGCTCATCAAAGATGTCATTAGGGTTTTTTCCCTTGTAAGCCACCTCTCCCCTATATAAGGAGAGGAGGGGCACCCCTGTGCGGGATGATCAAGACAGGGGTAGAGGTTTCCACCTTGTAATCCATACGTCTTCAACCTCTGGCCCTAGGCCAAGTTCATCAATAACAATCTGGAGTTCTGTCTCTCTTTTCCTCTTAACCTTCCCCTCACCCGGATCCTCAAGCGTACATTTGGTCCCAACTTAAGCCATCCTATGGCATCTGCCGTTTCACCACGACGACAGTTGGCGCCCACCGTGGGGCCAACAGCTGCGCTTGCTGGAGTTCATATCCGGGCGGGCCTTCTCACCGTTTCCAGCGAGCGTGTGGTCTCTGGCCTCGTCCAGCGCCTCGGCTCACTGGATTTCGTCAACGACAACGCTGGATGCTTCGCCAACGGCGGACGCTTCCCCAAGAACGGCCGAATCATCGAATTTGGCTCGCACCGTGTCTACCTCGACACCGTGCCGGAGCCCTGGTACCCATCGCTGGTGCTGGTGGTGCCGGATCCGCCAAGGTCCGCAGCTGCCCGCAGGACGCGCACCGACCGCGCCACCGGCAGCATCGAGGTGACGATGGCTGGCGCAGGAGGCGCTGACAAAGGAGCCGCTGAAGAGGGCGCTGGTGATACGTCTCCGACGTATCGATAATTTCTTATGTTCCATGCCACATTATTGATGATATCTACATGTTTTATGCATACTTTATGTCATTATTTATGCGTTTTCCGGAACTAACCTATTGACGAGATGCCGAAGGGCCAGGTCCTGTTTTCTGCTGTTTTTGGTTTCAGAAATCCTAGTAACGAAATATTCTCGGAATTGGACGAAATCAACGCCCAGGTTCCTATTTTGCCCGGAAGCATCCAGAACACCCGAGAGCCGCCAGAGAGGGGGCACAGGCCCACCAAACCCTAGGCCGGCGCGGCCAAGGGGGGGCCCGCGCCCCCCTATAGTGTCGTCGCCCTGTTGACCTTCTGACGCCGCCTCTTCGCCTATATAAAGGTCCCAGACCTAAAACCTCGAGACGGAAAAGCCACGGTACGAGAAACCTTCCAGAGCCGCCGCCATCGCGAAGCCAAGATCTGGGGGACAGGAGTCTCTGTTCCGGCACGCCGCCGGGACGGGGAAGTGCCCCCGGAAGGCTCCTCCATCGACACCACCGCCATCTCCATCAACGCTGCTATCTCCCATGAGGAGGGAGTAGTTCTCCATCGAGGCTCGGGGCTGTACCGGTAGCTATGTGGTTAATCTCTCTCCTATGTACTTCAATACAATGATCTCATGAGCTGCTTTACATGATTGAGATTCATATGAGTTTTGTATCACTATTCATCTATGTGCTACTCTAGTGATGTTATTAAAGTACTCTATTCCTCCTGCATGATGTAATGTGGACAGTGTGTACATCATGTAGTACTTGGCGTAGTTTATGATTGTGATCTCTTGTAGATTATGAAGTTAACTATTACTATGATGGTATTGATGCGATCTATTCCTCCTTTCGTAGTGTGAAGGTTACGGTGTGCATGCTATGTTAGTACTTGGTTTGGTTGTGTTGATCTATCTTGCACTCTAAGGTTATTTAAATATGAACATTGAATTGTGGAGCTTGTTAACTCCGGCATTGAGGGTTCGTGTAATCCTACGCAATGGTGTTCATCATCCAACAAGAGTGTAGAGTATGCATTTATCTATTCCGTTATGTGATCAAAGTTGAGAGTGTCCACTAGTGAAAGTATGATCCCTAGGCCTTGTTCCTAAATATCGCTATCGCTGCTTGTTTACTTGTTTACTGCGTTACTACTGCATGCGTTACTACGCTTGTTTACTCGTCCCGGGCAAAGCACTTTTCCGGTGCCGTTGCTATCGCTTATATATATTCATACCACCCGTATTTCACTATCTTTTCGCCGAACTAGTGCACCTATTTGGTGTGTTGGGGACACAAGAGACTTCTTGCTTTGTGGTTGCAGTGGTTGCATGAGAGGGATATCTTTGACCTCTTCCTCCCCGAGTTCGATAAACCTTGGGTGATCCACTTAAGGGAAACTTGCTGCCGTTCTACAAACCTCTGCTCTTGGAGGCCCAACACTGTCTACAAGAATAGAAGCACCCGTAGACATCAAGCTATTTTCTCGGCGCCGTTGCCGGGGAGGAAAGGTAAAAGGTACTCACACTCCGGATCTCGGCTACTAAGCTATTTTCGCCGTTGTAAGTACTCGAAGCTATTTCCTTTAGATCCTGCAATTGCATCTTGTTGTTTCTTGTTTACACTAGTTTGGCATAATGGACAACAATGAGCTTCTTATTCTATTTCCTGATTTAAGACATGGATGGTTTGATGCGAAAATTAAAAAACCTATGGAACCTTATTTGCATGCTCGGTAGTAATATTAGTATGAACGCTTTGAACACCATTGTTGCTAATGATATGGAAAATTCTAAGCTTGGGGAAGCTGGCTTTGATGAGCATGATATTTTTAGTCCCCCAAGCATTGAGGAGAAAATTTACTTTGATGATACTTTGCCTCCTATTTATGATGATTATAATGATAGTGGTCTTTTGGTGCCACCTACTATGGAGAGTAAATTTTGTTGTGATTATACTATGCCTCCTACACTTGATGAGAATAATAATAATGATAGCTACTTTGTTGAATTTGCTCCCTCTACAACTAATAAAATTGATTATGCTTATGTGGAGAGTAATAATTTTATGCATGAGACTCATGATAAGAATGTTTCATTTGATAGTTATATTGTTGAGTTTGCTCATGATGCCACTGGATATTATTATGAGAGAGGAAAATATGGTTGTAGAAATTTTCATGTTACTAAAATGCCTCTCTTTTGCTTGAAAATCTTGAAGCTGCACTTGTTTTATCTTTCTATGCTTGTTGCATCATGCTTCATGAACTTGTTTATTTACAGGATTCCTATGCATAGGAAGCATGCTAGACTTAAATGTGTTTTGAATTTGCCTCTTGATGCTCTCTTTTGCTTCAACTACTATTTCTTTCGAGTGCATCATTAAAACTGCTGAGCCCATCTTAATGGCTATAAAGAAAGCACTTCTTGGGAGATAACCCATGTGTTTATTTTGCTACAAGTACTTTTATTTTATATTTGAGTCTTGGAAGTTGTTACTACTGTAGCAACCTCTCCTTATCTTAGTTTTGTTGCATTGTTGTGCCAAGTAAAGTCTTTGATAGTAAGGTTCATACTAGATTTGGATTACTACGCAGAAACAGATTTCTTGCCGTCACGAATCTGGGCCTAATTCTTCGTAGGTAACTCGTGAAAATTATGCCAATTTACGTGAGTGATCCTCGGATATGTACGCAACTTTCATTAAATTTGGGCATTTTCATCTGAGCAAGTCTCGGTGCCATTTTAAAATTCGTCTTTACGGACTGTTGCTGTTTTGACAGATTCTGCCTTTTATTTCGCATTGCCTCTTTTGCTATGTTGGATGGATTTCTTTGTTCCATTAACTTCCAGTAGCTTTGAGCAATGTCCAGAAGTGTTAAGAATGATTGTGTCACCTCTGAACATGTGAATTTTTATTATGCACTAACCCTCTAATGAGTTTGTTT